>NW_020799107.1:21353165-21660182 GCF_003259725.1 Athene cunicularia
GGGGGGGGGGGGGGGAAGAATCCACACACTTCTAATCATATTCAAGTAGGCACTGTACAAACCTGCTGGAAGCCAGCAGTGGTGATGACTGGCTCATTACCATTATATAAATAGTATTTAAAGTGCAGCTGGGCCCTCACATGAGCAGAGACCTAATTGATGCCGAAATATGTTCATTTCAAGTCCTGTGACTTCACGTGGAAAATATTACACTGGCTAATTAATGGCAACGAGAAGAGATGATGCATTGCCTTATAAAATAAGCAATTGAAATGTTGAGCCTCCATCCAAAAGGAAAAAGGGGAGGGGGGAAGAGGTCTGGAAGTTTAAAGCATAAAAAACCCAACAAAATAAAATGCATGCTCGCATACTCACAATGACACACATAATCAAGGAATAGAGACACTCAATGACTTGCTATTTATCTAACATCTCTCAAGCCAAATTTGAGTTCATTATATGTCCTTGACAGAAAGACAGCACAAAGCCCAGTGTTTATATAGAAGATTTCAGGAAAATATAAATGCTTTGATTCTGGCAATTCTGAACACTATCTACCTAATATCCTTTTCAGGAACTTAGCAAAGTTGCATCTCCCATGTCATTATTTAATGCATACAAATATGAGCTGACTCAGACTGGGAAGACAGGCTTGAGTTAATGGGAAAAATGAATTGGGCACTGTTGTGCAGCACAACAGACAGATAGTTATCATGGTCTCCTCTAGCCATAAATTTTACAGTAAATTCATACATAAATTGTATGAATTGAAACTTCAATGAAAGCTTTTGGTGTAATGTATGGTCAGCTATACTAGAAGGTGTAGTGACATATGACAAGGGTGTGGGCAAAAACAATAAGTGTCAAGCCATTTTTAGGTAGGGCCAATAGGACTAGATCACTGGTTAGTTAGGTGACTGTTTATGAATATCACATTGTCTTTATCAAGATATGACCCTTCTTTACTCTAGAATACATTGTGGAGAAAATATCTCCTGCAACTTGTTCAAAGACACAGATTGGGGCTGCTCCATGCAAATATGAAGTCACAGAAGTTAGAAAACCAGCACTGGGTGTCCAGCAGCATCCCTGCCATTAGAGGACTGTTGGACACGTAGTTATTATCCATGCTTTGTCTCAGCAAAGCCTCTCTCTGACAGCCCTAAATGCTGGGTTTTCCAATGCCCTTCTAGAAGATTTCATGACAGTACCACTGATCTCACTGTCAGGAAAAAACTGGCCCCAAATTTCTCCTTTGTTTATGTTTTCTTACATTATTCATAGCAAATATTTTTGTATTTTCTGCAATCTGGATGTTTTATCTCCCCTCCCTGCTTACTCAGTGCCTGCTTTTCTGTTTTTTCCATGGTTTTGGTTTTGTTTTCTTTTTCATCTTCAGTTCTTTATCCTTTCTGCAGATATATGTTCCAGTTCTTCATTTAAAGATGTTTTCTTCTTGTCACTGTCTTCCTTTCAAGAATCAACTTCATTGTTCAGGATGTTGGTCTTTCTAGATTCTGTAACTCCCTTTGCACAATTCTGACAGACCTGTCTTGTTAGTTCATGTCATAAACCAATATTTGCCATATACTCTTGCCTTTTTTCTTTATCTGTCTTCTAAATCTTACTTTCCCATTAGCTCTTTGTAGTGTTTGCTTTTCTTATGGGCACGAATGAATAAAATTAGACTGCATCCTTCCTTTATGCTATTTACTCCCAAATTATACTCGCCAAACTGCCTTTCTTCTACTTTGCTGCCATGGTTGTTTTTGTGACTCCTCCCAAATTATTTCTGTTTGTAAATTTCATCAAGCGCCTGATTATTTCCATTTCCAGAGATTAACGAAGATGTTAAATGAGACTCTTGCAGAATCCAAGTAGGCACATCTGTCTCCATGAAACAATGTTTATAGCTAAGCCAGTCGCAATGATTTTTGGAGTAGAATCTCAGGAAATAACTTCTGAAAAGCCAAAAATGTATCATCCGCTCAGAGTAATTTCTCAGTGATATTGCAGTACAAGCAGGCACTGCTAACGTACAGTGTCAAAAGCCACACCGAACTAGGGCTGGTCTTTCTTCCCTTGCTTCAGTCTTCGGAAACACAGGTAGGCATTACTTGGTTTGTGGATAACTTAGGGTACCACTTACAGCCAGAGCATCTTGTGAGACAATATAACCCCATCAAGGGATAGATTGCATTAGCGACTCTCTTTGGTTGAATTATCTGAGCTCTGCCTATCCACCCTTTCATCATGATGGCTACTTGTGACATTCACTGTTGAAACAACTAATGTATTCCTCCCCCCCCCCCCCCAACCCCAAAAAAAAAAAAAAAAGTCTCAGAGCAAAACAAACCCATGCAGACAAAGCTTTCCACTCTATGTGCATCTCCCCTAGGGAAAAGGATAAAGTACAAACAACACCAGGCAGATGGCAGCTATGTTATTTTCTACCCTACTGGCAGGGGCTCAGAAACAATGGCAGTGAAAATGCATAAGATCCAGGACAGAACAAAATCTAATAGTTTCTCATAATTTCCTTTCCAACAGTTCAATGTTTCATTTCAGCAAATAAGAATGTAGTTGTAATGGCCACAGTGGTAGAAATTCAGAATACTTATTTCTGAAACAAACGCTCCCAGGAAGACTTGCTTATAGCTATCTATGGGCATATATATTGCATTCACATTCTCTTTACTCTTGCAGCAAGTGGGGCGAGTACAGGGCACCTGAGAGCTACAGGGGGAGAATGAACTTTATCCATAACCCCCTTCATATGATCTTCAAGCCTCCCCTGTATTTGTTGCCATGCAGTTGCACTTCCCAAATTCATGCCAGCAGTTCCTTTAATCACACCCCCACATGTTTTTGTTTGTTTATTAAGTGCCGACTGCATGGCCTGGGGCAGGCAAAGCAACTGAGACTTGCCACATTTCAGTCTCACACCTGCATCTGGGATGCAAGTGTGATCTTCCAAGTGTGGTGTGTCTTGGTTACTGACTGTTCAATAAGCAATAATGGAGAGGAGGGGGCTGGTCTAGGCCACTTCATATAGGTATTTACCTGAAGCTCCACACCTGTCTGTTCAGTGACCTTGTCTGTCAGTCTTGGGCTCCCCTGTCCACTGCTCTGTTCATACACCTTTTGCAACTACCTAAGCCTGCAGTAATCACTGTGGTGTAGAGCCTGGATGGAGTCCAAAGTGTTTTGCCTGAGGTTGCAAGGAAGATCACCGAAGAAAGCTGTGATGTGAAGCATTATCTCCCAAATCCTAATTAATTTCCCTACTGGCAGGGACTTCTCTCCCTCCTCTTGTGGTTAAATTTGCACACCTGAAATAATGAATGAAAATAGAGCAGGAGTGAGAGGAGCAGGGTTGCTGGGCTGGTACAGGGCTTTGAACACACTCTCGGAGGGGAGTTCCAGTGTGGAGGCTTGCTCCAGTGCAGGGACCTTTTACAAATTCAACTCCACCTGGGAGTCCAAGTTACAAATCTTCTCAGGACTCAAGGGCCTGAGATCCCCTTGAGAGATCACTTCCCCTCACCCAGACCCCCATTTAGTGCTCTGTAGATGAGGAGCCTGTGTGTGCAGCTGTACATTTACATGGGCATGAAAGAAATGTTCACCCTTTGGGAACTCTGTCTGTGAAGTCTTGGACAGGGTGTTGTCAGAAGGCTTTAGGAATGGTTGTGTAGCTAGAAGGCTTTTAATAACACAGGCAGTTGCAGAAAATTTGTGATGACCAAGGGACTGACTTAATTTTCTTGCGGGATAGAGTCTGGCATGAATAAAGCCTTCCTCCTGTCTCTTGTTTCTCATGTCTGTTTAAGCATTGACATGGATGCCCTTCAAGTTTTATCCTCCACATACATGAAAACTGTTCTCCAAAGATTTCCAGTTTCATGTTGCCTTTTATTGCACTAACAAATGTTAACTCAGTTGAAACAGCAGACTCTTGTGGTCCACTGTTTTAGTGAACAGGGCACAAAATACCTATCTTAGCAAAAGTAAAATAGCAGGGAGTAAAGTACAGTTCAGCAAGAGTTTTTACACCCTCCTCTGATTTTCTCCATTTAAAAAAAAATTACTTGGATCAATAATTTTTAAAATGAATGCTAGGGAGAGATGTCTTGGAGCTGAACTGTATCCTCTAAACAGCTTCGACCTAGTGATCTCAAAGGTGAAGAGAAACAGTGGCTGAAACCACCAGCAATCTCCAGCTGCATCTATGGCTTTGGACAAGTTTGATCCAAACCCAAACTCTGACAGATCAGGGCCTGTGCTGTGCAATTTTTCATTTGATAGTCTCCAGCTTTGATTTCTGGGGAAGAGAAAGGAAAGGGTGGGTAGGGGATCAAAGGCACCAGCTATGTCCACACCCTTACAGTAAATCCAAACTCACTTGCTTTAGGATGTTAAAGAAGACATAGAAGAAAACCAGAAAAAATATAGGAGGAAAAGTAGAATAAATAATATTTGCAGAAAGAGAGGGAAAAGATGGGATTTGAAACTCACATGCCATTGAAAGTGTGTAAATATAAAACTTACAGAGAAACATACACTTTTTATTTTCTTCAGTTTTGACATATATACCTCCTGTCATACCATTGTCCAGAATGGAACTGGAAGATTTTACCTAGTCCCTCTTGTGCCATGCTGGCAGATCCATAGTGGATCATTTGAGTGTCAGCATGCTGCCTTCCCAGCTGTCAAAGAACAGATATAAAATGGAGGAGGATCATAAGATGCCACTGGAAGAAGTGAAGTTGCATCAACACTTTCTTCAGGAAGACTAAGCCAAGGAGTGGGTTGAGTTCTGGTGCTCTCCTCTGATCCATAGCTAGATATCCATCCTCTTGCTGATAGATAGCCTATGACTGTAGAAGCATAGTCTGAGCTCACACAGCCTGCAAATCCAATTTGCCTCTGGGGTACATGATCTCAAACCTCTTCTAAAATGGATTCTGGGGTGGGCTTATTTGTCCAACACTGGTTGCCAAAAGAACAGCTGGGAAATGCAGAGGCAGCTGGGCCAGGCATGGTGAATGTCCTTAAAGATTGATGTAGTAGAAGAGTGTTGCTCCAGACAGGAATCCAGACTGGAGGGATTTCAGGCCATTTGGTTGGCATCAGGGTGGTTGTCTGACCTAGAGGACATAGCTGGGAGAGCTGCCATGAGAATAGGCTAAAATAAGCCATGCTCAAAAGTATGGGACTGGCTGAGGAAGAAGAAGCTGGAGCCTGTGAACCATAAGAAGCTATATCTAGATCAGCAAGTAAGATCTGCTGCATGAAACTGGCTTTGTCAGAATTAATTCATTTTCAGCAGCCACTCTCAGGGCATAAGGAACTCTTCATGGGGACCAAAAGTCTTCATGGGGTCAGTGACAGTTTGGAATAATAGGTGGATTAAAGAATATTTTGTATATGTGTATACTAGCGACCAAAGACTGCTGTGTGATAAGGGCGAGTATGTGGCTGTTGTAAAGGGCCTTGAGACATTTCTTGCACTAAACTAGGGCTCGTCTTGCCCAGACATTACTGCAACAGCTGTTACTGGGCACTATCCTGCCTTTAATGGAAGGGAGCCAGGAGATGGTTTGGCCAGACGGGAGTCAGCTGGGGATCTCCATCACTGCATCAGGAGGAGTGCAAAATGAAGCAGGTGTTGTGCTGTACTCCAAAGCTCTGAAGGAGCAACCAAAGAGGTTTGGAAAGAACCTTTAAGGCTGCCAAAGTTAATCTGTTAGTGATGAGACTTGTTGCCAGTGAAATAGCAGGAAGAAAGTTAGAGGAGGTTCTTTAAGGGTCTGGCTTCAGGGGTTGTACTACTGCCTGTTTCCTGAGTAGCTGGAAGTGCTGTTCACTAGTGATCCACAAACAGAATAACATTTGCCTTGGGAGACAGAAAAATTCTTCAAAAGAGGAATCTTTTCAGCAAGAACTTATCAACCCAAACTTTTTAGAAAGGGCAACTTCTGCTGGGACAGACAGAATGCCAGTCCCCTGCAAATTCTGACTCCATGAGACACAGATGTTAACAGAAACTGGTGCTGGAAGGATTTCTTGCGAGGGCAGGGGATGTTCTGAAGATGTGAATCAAACTCTGCCCAAATGTTTCTTTTCCATTGCTGCCCTCTCTGGTTTCCCCTAATTAGTCAGCTTACTTGTCACTGGATTGTCTTCCAGGAGGATGTTGGAGATCATATTCACAGTGCCCCCAGCATGAGTCCTCCCTTCTTATCTGCCGAAGCTACAAAAGCAAAACTGGGCCAAACTCCTTCCCTTGGTGTGCTGTCAATAGTTACACTTCAAATGAACTTGGTCTAATAAGCCACTTTAACAATCCTTTCCCACTGCTAAATTAGGTAGGTTATAATCAGTAATTTCTGGCAGAACCTTCATCAAGAAGTTCTCCCTGTACAGAGATGGAAAGATTGGTAGCTTTTTATCTGTCTTCATATCTGCATTCATGCTGATTTGGGGCCCAGAGGCCCCTGTCCTCATAGCTAGAACAGGAACAGTACCTAGTGAAACACACGCACAGTCACTTACGAATGTACTTCTGCACCAGCCTGGAGGGTCTACCAGGGAGTTAATTCTGAATGGCATTGTTCATTCTTTGATCTCACTGATAGAGCCAGCAAAGGAGGCCCCACTTGGGAAGCCACTGAAAAAGCCTTATCTGATTGCATTTATTAATAAACTAGGCTGGATCTGAATGATTCATCTAGGAGGGAATGTATCCCACTGCATAATCCACACACCAAGACATGCAACCCTTGCTTTCATAAAGTGAACTGTTCCAAAAGGTGCAGGAGAAACAGCATGGAGAAGGGAGGATAGAGTTTGGAAATGATGTACTAGTTGATGTGTCGTATCCAAGCATAACTGATAAGACAGTAACAGCTGCTAAACTACCAGCAAGTACACCAAAGAATGACACATCTCATACAGAGCCATGGGACACATTGCTCAGAGGACAGCCTGGAACCCAGACATGACTGCCTGGCATCAAGGTAATGGCATGGAGCCATTGGCTGTAAAGACCATGTGGGTTTAAGAGAACTTGCCCAGATGGCTTCTGCCCTATAGTCAGTACAGTCACAAACAGCATGTGCTATTTCCTCATCATCTATCACAGAGGCTTCCCTTGGCCAGAGAGAGCAAAAGATAGATTATTCTTGGCGGATTTTTTTTTTTTTTTTTTTTTTTTTTGCTTCCTGGTTCACATTCAGATTTAGTAGAATTGGTCTTGTCATTCTCAGATTACTAGTTCAGCTGCTCCATTAGGGGAACATGCAGGAATAGAGTAGAAGGGGAGAGGTTCCAAAACTTGAGACTGGAAATTCTGAGACGTGCATTTCACTTTTTCACTCAATGTGAGTTTGAACCATATTTAAAGCAATATCAGCTTTACAAGGTCATTGGCTTCAAAGTTCAAATCCCAAACCAAAGGTTCCTCTGGTAATGTGAACCATCGTGCATGCATCTCTCATTTGCTTTGTTGTTTGCATTTGCACAAAAAGTAGTAGGTTAAAGAGAAACACATGAGAAAAATGAAGCATGTTCAGTCAGGGAAAACTCATGGCACAGATGTCCCCTTTGTTGTGACCATTATGAGTATGAGAGACTTCCAAAGCCAAAAGCTCACATCAACCTTGATAATTACATCAATGCCAGGGAAGCACCTCCAACAGTAAAGGAGATCACATTCTTGATTGCTGGAATTCTAATCATTTGTTTTTAATTTTGTAGGTATTTAAGCAGATAAGAAGAAACAAAGATTCTTTGCTGGATCTTTGCCTTGGAACAACTATTCATCTTGCTCTGTTTACCTGAGGCTAACAATTTCCTTTCTTCACCTCTGTCTAGGTGGTATCTCTAGAGACTGAGCTCCTTGAACTAATACAAGTGAGCAACAGGACTTAATGCAATACCTCATGCAGGCAAGGAACATCTTTGCATGGGTTTACAAATGCTGTGGGTTAGATCATAAACAAGTGCTGCTTTACAGTTCCATTTGTGCGATGCTGATCACCTTTGTCTGCAAAAGCAGAGACCCAGCAGATCCTCAAAGCTTTTGCCTCTCCAGAAAGTGCAGTCTTAAATAGACATATGTCTCCAAAGCCTCTGCAAATGTGACTGCAAAAACACATTCTACTGCACCAGTTTGTTATTCATTCTTTAACTAGTCAAAGCCACATTAATTCAAAGAGAGTTTTAAAAAATGGTCAGAACAAGTAATGGAACCTGATTTTGAATGGTCATTTCACACGTACAAATAACAGAAACACGGCCACCCTAAATTCACTCTAGCTCTGTGATTAGACAACACTTAAAACTGAACATTAGAAATAGAAACAATAAGCTAAGGATTTAAAATTAGGATAAATTTTCTTGCATCTCATTGCCAGATTTGAACCTAACAAAATAGTCTATCTACACATTTTCCACTAGTTTCTGCCTTCCAGCATAGATGATGGATAGGAGACATCAAGCCAGAAGTTGATGTTACAGTAAGCTGTAAGCAAAAGGGAGTTGTAATTGAAAGCATTTCAATACCATGGCACTGCTGAGTGGCTGCCATGTTAATTATATGATCCCTTCTTCTAAAGCAATCTTCCACTTGGATACCATGCATAACTCCTGCCAAGAGGTCTCTGAAATGCCATCAACAATTGTGCTTTCTGACAAAAAGATAAAGTTAACTAATTGTAAGCACCCTTTGCTGATGAACTCAAAAAAAACCCACTGGCTTCTTGTCCTGGAGAGACAGCAAATAACGTGGGTCATGTGCATTAATATTTTTGCACTGACATAACTTTGGCATAGGCCTTGGGTTCTTGCCAAGGTGCCACCTGGAGCCGACAGCATACATTTAACACAACACAGAGCAACAGTCATATAAAATTAAATCACAAGACCCTATCCAGCCCAGTGCCTTACCTCTGGCAAAGGGACATAGGGGATATCTGAAAAAAAAGTATAGGAAACAAGACAGGTATAGTATGATCCTCCTCTTAACAGTCCTCCTATGTCCTCTGTGTGATTTAAAGTCATCCTGCACTAAAGGTTATTTCTCAAATTGCTGGGATTAGTGGCCACCAAAACATATTATTGATGGAATAATCACATTTTGAGCCTTTGTGTAAGTTAAGTTCCATAATACCCTGTGGGAAGGAGTTCTTTGATTTAAATAGACATTGTGTAGAAAGGCACTTCTATGAGTTCAATGGCAATTCACTGCCTGTTGACTTCGCTGGTGTTCTTCTAATTTTATTATAATAGAGGAGTAATTACTAATTGTTCCCTGTTAACTTGCTCTGCATTATTCATAATTCTATAGGTTCCTATCATACTCCTCTCAGCCACCTCTTTTGTAAGAAGTTCTCTAGCATGTTCAATGCCTCATGGCAAAATTGTAGGACCATGTCTTTTGCAGCTTCATAGTACTTTTTTTTTTTTTTTTTTTTTTTTTTTTTAGTGGCGTGGGACCAGAACTCCACTCGCACACCCTTGGTCTATACCATGGTGAAATGACATTGTCTGGTTTGCTCAGTTGCATTCCTGATATTCTGTAGGCCTCTGTGACTGCCAGTGGGCACCGAGATGACAATTTTAGACAACTGACCATCATGGCTCCAAGATCTCTTTGTGAACAGAAATAGCTAAATTATAGCTCATCTGGATTCTGATCCTCCCCCAACCCCCATGTGTGTTACTTTGTATTCATAAAAACTGTATTTATGGAACCAAAATCCTTGATAATGCCATTTCGTTAGTAACTTAACAGCAAAGAAGCAGCTCCTCTGGTAGTGGAGAGCCATTGTAACCACAGCCGGGATTGTTGTTACCCAAGCAGATTAGTGGTTAATAATTCATTGATATAGCAATCTACAACTGCATTTTACATGTATGGCTAAGGTCATTTTTCACTTATTTCCAGGCATGTTGTAGCATAATGTTTATAAAAGAACCAACTTTGCATCCAGATGCAGCACTGCCCTGGCAACCTGGGCAGCCTCCTCAGAAAAGGCAAACTATAGAAATAGCCAGGAGAATCTATCTTCCAGTCTTCTTGCTAGCAGCAGTGCATTCTCTGGGCACCTCAAGATTTAGAAAGTTTAGCCAGTCTTTCCACTTGTCAATACATGGATGGGAGGCTTCATTCTGCCATTTCATGGTGGCTTCAGCTCTTTTCTGCTTCCTTTTCTGATTAGCCCCTTCCCTTTTCTGATGCCTGTTTTAAAGGTGCAGCCAGATTCATGAAATCACCAGTTCCTCTAAACTTTCTTCTGAAAATCTAGATCACCATGTGGCTGCAAAACATTCCTCTGTTGGACCGGGTATTAATTAAGTTCAAATTATTCTGGTTACCCTTCACTGTGTCAATTTCTCATACTGACATACTTTCTGCAGACGTTGAAATTCTGGATCAGGGACTGTCCCGTTTGGTGTTGGTTTGCACAAAGTCCAGCCGGACAGGTACTTCTATGAAAATATGAGGAAAAGGTATTTTACAAGGTAACATTACAGCTGTCACAAAAAGAGCTGACATAGTGTATTTTTGGAGAATGGATAAAAGAAAGGAGGGGTAGTTACATTGCTTTTCTGCAATAGTAGTACCCCTGCTGTTATGTTTCTTATCAACTTCTCAGCTTTTCCCCACAATCCGTTAAAATGCTTATAAGAACAAAGGATCCTTTTTTCCCCCACTAATCTTGCCTCCTTTTCAGTAATTTTCCTGTAATCAACCAGGGTTAGAAATGGCAAATATGACACTGTGCCCTCCTGGCTAGGATGTGCTTTCAGCCTTCAAAGATTGTAATTTTATTCCTATCTCTGCCACCAGGCTGGTGATACTGTGCCAGGATGTTTCCTCCTCTGGAAAATAAATGTAATTGTTTTGGAATCTCCTTTGCAAGTTTGTTGTGAGATCTGCTGACACAATGCACTGTGTAAGAGCTGGACAATATTATGATTATTGTTGTTATTCCTCCCAAAGTTTGAGAGCTGAATTACTATCCCTCCTTCTTCTTCTTTTCATGGAGGAGGCAGAAACTAGCAGCTGATGGGATCTGCAGGATTTATTTTTTATTATTGACCTTTTCCAAAGCCTCAGCAATTGTTTCTTTTCCTTTCTAAAATACACATGCAGCTCTAAGGACAAGTCAAAGGCTGAAGTGCTATTTTTGAGCGGATTTCTACACTTATTTTTATTTTATTCCTTTTTTTTTTGCCTTTGTACTCTTTCCTTAACAAAGACAGAAATGAATGGAATTCCATTTTGGAAAGGCATGAGAAACAGATGCAAACATGCATGCATCAAGCAAGGCATTCTCTGAAACCTCTTCAATTGGAAGAGCAGATTTAGAAAGATATTTGATGCTGGTAGCCAGTTGAATTGCTACCAACAGGCACAGCAGGATAACTGTCCATCTAGCTATATAAATAAGCAAATAAATATCACACACGAGTAAATATATATGTATATATGTTCCTTGGAGCAGAATTGCAAAGCTGGAGTTAGAATAAGCAGTTTCTGTACATCCCCTTTAAAATTTTATTTCCTGTTTAATATGCTTAATGTTATTTACAGAGGGTTTTTTTAGAACAGTTCTATGGCTCTCAGCACCTCCTCTCCCTGCATTTTCCTTGGATCTCAGTTCAGACTTAAATGAAGATATTGCAGAACTTCAGTGAAACCTGATACAGAACTCATGAGAGGGTGAGATGATAACTTGAAGGGTTTTCATGTTTTTACGTTTTCAAATTTTATCAAGAAATTCACAAGAGCCCTGTCTAACCCCACAGTTGTTCTAGCCTCTGGAATCAGCTCGCTTTTTACCTGGGGGATGTCTGTGGAGGGTTTGCCTGTGGAGGCAGAATGTCTCCTTCACACATATGCAAAATGGCAGCCCAGAGCTTTGAGCATTTTGTTGTCAGGCACGGCACATCTAGTCTCTGGTGGAACTTACCCCAGATCCTGCAGATTTGGACAATTTTATCTGCAGAGCAAAACAATGGGAACTTTCTCCATGTGTGAGGCTGACAGCTAGGGGAATCACCTTCCTTGGCCTGACAGCCTGGGGGGCAGCCGTGATGATGAATATTTGTGCTCTCGGAACCAGGCTGTGTTTCCAGTTCATTTGTGTTTCAGTTATGAGAAATTTGATTCAATCTGGCCCAGAAAGGAGCTGAACTGGTGGCCTAGCAGTGAACAATTCTTTTCAGAGGATCCAAGCAGCAGATCTGTCTCTGCATGAAGGATTGTAAATGCAACACTGTAGAGGGCTTCCTTTGGAGACCCTCCTGACTTCTTAATCCTGAAAGGGAAGTGGTTGAGATGATAAGTCCCATAAACTCTGCAGTAGCTGATGTTTTATATGCAGCCATGTTGGGTGGTATTTACCCCAGGCAATAAGGGGACATATCTTGCTTGACTGTTGTCAGCACATCACTAGTTTATTGTAATACAATAAGGGACCGTGATGTTGCAGTCGAACTCCATGCCAGCTTCTGTAAATACAACTCTGTGAGGTTCAGTTCCCCAGTACATTACCCAGCTCATTCTTTGCTGGTAGAAAAAACTCCTCTGCCAGGATTTGGCACACTGAAGGTTGGATATTTGGTCCTGACAGAACCAGGGACTCCTGCAGACATAGGTTGCACAAAATGCAGAGAAAATCAGATCAGGCAATGACATAAAATAGTAGAGCCCTTTTCATTCTGTCTGGACATCTTGTGGAGCTCATTGCCAAAAAGACGCCATAGGACACCAGATTGAAGGCTGAGCAGGAAACAGACCTTTCTTAGAGGGTAACAGTAATGGGCAGAGTTAGATCAGCAAGGAAAAAAATGTCAAGGGTTAGAAGGATGAAAACCCCTTGTCCCTCACAGCTCAAGTCCATCCTCTGGGAAGAGACGTAGGTGAAACTCACCTGTGTAAGGTTCTTCCAACCTTGGTCTCAGTGGCAGGCAGAGATGTTCTTCATAGGATGGTCAGCCAGCTGCTGACTCCATGGACTTCCCCAGCCCTATGATGCCTTGCCAATATCAAAATGAGCCCATCATCCTCTGGCTTTTTTGGAGTGAGGAGAAATGCCTTGAATGGCTCTCATCGCCTATTGTTCAGGTTCTACACATGCCTGCACAAGCTGTGAGGAGTTGAGGAGTCAGTCCTTTACTCTGCCTCAATTTCCTCATCTATAAAACATTAATCAAGAACTTTCAGTTCTGCCACCAGCAGTGGACTAGAGATCTAGTGTAATAAAATGATAACGTCACGATAATTTTCTATGATGTGACTGCCTCTATTATTCTAAAAGTTCTCATTTTGACCTGGGGTCTATTTCCTAAGCTCCAAAGGGCAGTCATGATGTGGCGTATGTTTCCTTACCTTGTTTAGATGGTCATACTCAGGGACATATCATAAAATGCATGATTCTGAAACAGAAGGACAGAACAGATTTTGTATTTAAATCTGGTCTTCAGCCATATTTGTGAAACATGCTATATGTTTCAAGAGATAGCACCGCATGTAACCTTTAGTCCTATCACTGGTCTCTTTTTTCCTGCCTGAATTTAACTTCAAATTATACTGGCTAGCAATATCCACCAGGCGACGCTAAAGTAATCTGAGATCCTGGGGCACATCGGAGCCCTGAACACACCCTCCGTGTCCTGATCCTGCTCCTTATTGTAGCTGCAGGCAGGCAGGGAGGTCAGCAAGGGGCAAGCCTGTACCATAGAGAGGTGGTGTGATTTTCCCACCTCCAGAGATGCTCGTTCAATTTGTTGGTCCAGTACAACACAGCTCCCTCCTTCCAGCACGCAGGATCAGGGTGTAGGTGACAATGATTTTACTGTCACTCCTTTGCCTGTGTGGGCTTTATGGCCAGAGGGCTGTGAAAAGGAGAAGGAGTATGTGTGTCTGGCACGCTGAGTGAGGGAGGGAGCTCCAGGCATGGGCGTGATGACAGTAGATGGTGAAATCATTAGCCCAGGATTATAGCAAGAGATGGGGCTTGAGCCACAAGAACAGAATCTGTATCCAGAGCTTGGGGGTGGGGGGGTTGGGCTTGGGCCCATCTCAAATTCAAACTTCGGTGCAGAATTCAGCAAAAAGACACACCAGGCCCAAGGGAGAAAAAACAACTTATTCACACATGCAGATTAGGAAAAACAGTGGAGGAGATACAGAGAAATACCTGCCAAATAAATTTTAAAAATATTAATGATCTCTCCTTTTTATTTTAATTTTTTTCTTTGTGGGAATTTTTTTTTTTTCCCCAGAGCAAAAGCCCCTCCCCACTTTTATACTGGATCTGGTGCCTTGATTACCTTCCCACTGAGACATTCCACCCATCCCCAGCACAATGAGCAACACAGATTTGCCGTGCAATAAACACGGTGACCCAGCTCTCCAGATCCCTTCCTTGGAGAGCAAATGTCCAGCCTGCCTTGAAAAGGACAAACCGCCTGTCAAGGCAAGGGAAGCTGCAGGGTGATTCAGAACCAGGGCACCCAAATTCAGCCTCCATTGGGGGGGAAAAAAAAAAAAAAAAAAGTAAAAATTAAGGTCACCTTTAGATTTCAATCAAGATTAGAATTTCCCAGGTTCAGGCTTGTTTTAATAAGGGGGCTGAACCAGATTGCTTAACTGAAACTTCCTGGCCCACTGGGGATATTTCAGCTTTGGAGTAAAATCCTGTTTCTAGCTCCACAGGTTTGAATTACTTTCTAGTAATAACTCTATATCCTGCTTGAATAAACCAGTAGTGAAGGTGGTGGCTGGTTAATGTTGTGTCTGGTTCTGTGTTTTATGACAGTGCCCCTTGCAGTGTTTAGGGAAGAGAATTTAGAAGATTGCGTAGTTGGGGGGAAGGCTTGAACACTAGTGCAGCTCTGGCAAAATATTAAAAAAAGAACTACTCTACCTTGCCTCATTTGTTGAAGATTAGGCGCTTTTTTTTTGTGCTTCCAACCTAGGATGTTCCTTATTTTATACATTTGCAGTGATTCTTCCAGGAAGAACTTCAAAAGAAAAGAAAGTTGGTGGTAGATAGGGTGCGCTGAAAACCATCTGTGACACATGCACAGTTGTAATACTTAGATACAGTTAATCATCCGAGCAAAAGTCCACCCTCCTAAGGACAAAGGTCTATGCCAGACAAGGAGCTTTCCTCCTGGATGATTAAAATGCAGCTGAATTGCTACAAGGATGTTATTGCTACAACCATTTCCACCTTGCTCTTTAACTACTGGGAATAAACTGATCAGAGGATTTGTGCCTTGGAGGATTGGAATTGTTGCTGTTGATGTCTATTGCTTAAGGGAATAAGCTGTGAACATAACAGCTATTGCTACTCAGGTGAAACAATCATCCCCATGCACAAAGTTGTCCTTTGACACTAGATACCAGTGGGACCCTGGAGAAGAGCATGGTCAGAGAACAACCCTGTAGCAGTCTTTCCTCTGACTGTTCTCGCAGTTTTTAGTCACAGGGATGACTTTGTATGCAATGACTTTCCATGGATTTCTCCCTCATGAACTGATCCGATCACTTGTTGAATTTGGTGTCCTGAGGCAAGGAGTTCCACAGCTGTTTTACCTGTTATGAGAGGAGCCCCCTTTTTTTGTTTTGACCCTGCCTACTAGTACTTTAACTTGATACCTGCGCAGCCTCTTCTTCCCAGCATAAGATGCACACAGGAAAAAAAACAATCCTCCCTGAATCCTCCCTCAACTGGGGATATGACCTCCTTTCATAAACTCCAATGGAAAATTTTCACCATGGTGTTTCTCAGCTATGACGAATTCACAGGGTCACATGGGCTTGGATTGGAGACAGCTCCACACAGGGATTGACGTGTGTGCAATAACACATGGGCTGGGCTGGATTGGCACAACAAGATGGCTACTTACACTGTCTTCTAGTAAATCTGTTTTGAACTTGACCTCGAGGACATTAGTTTCTGCTCTCACCAAGAAGAATCATCTGCTGTTGTTGGTTTTACTTTTTCAATAAATAAATCAATCCAGCCCAGATCTTGACCTTTTGCAGAGCTGAAATATAAACCACCACCCAGATAACCTAGAAGGGATGGAAGATGTGAAAAGACATCTTTACAAAATATGAAGACATTAATTTTCTGACTGAACAACTAAGCTTTCAGGTTTTGTGGACTATATGACAGCACTAATTGGCAAGCACTAATTGGCAAATTTAGAAACTAATCCTGCAATGCAGAAGTAAAATAGCCATTCAGTAATAATCCCTCTTGGAACAAAGACGGGAAATTCAATATCTTTACAGAGTCCAAAGTTAGACTGGGGCCATGGGTTTAGTGAATGGCTTCTCCAGGGATTGCATTTGTAAACCATAAACAGACTAAGAAAACCCATTCCTGCAAAATAGCCTCATCACAGTGAATTTTTCCCTTACTTAAATCCGATCTGCATTTGTGCTATAAAATCTCCAAGAGTCATGGTAGGAAAGAGTCTGTTTTCAATGCAACATTTTGCTTGATCAAACAAAGGAGGAAAAAAGTAAAGAACAAACCAGAGATGTCCTGTAAAACGTCTGGTTTGGGCTTGATTTTTTAAATTTTTTTTTTTCTCCCAAAGCCTTGCTATGGCTGAAAGACACTTCAGTGATTGGTTAGAAAGCTAGAGAAAGTAGATAAAAGAAGAACTTGTAGCTACTTATCTCCCCTGGGATTGGTCATGACAAGCAGATGAATGGCATATACAGCCAGAATGATCTTTCATGGACAGGTTGCAGACACACTCCTTGGGTTTTTGTCCATATATTTCAAACACATAAAGCTCTGATCTTCATGACTACAACTTATGAAGGTGAAAGATGTATGTCTGAGGAAAATTGTGTACCCCTGTTATTGAAAATTATGTCTGTATGGAAAGCAACCTACAACTGTAAAAAAAAAAAAAAAAAAGTTAAGAAATCTGGGAACAAATGGTAAAGAACCACACATGTATCTGCAGGGTTATGTAGAGAATTATACATACTATAGGTAGAAGAAAAAGGCTTTATTGTAAAACAAAACCTAATCCTCATGCTGTTTCAGGAAGCTATGCAGAATGCTTCTCAGCAATCAACTCTCTGAATATCCTTCTCCCCAAGGAGCTGCTTCATTCACCAAGAAGACGATTGGGAGTGGATTTGAAGAAATGTTTAAATACTGTTGTTTTCAACTGAATGGAGAAAACACTGTAAAAGAACTGATGTCTCTGCATTTCTGATGGAGGTTGAACAACTTAAAGTTACATAAACTGTGGGAAAAATCAAGGAAGGTTGGACATAATCTTGCTGTGAGCTTATGAAGTGAAAATTTTAAGACCTTTTTTTTTCACTATCAAAAAGGAGGCAAAAATGGAAAAAGTAAAAGGAGAAAATTCCTTTGAATTCCTTTGTCAGGACACTTTCTAGCTGCCCTTAAGGTCATTCTGTCCTAATGGTGTGTCTTCTGATGTGGACACTTGCTCAGTGGGAACTGTGCTGAGCTTACTAATTCATTTCACAGCATCACTGGTGGGTAGCTATGTGTAACAAAGACCAGGACATGTACATGCAGATGCTGGGCTCATTGCTGAGAAAAGACTTTGGGGACGACATTCAGATACAATCACACAGAGCTGAGGTTTTTTTGTTGTTGTTGTTGTTGGTTTTGTTTTTCCTTTTTCTTTTTTCTGTTTTATTTTTTGTTTGCTTGTTGGGTTTTGTTGGGTTTTTTTGTTTGGGGTTTTGTTTTGTTTTGTTTTGTTTTTCCCATAGAAGCAGTCATCACAGCAAGAGTACATGGTTGATAAACTGCCTGGTTCAGTCAGCAGGGGGATGCAGAATCACAGACAAGAGAACCCAAATTTTTTTAGGCATTCAGCTAGCCAAGTTGTATTAATTTCAGAGGGAGTAAGACACCCTGAAATCTCTTAAGAATTCTGGCATTTTGCCATTTTGCCTTCATACCTGAGACCATTCTCATTCTTCATGCACTTACTCAGCTAATATGTCTATAGTATTCTTCCTGGATCCTTACTTCTAAGACTTGTTTATTGTATTCTTACTCTGTCATACTATGTCTTTCACTTGAGTTTATTGCTTCTTTATATCCCTGTGGCATCATCCTGCCACATCCACTGGAACTTTTTTCTCAGCCCAGTATCAAAAAGTCCTTTATCTGTCTTTCTGATGTGGTTCCATGACCCGAATATAGAGAACCTGCCTGATTTATTTTTCTTTTAAAGGCTATGAATCTTTCTGTTGGCCTTCTTTGAGGGTCTGTGTCTCTGGCAACAAAGCAGGAAACAGGCAAGGGAGTGTTATTATACCCATTTTAGGAAACTGAGACAGAGAGAGGGAAAGAATGATAGAGTAACTGTCTATATGAGTCACCCAAAGACAACAGGACATCAAGCTCCAATCTATAAAGTCACAGGATACCCTAAACCTAACCACCGAGATTTCCTTCTGTCCAGCAAATCATGAATGACATGTTTCTGGTAGTCACCTATGCTAATGTAACCTTTGATGTGGCGGTTGAAGACTCCATACCTTATTTTACTCTCTTGTCTTCTGCTGATTTTTTCACATAGCATTAAATAATTTCACCTATGTGCAATACTTGAGGTGAAACATGGTGTAGAGAGATGTACATACATAGATACTTCGCACGTTCCTAGCTGATTTTGTCAGAATTCTGCTTCAAATACCAAATCAGCCTTGTGCATATGGAGCAACCAAATATCTGTGACCAGACTTTGATGGTGGCTTGACAAAGGAGAACATAATATCCACCAAAACCAGAGTAATCCTCTTCTGAGTATAGCTGGACAGATACAGGATGCTAGTGGCAAAACAAGATCAAGGCCAGTTTTAAAGGCTGGCTGTACAAGGAAAGTCCTTAAACCCTGTGAGCCTCACAGAACCTTTCCACTGAGCCAAGCTGGTGGAGGAAAACTACTGTAAGAAACCTAGAGCAATATCGCATTATCTTTTCCATTCATGCTGGTATATTGCTTAAATATCATCTGCTCAAATGCATGCATGAAGTTGAAAAAAAAAGTTGTTCCTGTGCATTGTTGTGGACAGAGCAGAAAGAGGGTAAAGTAATTCCAGTTGTGAGTAGTGCTCAAATAAATTAATTTATAAGTTCTTTTAATATTTAAGAATTAGTAATTAGAAGCACAGAATACTGCATGGAGCAATCTTCCCTAGGTAACTGTAGGTCTGGAATCACACCCGTAGTCCATGGCTTTACTATCTGCTGAGTAAAGGTGATCTTGACAAACACTAGGACATACTTGATCCATTAAGTGTTTCCTTCTGTCTTCCTGACACTATAAACTGGCTGAAAGTCACTTAAAGTGTGTCCCAGGCTCACCCAAAACATGAACTGATCTTATATGAAGCTGGCACCAGGCTCCCTAGAGGGCATCCTGGTCATGTTTTCTCGTATTAGGTATCTGGGAGGCTACTAAAACTTCACAGTCCCTGCATGCAGAGATCCAGGAATTCAGATATTCCTTACGTTAAAAAGCAATGACACGCATAGAAGATAGTCTGAATTTTTGTTCCCACCTCCCTTTTCTCCTCTCATCTACCTGCAGGTGCTTCTGAAATAGAAATCTTTTGGATGCATCCCATGGGAGTCAGTGGGGGAAACATTGTCTTCTGTGAGATTCAGGCGCCAGCTCTTCGGGGATGTTCAGATCGTATGTCTAGACGAGATAACATCCTTCTCTGAACCCAGGAGCTAACCCCAGGGGGACTCATTATTCATGTATAAAACACCAAGAGAAAATTTTGCTGCATGCATCTTCCTTTTTTCTTTCCCTCCTCCCCGTGGGAATTTGCTTGGTTTAACCCTTCCATCCTTATGAGGCAGTGGCTTCCCTGCTCAAAGCCATGACTGTTTATCCTTCCACCCTTCAGGGCTCAGTACTCTGCACCTGCAAAAACAGCGTGGCTGGCTGAACAAAGCCAGGTGAGCCTTCAGCATCAGCTTTAATGTGAAGTCCAAACCCAGAGAGACCTCCTCCTTTCCCCATGGAGAGTAACAGCTCTTGGACTAAATCTTCAGCCCTACCTATAGTGCCCAGAAAGCACAAAACACCTGGCAATTTTCCCTAAGAAAGCACCTGGAGTTGCTCCTGAGATAGAGGAATATCCAGAGCATAAAAGAGTAATAGAGGTATGCAAGGCACAGAAGGAATACAAGACACTTTATTCTGACCTGCTTTCAGTAACATGCCCCTAGAAAGTCTCATGAGCTAGTGTAACTATGAAAAGTTTAAGGAAGGGCTTGCGTTCTGGGTGACAATAACTGGGGATAAAGCATCTCCCAAGACTAAGGAATGTATAAAGCCAGTGTATTCCATCCAGACACGTACCCTTTCTGGAATAACTAAAGGGCTGCACACACCTCTCATGTTTTTCATGGTCATGCATAGGCCATGGAGAGATGCTACTGTTTTTACATGAGCTGGTCTGGTTGTGCAAATTCATAAGCAGATCTTTTTAGGCCTGGTTTCACAACTTTCTTTTACTCAGTCTCCAGCACTGAATTGTGACACCCATCAGGTTCTTGCAGGGTCCTTAATATGTGGAGGCCAATTTAGTGTCTCTGCTTTCTGATTCTCCTCAGCATATTGTCCTTTTTGCCTAAGGCTTTAAGTTTGAATTACAATGGTCAGAGTAGGTAAACACAAATCAACATAGAACAGTCTCCCTGAGAAGATCTGCTTTGATCTCTGTCTTGCAAGATGGAAATAGACATCTGTCCACAAAAACATTTGTCCCCACAACTCAGCTGCTGAAAGACACAAGGGAGTTGCATGTCTTTATGAGGTCAGGTTGGTGGAAGAGAGGAGAAATTTGGTCCCTACAGTGACTGCTATATTCACAAATTATCTGGATCTTGGATATTAACTGATCATGTGTATCTATTTATGAAAGGCACTTGCAGGCAACAGTAGCACAGTGTTGGTCTTTGTTATTGCATCTTGGCTCTGAGTTGGAAAAGTCACTTCTAGGCAGGTCGTGTGTTTGCACTGTGTGGATCCAACACTTCTCTCCGTTTAGATGGACAATGAAAGGACAAGTGGCAATGGAGGAAAGATAAGAAAATGCGATTCAGTAGACATAAATTATACTTACTGAGCAAAACAACAAACTGTTTTTCTTCTTTTTCTGTGCATTGAGAACTGCAGGGTTTTCACATCACATCTGATTTATCGTAGTGATTAGAGGCCCATGGCTAGATCAGAGCGGTAAAATTTTTGCTAGCAACAATGTAGAAAAATCAAACATTTCTTATAAATGTTTCTACATTTAGAAACAAGTGGGATATTGCACTCTTATGACATGAGAATAGTGAACTCGGATCCCAGTCCATTAGTAACTAAGCATGGTTTTAAACAACTTTAGTGAGGGATAAACATTTTGAAATCAGTAGGCCTGGATAACTTACACCCAAGAGTTCTAAAAAGGTTGTCTGAAGAGATCTCTAGCCAAGTCATTTTAGTTCTGAATAAATCTTGGCCCACCCAGTAAATTCCAGTAGATCAGAGACACTAATTTTGTGCCAATATTCAAAAAGGCCAAGTAAGATGACCCAACTAATAGTAAGTCAGTTAGCTTGACACCAGCCTTAGGCAAAATAAAAACCCGCAAAAACAGGAGTCAAATATATAAATATTTATATATTTTTTTTATATATATATATAAATAATTAAAAATTAGTGAACACATCTACTTAATGTCAGTCAACATGGTTTAATAGAAATGGGCCTTGTAGAACCAACACAATTTCATTCTCTGATGAGATCACAAGTTTGGTTAGCAAATGTCACTGTGGAAAGATAATGGGCCATTGTAAGGACTTTATCTTGGACAACATGCTCATTTCAAAAACAAGTAGCTATGTCTAATTCCAACAAATTCCACACTAAATGGGAGCTGGTTAAACAGATGTACAACAAAAAATTATGAATTAGGTCACTTGCACAAATGAAGGTTTTCTGGAGAAGTTAGAAGAGGAGATGCAAGAGTCAATTTTTTTCTTGGTGTTATCCAATAGCTCGATCAGATAAAACTGCAAAGAGCTAGCAGGAGTGTTCACTGATTTTTTATTTTTTATTATTTTAAAAACATGGAACAATCTTCCCACTCACAAATGTTCCTGGCATGCAAGAATGCATGAAAATGATGAAAAATAGGTAAAACTGAATCTTAGTCTAATTTTAACTTGATTGAGAACAAAACCAGTATTTCAGTCCCTCATGGGGTGTTGTGAGGATATATTTTTCTCTTGCAAATGAAACAAGACTTTGATTAAGAAGGTAGAGATGTAGTGATCAAGATGCTTGCTAAACTGATCTTATCCAAGTGAAATGCATACATGGGCACAAAAAAATAATTTTGGAGATACCCTCAAACAAGAGGACAGTTTTTGAAAAGTAGCAGCTCTGAAAGGGTCATAGTGGGCAAGTAGTTGAACATGTGGGAAAATTGTACTCAGAGAGTAGTTATCAATGGTTCATTGGGAAAATGGAAGTGTATAGGAGCAAAGTTCAAAAGGGATTTGTTCCTGCTTCCTGTGCTATCCAATATTTTCATTACTGACTGAATGATGGAATACAGATATTTGTTATTAAGTTTGCAGATGATACCAAGCTGGGAGGAACTAAATGCTGGAATGCAGGAGAACAGTTTAGTATGATTACAACAAATTGGAGAAATTATCTGAAAAAAAAAAAAAAAAAAGTGATCTTCAGTAGGAATGAGTACAAAGTTTCATTCCTCAGGCAGCAATTATAATTTTCCCAAATATGGGGCGGGTAATGCTCTCTGGTTAGCAGGGATATGGGGTTGCAGTGGACCATAATCTGGTATGAGTCAACAGTGTCATAATATTGCAAAAAAAAAGAAAAAGAGCATGTGGGATGTATAAACGCAAGTGTCACCTGCAAAATATTTGAAGTAATCCTTTCCCATGCATCAACATTGATAAAGCCTTAGCTGGAGGCTTTTCCAAAGTACTATGGGTAATTCTGGACCTGTGATGCCAAACAAGATGCGAATCAGCTGGAGGAAGTTGAGAGGCAAGTGATAAGGTTGAAGGTCTAGAAAACATGACCTGGAGAGAGATACATTATTTATCCTAGAATGTAGGTACATAAAAGAATGCTGCAGAAAGGAAACACACACTCTCTTTCTCCACTCTCATGACCAGCCAAAGCCATGGCTTAAACAACAGGAGAGGATCCCAGAGAGGAATGAGGAAAAAACTTTTCTAACCAGAATTTAGTGAATCACCAGAGTGCATTGCTTGGGGTGTTGTTCCCCTTGGAGGATTACTGGAGGTCTTTAAGAACAAATTAGAGAAACTTCTGTAGGCATAAACCAGCTGGAATTGATCCTGAATTAGGGCAGGGAAATGGGCTGGAAAGGGATCTTAAAATCCCTGTAATTTGTGAGCATTTTAATGAAAAAAACAATGCAATACATGTTATAATAGTACAGAAAGGAGTGCTAATTACAAATAGATTTGTGACTCAAAACAGGGATGAGCTCTGAATGCAAATGGTGCCACTGCTCTCTTTTTCTTCAGCAGAATGATGTAAATTATGATGGAGAAAATATTTCATTGAGTCGTAAGGTTTGTAGGAGAAATGTAAGCTATCTGTGAATTTGGTTCTCATTTAGGTAATAGTTTCAGTCAAAGGAAATAGGAACATTTTTTAATGAAAAATTTTGGTTTGACATAAATAAAAATATTTTATATATTGTTTTGAAATTATATTTTAAAGTTGATCTTTTTAAAGGCAAAAGTTTCATAGAAGATTTAAAAAGTGTTGAATCACTTCAAAACAAAGCCTAATATTTTTCTTTGGTCCAGAATTAATTTTTGGATTTAGTTTTCAAAACAAAAAAGAAATATGAAAAAAAAATAATCTCAGTCCAAAATAAAATGTTTTTTCCAGCAATATATTTTTGGTGATGGAACAGAAAATGCTCATTATTCCCTAATTCTATTTGTCAAGCCTTTTGAGACCTGGGAGAGCCTTGATTCATAGCAGCTGTGCACCAGCCCATTTCAACTACTTGTCTTAGGGTAGTCTTGATTAAGACTATTCTCTTTCCTTTGGACTGCAGACTTTCTCTCTCATCTGTTAATTTGCAGCAGCCAGGGAGGTAGCAAGTATATTCTTTTACGCTTAATATCGCACAGAGGCATAAAAATAAATGAAAAATGGGCAAGGGTGAAAACAAGGGCCTTAATGGACCAGCAAAGAGGTAGCAGATGAAATGTAGTGGTCTCTGATACCTAGGAAAGCATAGTAGTACTTTCTTTAGATCTCAAGCTGGATGGAACTATGATTTGTCAACATTTTCTTTCCTTCCTTCTTTTCCATCATACGCATCTCCTGTCAAGTGTACTTAACTCGTCTTGTGTTCCTCTAACCCTTCAGTGAGGAGCAAAATTGTCCCCTCTGCCTGCAAGCAGGATTGTAGCGAGCAGCCTCACCAAGTTCCCTTCCACTTCCTTCTCTGACCAGACCTATTCACTTACTCCAAAGACTGCTCTTTACATTTAAATCAGTGAGTCTCACAGTTTGGGGGAGTTTTTTGAGCCCTCTCCTCCCCTATCCCTCTGCTCACCTGTTTTCATCTCCCCTAGACCAACTTCTCAGTTAAACACCTCCATGAAGAGATACCAGACTTTTCCTCCCTCAGTAACTAGGCTGCTGTTTTTCAGGCAAGACCTTCCTTTTGAAGTGAGGCTATCAGAATTTGTACAACCGCTGCAGAGATTCCTGAAGGAC
Organism: Athene cunicularia; assembly: GCF_003259725.1. Classification (NCBI taxonomy): domain Eukaryota; kingdom Metazoa; phylum Chordata; class Aves; order Strigiformes; family Strigidae; genus Athene; species Athene cunicularia. The sequence goes on from NW_020799107.1 coordinate 21,378,021, forward strand.
ACTTTCCGGTAAGAAACCCTGTGGGGTGTTGCCCCTGTATTTGGGGGCCCATTTTATTTCTGCAGTTGCTCACTTGTGCCTTTAAAAGTTAGCCTTGAAGAGGGCTCCTGCTTGAGGCAACTTCTTTGTAGTTGATTTATTTATTTTTGGTTTTTTGAAGTACAAGGTGCCTGTCTTCTCTCAGGCAACACGTGTAAAATCAAGTGTCTGAGTTAGGTCTTGCTTGCACCAGGACTCACTGAGACCAGCTGTGAAGCTCTAGGGGTATCAAACCAATGTAAACAAGCTTAGAACCATGCCCTGTGCGTTTCTAGATATCTTATCAGTCTGAATAGAAAAAGGAGTATTTAAAAAGATTCTCTGTATCTCCTTCCCAAGCAAATCTGTAAAGCACATGTTTCTCCTCTAGTGCTTATTGAACATAGCTTCTTTTCTACAGGCAAGGGAAATTAATACAATTATTTGTCTTTAAACCACTTTGCAGTTGTCATTTATTTCTGTGGCCTATTAATTCAATGATCCCAGTTCATTCTAGCTTGTCCCAGCAAGTTACGGAAAGGATATACTTTTGAAGGCTTCTGACACTTTGAGGTCCAGTCCAGGGAGCTTTCAAGAGCTGTATTTTCTGAGTGATTCCTCCAAGTTCAGGCAATGGAGATAACCTGTTCTGGTGACCAACAGGGTCTCAACTGCAGATGAAGCTCCTCTTCAAACATCTGCAAGGACTTGTAATCCCACTGACTCTTGCCCTTCGTACCCTCTCCTGACTTTACTGCCTCTTGCTGCATCTGCTTCAACAGTGTGAGTTTTGTTTGGACTCTGATTAAGATGTCAAGCCCTGATGTTTATGCCTCTCCCAGATTGCAATCATGCTAAGACACAAAATGAACAAATACCTTTCACAAGCCACAGCAGAAGGATCTGGTGTCAGATCGTCAAGGTTATTTCCTTTCATCAGCACCGTCCTCTGAAATACATGTCCCACTCTCAACCACAAGAGAACATGGATGATTTTGGGTGATGGCAGGACCACTTTGTTCACCTGTCCTCCATCACTTTGCTGAATTGTCCAAGGATCTTACAGGTAAGCTCTGACAATGAAGTAAAACTCTACTTGAGTAAAGTGGGGCATAAATTGTCCTTCAGAAGAGTTTCAAAAGAACAGACTCACCCAGGCCAGCAAAAGGATTCCTGAGGATGAACTGGCACTGGACAGGGTGTATGTATTTCATTATAACGTCTATGTGAATACAGTAGATGGCACAGAATGTCTCTCCCCAATATAATTTATATCTCCTATGACACTGTATGCTGTTCTATTTCTCTCTGAATTAAAAAAGCAAGTAATTCAACCCACCTGAGAGCAAAAGCAAGGTGCAAGGAATCTCTGTCTTCAAACAGGATGAGCGAGTGCTAATGAAAACCAAGAGTCCAGTGTGAGTGTTTTATAAAGAAAAACTTTGCCTCTGAAAAGGGTTTTATGTTTCCCTGAAGCCAGGAGTAGCTGCATTTGTACCAGCTCCACAGCCTGTCTGATATTGATATGTCTGAGTCATCTTTGAAAGCCTGGCTCTTTCTTCTGATAGATAAATATAAACCCAGATTATTTTCACCCATCTGCAAGAGAAATCATTATGAAATTAACCAGTGATCAACCAAACCACATGGGGAGCTCAGGAAGGTTTTTTAGGCTTTTTCAAATGGCTGGCTGTTCTCTCTCCATCTGGTTGTGTTTAGCTCTGAAATATAATTTTCGGTGCTGATCACTTCTGGGTAGACCATACAATTAAGGTATTTGAAAAACAAACATTTCTAAACCGCTGATCGTTGGGGAGATGGCTAAGAAACGACAGCCTATTTTCCAAGAAGATGGTTGGGAAAGGGAACCTGAAAGCTTAAGATAACATTGAAAAGGAAACAGAAGAAGTCCAGGGAGGAAAAAAAAAACAAAAGAAAAAAGAAACCCAACAAACCCACCCTCACAAGTATTTTAACTGCATCTCTAGTACTTTCAGACTAATATTATTTGAATACTTTAAGGAATCCAGCCTGGTTTCTGTGTATTTCTATGGATTCATGCTGCTACATGAGGAATGTATTACTAAGAAGTGGAACCTGCAACAGAAACAAATTTGGATATGTCTCTCCTTTCTGATAGTCTGCTGATAATTTCTCTTTCCCGCCTAAACTCAGCTCCCTTTGACTCACCTCCCACTATCCTCTGGCAGAGGCATTTTTCTTAAACTGTTCATTGCTGAAGGTAAGTGCCTGGTGCATTCTAACCTGAAAGATTATTTTAAACCAGGAAGTTTGGTAAAGTTCTATTTTGCCTGTTTTACCAATTAACCAAGAAAAAAGAGACAGTAAAAAATAAAAACTATGATTTGGTGGCTGGCGCAGGAATACAAGTGTTCAGGATTGATTCAGAAATGAACAGCTTTGAACTCTTGCAGAGTTCCGATATAGACGTGAATGCTGCTGAAGCACTACTATGTCATTTATTGAAATCAAACCAAAATCAGGATCTACATCTTGGGGAATGCTCAACGCAGGCCTCAGATGAAGAGGTAAAGCCCTTCTCTAGCAATTGTACTGTTACTGTAATCAACAGTGTTTTGAAAATAATTGGATAATATAAGGATTGCATATCTGGATTTCCTCGAAATCAGTGGCCACCTTTGTCTGAGGAGAGAAAAGGGTTTGGATCCTGCAAAGGGAAGTGACAGAGAGACTGGCGTAGAAGCCTCCAGAGTCTGAGATAAGCTTTGGCTAAGCCTTTTAATACTTGGATGCTTAAGCAAAGATAACCTCCAAGCTTTTGGCAGCCCTGCCCACAACTAGCTGAAACACAGAAGGACAAGGTAATTATCTGAGGTGGTAAGAGCAATTATGGGAAGTGTGCAAAAGGTAAGACAAATTCTACCTGACACCAAGGCTTGCTCTCACATCTAGGATTTTCATACCCAGTGCGAGGTGTTTCCTTTCCCTTTGGATTTTAATTTTTGATTAAATATGTCTACTGGCATGGGGAGCCTTAGCATGGATTTGCCTCCTTCACAGTCAACCCTCCAAAAATTTTGGAATGTCATGGGCTTGTGGAGAATAGCGAGTTAAGTCCTGGATCCTTCTCCCAGTCTGTTCTTAGGATGAGACGGCTGTAATAATTCTTAATTTCCCATTTTTGAACTGTTGTTACTCAGAACGTGGTTACTGTCAAATCCACAGAGCTAGACCTCCCCAGACTTTGGGAAGACTGCTTCCTAGCCTGTCAGATCTTCTAAGCAGTGTGCAGGAGTTGCTGAATCCCTGGAAAGCACCTAGGGAGCTTCCATAAACAACTTTTAAAAAGATAATGATAGTTAATGACCTAATTTCCTAGCCAGCCAAAATACCTGTGGAATCAAAGTCCCATATCTGAATTAATCTAAACTCCTGGGAGGTTTTGTTCTGGACTTAATCCTCACAATTACTGCTTTCTGTCTGGCATTTTTGGGGCCAAATCAACACCTCAGTTTAGATACCCACATAGTCACAGATAATTATTTATTTTCTGTAAAATACCAGAGATTGCAGTATTGTGTGACAGGAAGGGGTCTCAAGAGAAATGCTATTTTACTGCCCTCCAGTCAGGCAGATATATGTACTAAACATACCATATAGAGAGCAGTCAAGCCTCAAAAGGCTTCAGCAAAGAGTGTATGTATGTTACTCTAAATTTCTTGTTGGCATTAATGTTATGTTCTTCTTCATTTCCAACCCAATTTTCTTTACTGCAAATGGGGATTTTTTTTTCCCCTCATCTTTTCATCCGTTGCTTCAGTATAAGAGTCACAATCAACCTCTTTATAAAAACTTGCCACATATTGAAAGGCAATTTATCCCGTCTCTTTCCACATTCACTTTTTTGCATTCTTCTTTAAACTGGTTTGTAGTATGCAGTGATTCCTGAATTTTACCTACAACTTCTGCCTGTAGAAAGGCACACAAGCTGCATTGCTGTCAGTTTAGAGTGAGACCTGTCTATGTGGGACTCACTAGTCAAATCTATGCAAACTAAGAAATTAGCATATTCTGCCTGCTCTTGCAAGACAGCCTTTTGTGGTGAGTTTCTCATAATTATCAGTTAATTGTCATGGATCCCATGTTGCCAAGAATCTGAAGATGTGAAGATTGGATGCTGGTACAATTTCCAGCTCACAGGGTACTTCGCTATTGCAGCAAAGACTTCAGCACCTCCCTACAGCCACATGCCCACAAGCCTGTGTTCTGGTGGAAACGACATTTACAGGGATTCTGACTTGTGATATCATCTCCCTTTTCTAGTAACGCTGGATAGAGATGTTTGGTTTGATTCAACCTTCCTTTTTCTTGGAAATCCTCTGTGAAGTTAAAAAGTCCCTAAAAGCGCATTAAACATTCTCCAATAGCCTAAGATCTGGTTAGAAAGTCCTCATTCTAACCTAATGAGAGGAAACATGTTTTCCCCTTCCTTGACTTCAGTTTTCTGTGATGATCAGAAAAAAACCTGCCCAGCTGTACATGATAGGTTCTATTTGTGCGGATGACTTCTGATTTTGCTGACCAGTCTTTCCCTCCTAGCACTTAGGTACTTTTGGTGAGAAGACAAGGATTTGGAAACAGCTTTGGGAGTAACCATTGGACTACTTACACGCCATGTACTGGAGAACAGGTCATCTGTCTCCAAAACTGTGCTGGTGTGATGTGGCAAACATGGTGTGAAAGTCCCCACACCTCACTCAGTGGGAACACATGCTGTGCAGAAACTTGAGCAATATCCCACTGTGTATCCTCCCTAGGAGCTGAGCCAGTTCCCACGGGCCCTCATTGAATCCTGTCTCTGCACCCAGCGAAGCACAGTTTCTCCTTTGTGAAGCTTAAGGGTAAATCAGTCTTACAGTCTAGTCACTAAAATCTCTGCACAGTTTTATTTTCAGTTATAAGCTAATTAAAATGCCATTATCTTCCCTGTGTCTTTAGAAACTCTCACATTTCCTATGACTGATCCATGTAGAGAAAACCAAGCTTCTCTTACTAAACTGATAAAAGTACATAACAATATTTTTCATTTCACAGGTACTTACCCTGTTTCCGAATGAAAGATGAGAATTATATACATTTGCTTAGAACACATTTATTAGGAGGGGAAGTCACATAAACTACATTAATGTTGTGTTTATATGCACTTTTGTTTTAAAATTCATCCAAATGTGAAATTATATACATTGCACCCAGAAAAACAATAAGGAAACAAAGATGATCCATAGACTGTTAGTGTTTAATAGTGAATAAAATAGATTCCTACAGCCATGTGGAACACATGAGATCAAATATACCATGCCATAGATACTTTATGCAATTGTACTTACATTTATTTGGTAACATTAAAAAATACAGAGGGATCCAATCAAATCTCTAAAACAGCAGGACATTAGGAAACAGCCAGCATGGACAACCAAGTCCAGGACTGGATTAGCTGTCAGCTTTGGTACATGTGAAACCGATTTTTTCCACTCATTACCATTGTATCTTTTCCCTTTTTTTCAGTATAACTCGGTTTTCCTGGCTTTGATCACAGTGAATCACCAGGAGCAAACTCAGCCAGCGTACATGCTACTTTATCTGCATTGCTTTATGAGTTTGCAGGTGCCAGAACAAAGTTCAAATGCTTCTTACCTTCAGTTTAAAAAATATATATATATATATAAACCAGGGGTGCTCTGTAGCCCGATATATTTCCCATTTAGGATGAAAACTTTTATTTTATACAAATCTTCTGACTCTTTCTAAAAAAATGGTAATTTAATATGTATTCTGCATGAACTGCATTAATGTAGTATTAGTGTTATTAAAATAATTTACTGTTGAGTCAAGATTCTGAATTCCTTTCTTAAGCCAAATTCCTGTTGGCTTGCATGTGAATTTTGTCTGACCAAAGATGTCAGATTTTAGCCCTTGTATAACTCCAGCTTTTGTGTAACTCATTGCAAAATATTTTAAAAACTAGTTATATCTAGCTACTAGTAGATGAGTAGGATGAGCTACAAGTAATTTGAAAGACTGCACAGCAACAATTCACTGTGAGATATCACAGGAAACAAACAACATTACACCTTCAGTGAAAGTTTGGGTAAAAAGAAGTTACCATGCTGGAAAAAAATTTTGATGCAGGGTTTAGAAATGTTCTGTCTTGACACCAACACTAAATGATCCCAGCTTTGCAAAATATACTAAAGTTGCTTAGAGCAGGCCACTGATAGAGAGATAGAAGGTTCAATCTGAGGCTGGAAATAAATTAATCACAGCACTGCATCTTTGCAGCATCTTCTAGGACTGGACTGGGAAATACACTGACTCAGTATTGATCACTGCCCAGAATTTGTCAGGCAGTTGGACTAGATGATTGTTGTAGGTCTGTTCCAATGGAAAGATTCTATTCTATTCTATTCTATTCTATTCTATTCTATTCTATTCTATTCTATTCTATTCTATTCTATTCTATTCTATTCTATTCTATTCTATTCTATTCTATTCTATTCTATTCCATTCCTTTCCATTCCATTCCATTCCATTCCATTCCATTCCACTCCATTCCACTCCATGGGCTGAGACAACCTATCCATACCCTTTGTACAAGACTGTTTCTTGAAACCCAGCTAAACATTCACCCTAGTTTTTCCTCATTGTTCATCCTCATTGTTGTGTTAGTACAAAACATATCAAACAGGAAAAAGCACAATCCACGAGCCAATTGCAATAGAGAACACTGGCTAAGGCTGTGGGGTAAGATATAGTTGTTATCATAGTTGTTATCTTGATGTGCTGAGAACGGCTTAATATGTGCAGCTGTGTGCATCTGGTGCTGAGCTCTGCAGGTACAAGTCTAGTGTTCCCTGCACTGCTGGGCAAAAAAAGTGACTTTGTAAAAGTGTAAAAAAAAAAAAAAAAAAGAGGTTTGTGAAAGGGAGAGGTGATGAGACAGCCCTCTATTACAGTTTATATTTCAGTATAGCTTTTAGGGAAATAACGATCTTTTGGATTGTGACAGGCTTGCTGAGCACGTCCCTTGTCATATAATTGCCCATGAAATTGCAGCCCATACGGTTAAAATATTAAACAGGATAACATTACAGTTTTTAATCCACAGCTGAGACAAAGCAGAGATTGGGAATAATCCCGCTCAACAGCACCACGTTTACTGTCTGATGTGGGAGATGTTGATTAGCTTTTAAGTAGAAACACATTCTTTACAGTTACATAATCTGATGCTCAGATTTCCCCCTCCCCCTTGAAAAGAATTTAACTAAATATTATGAGAGATTAAAAGTTCTTCTGTCCTTCAGTTTTGGGGGTAAGGGGGTGCACCTGCAGCTGGGGTTTTTCTTTCCCTTGCTCCCAACCCCATCACTCAGTGAAGCATATTTCTGCGGTGCGTTGTGTGTAAGAACACACATTCAAGTCTTCCTAAACTGACTCAGCTGTTACTCAGTACTTCCTCTGGCAAAACCAATGGAAATTTGCCTGAGGAAAACTAGGAATTGAATAAAAATGTCAGGAGATATGAAGAACTGAGACATAGAAGTTGGAAGGAGAAAGGATCTCCTACTTCATTCATGACCCATGATGACCTGTCCCAGCAGCTTTGGTCCTTGGGACACCTCTTGCTGGGCACTGGATAATTTCCTGCTGTTTTTCTTGTCTTGATGTGGCCTTTCTTCCATAGAGCTGCTTTTGGATATAAACTTTGGACCCACACTAAATCAATATTTTTGCCTGTTACTCTTCATGCAGGTACCAAAAGGTAGGGCATAAGCCCTTCTATAAGGGGTTCCTGGTTCTGCCTGCTGTCCTGTGTGCAGATTGTGCTGGAAATTGGTCTTGGGTACTGTCAGGAGAAATTATTTGAGAGAAAAATGTTCCCCATTTTGGTCATAGTTCCGCTTGGAGTGCAATGAGTAAAGGTCCTGGGGCAAAATGTTCCAGCTGTGGTCCTTAAGGTAACATACAGAATTCAACAGAGTAAATCTAGAATACCTTTTAGAAATGTTCTTCATTTAGCATAGCTAGCCTAAGTTAGTCAACATCGTTTAGAGCACATGTGGAACCAAAACAATTCTGAATGGTTTGGGTTAGGCCAATAAAGGGTCCTAAAGTTGAATGTGAACCTCTGTTATAAGTCATCTCAAGTTAAGCATACTGCTTATTTTCCATTTTCTTCCTCTCTCCATTTTTTTTTCTCTGAAGTGTAGGCATCTCTGCCAAAAGGCAACTAAATAAAATTGGAGGGATTTTTCAGAAGTGCTGAGCACAAACAAATCTAATCAAAATTAGAAAAAATCTGTGGGTGTTCGAAATTTTAGGTACCCAAACAGGGATTTGGCTTCAGAGAGTTAGACACCCTTGTTTGAAAACTTTTGGCTGAAAAATATACTCCCAAACCCATTGTATGAGTGCAGTGTTCAGTGAAATGTGAAATGTCAAGCTCTGTTTAAACCTCTGGGAAACTAATAAAGTCCATGTACACTTCTGCAGTGTTCACCTGGGAAACTGGGCCTTTTCATTTCTTGCAATTACTTAGGAAACAAGACTCAATGCAAGAATCATGTTTCTTTTTTATCCATTTTTTTTCTCTCTCTCTTTATGTCTCTATTAATTTTTTTTTTCTTTTAATGTATATATCTTTTCCTTATTTTCTTCATTCTGGAATTTCAAGTACATAAAAGATGCCAAAGTAATAGCCCTGAAAGCAATTTTCCAGGTTGAACTTGGAGGTGAAAGATTACATCACTCACCAAGCCTGGGCTCTGGGGCCAGTTCAATCAACATTATGAAGAGTTTTCTGAGGAGCTGCATCAGCCTTTCTTGCAAAATTGCATTGTGTAGAGGGCACAATTGGCTGCTACAAGCTAGATGGATATCAGGATAAACCAGAAGACACAAAAATGACCCTCATTTTACTGTGAGGGTGACTTTAGACATTCAACTTCTTGCAGTGAGGCAACATCAAACTCAAGGGGATCTAAACAAGAGTTGGTCCTTTCCAGTGCAGGGAGAAATACTGCACAGAACAGAGGTTTTTTACTCCCGTGTGCAAGGCCTCAGTACAAGAGGATTGAGGGCAAAAGATTGTGATCTTGTTGGGTTGTTGATGGGTTTTGTTTGTGTCAAGAAGAAAGTAGACTGTAAATAGGGAGAAAAGAGAAGATAGAAAGCAAGCAGAATTTCAGGCTCTGACAAAATATCCAAGCAGTTGGAAACAGGGTTTGGCTAAAAGAAAAAGGACAAACATCAACCAATACAGATGTTATTTCCAAGCTTATGAGAGGGTATTGCAATCCAGATTTCTGGCCCAGGAGTCAGACCCTTGCCCAGTAGCAGCTGTGTTTTATGTACCCAATCTCCCCTTAACATTTTCCATTTTAGCCAGGTCTCTCCATACTTCCTCTCTTGCTCTATGAAATTCAGATGAAACAGCTGCAGGCCACACCATGCCAGGCAACTCCTTTAATTTTTCTCTCTCGCAGCAATAATAAAAATATTAAGCTGGTTGATGCTGCATGAATGAGAAGGTTAATCAAAATCAGACCCTCCTGGTGGCCCAGTTCCAGTTCAGCTCAGATGGGTGGCAGTGGTAGAGCTGGCTCCATGCAAATTTTTGAATTAAGATACAGATGGTTGGACAGTGCCTGGGATGTATGGGACTGTGCTGGGAGGTATTACAGGCTTTACCAAGGATAGGCTCTGATATTGATGCTCAGCCCTCTGCTCAGGACATGTAGCTCATCTCCCTTCCTTCCCAAATTCCAGCCTGATGTGATTGCTCATTGGAAAACCACCCACTGCTTGTTGCAGTTAAGTATGAACAAGCATTCTCAGAAAAGGCCATCACGGGCCACAGGGAACATATGCATCTATTTTCCATTAATATTAATTATATTTTAAGAAGCCAGCTCTTTCATTCGCCTCTTTGGTTGGAACTAGCAGAGGCAAGTCTGGTTCTGGGAAACACAATTATTACTCCTAGTGTGAGCATAGACATGTGTCCAGAAGAGACAGTCCCCAGTCTATGACCCACATGACCAAAGGTCTCCAGGCTAGACTAATGAGCTTTGAATTAAATTCCTTTTACTTACAGAAACTCACTGGAAGAAACTATTAATAATTTGGTTTTGAGAGGCACCTACATACCCAAGTGAAGTCAACAAAATCTGGAGATATTTAAAGCGCCCAACTCTCAGACCCATAGGCCAGAGTTCAGGCCATTAAACATTAGACATCAAATTAAAGTGGCTGAATCAGGTGTCCAGTAGCTGAAGGCTTCCTCTGTGAAACAGATATTAGCACAGAAGAGTTCAGATCTTTAATTTTAGAAATTGCTCTTCCATTTAGGTATGACTGGAACCCACTGCTTCTTAGCGCTGCAGTCAGGAGAGTGATGTTCAAGGTCGTGAGGTCTCAATTCAAACTGTACCTGCTCTAAATTCCTGTTTCCTACTCTTCAACTGGAAATGGCTATAAAAGTCAAAGGCTGCATCTTGCTACCTCTCTGTATGGAGACTAACAAGGTACCAATTAATACTAAAAATGATAAGTAATTAAAGCAGGAGGAGCATTCTCTCCTTTTTCTCTGAGGCCTTATATGAAGTGAAAGGATTAAAACAGTTTTAAAAGAATATGCAATTTACACATTTCACTGCTGAATATGAAGGAGGAGAGCTGAAACAATGAGAGAGATACATTCCAAAGGTCACTAATACAAGAAAATTCTACCAGCTTGGCTTTCAACCCCCAGTGGAAACCACTTGGGTAAAATAAAACAAAACAAACCAAAATAAAACAATGTATTCATCTGGAATTAGTTGAGGGTCTCTCCCTAAGAAAGGAGTACAAGGAAAGTAGACCAATACGTATGATCTGGAAGAAGTAAGGTGTTTCCTGCAGAACCTTTGAAGAACTGCTCTGTAGGCATACTCCATGAGTAGTTGAGGAGGAGAACTACATTTTTTTACAGATCTTTCTGGAATTGGCAGACATCTTAAGAATACTAGGACAATTCTCACCTTTAGTGGTTTGGCCAGATATCCCAGCAAGAAAACATAAATCATGGAATACTGCGTAGAGTATCCCAGCAGCTTTCACTCCACATATGTGCGCAGCAGCAGACTCATCAGCTCAGTCAGGACCTTGGCAGCTGGTTTTGGTAGATCAAGTCTCCTGTAAAGAGGAGGCCTTGAACAGCATTAATGTTTTCTGTGCTTACCCTCTGACAGCCCCTAGATCCATCATTAAATTGGTGCATTTCCCAGCTCCTCTGGCCAGGCTCTTTGGCAACAGCAAAATCCCCCAACCTAGTTTTCCTAATCCTCATCCCTGGTAAACTGACAAAAAAATAGCCCCCCTGTTCTGAAGATGTCTTTAGACTTTTGAGAAGTATTTGTGAAGCCCTTTAGACATCCAGCGCTTTCCTTCCTGCTGTGCCAGGGGAAAGGGAATTCCAGAATATTTTGTGCAATTCAGAGTCTCTGAAGAATTGTCCACATGCCACCATCTACTGAGGCAAAGAACACTTCATGTGGTTTTGGCAAGGGACTGGTAGTGGAAACCTCTATGATACCTACTGCTACCCAGTGGATGTGCTTGTTTTCCATTTGGAAACATTTTCTTGAGTAAAATCCTGGCTAGGAAAGCTCCCTGGCTATCCCATTTATATTATTTTTCAGAGAAGAAGGAAATGTTATGTTCCTGCAGCATGGCACAATTGCAGAACCTGCCTCTGCACACTTTCTTATTAATTCCTTTAGCAACTGGGCAGACCAGAACATTTCTATACTGAGTACCTCTAGAAGGGATTTATCTAAGTGGGTATCTTTTTCCTAGGAGAACTCACCTCCAGGTTACTCAGAAGTTACTTGGTGATAGATGAGTAACAGGATCAGCTTCCTCCTTTGCTAGAATTTTTTCTCTGTCCTTCAGGACTCCATCTACAGGACTTTGTGGAGGAACTCTGAAAGGAGGTCCATGGGTACTAAGGTACTAAGGGAGAGCAGACATGTAGTATATGTTACAACTGGTAGCATGAAAGATTGCCTAGAGAAAGAGACATTAACAAACGCTTGGCTGTCATTCTGAATTTTGTCTTTTGAAGAGACCATTTTACATATTTGGACATTGACATGTAGGTGCCTACAAGTGTTTATACCTACAGATATTTAAGGTACCCCTACTGATGAGATTTACATTTACTGGATCAAAGACCATGAGTTAACATGTGTCATTCAGGCAAAAAAGTATCACTGGTCTGACACTGATTTCCCAGTCTAGGACAGTTTGTTGCTTGTTGGCTGCTGGTGTCTTTGTGGTATGTTTCTAAATGACAAATGTTACCTAAAAGCAGAACAATTTCTTGAACTCTGCCAAAGTAAAAGCAAATCACATTGATTCTCCACCTATAATGTCTGTTCTTGTTGTTGATACCAGTTCAGCATGGGTGAATGAATTGAAATAAATAGGAGAGTGTGACAGAAATATGACTTCTAAGTTCATTTCAATTTTGAAATTAAAGTCAAAATGATAATCCCACAACTTCATATTAGTTTAATGCCAAAACAAAAGTTCTGATTTTCTTTCTCTCTCTCTCTCTTTTTTTTTTTTTTTTTTTTCCTTTTTTCCTCTTCATAAATTGTAGATTTTTGGACAGTTTGAAATTGTTGTTTTGAAAGAAATGTAAATATTTTCCTCATTTTGGCCTTCAAAAGTTCTAAAGATTCATTTCAGACTGAAAATGTAGAGACTAGTTGGTTAAAATTTACCAGAAAATTGCTAGTTAAAAGAAAGTCAATAATATGTCAGCCTTGACCCAGACCTGACTTTTTTTTTTTTTTTTTCCCCCACATAAAGAAGCTACTTAAAGAAAATTCCTCTTTTCTTCTCCCCTAAATCCTGCACAGTCACAGTTTCAGAGGAATATGTCATGCTCTGCTCCCTTTTTCAGTCACAGGAACAGGTAGGGTAACCCCTTTTAGAAAACTGCTTGCAGTGTCACCTTGTGCTGTTTGATCACAGAATGGATAAGGAAGCTTGTGATGGTTAGTGAGGCTTGTGTTAGTGCAATGAAGTAGAAAGACTTGTATGCTCTATCTTGTAGCCAGCACAGTGCAGTATGGTGCAAATGCCTAAGCTTAATTAAAAAGAATTTTATAAAAACAAGGGACACACCAAAAATCCAAAGCAATAACCACTAGCAGTGTCAGCCTCCCACACAATTTATTTCCCCTATGAGTTATCTAGCAGCCACCAGGTTCAGTGAAGCTATCTGTTTTTATCACATCTGATTTGGTGGAATTTCAAGTATTTCACATGAGCCATCTGTTCTGTAAAAGTTTTTTGAAAAAAAAACTGTTTCCCAGAATGACAAAGACATGGAGAAAAGTTTCTGAAATCATCTGTCTGTCTAAGTCCCTGCTGGAATTATTCATCTAATTCTACTGGAATTTCCAAACAATGAATTAATTAATTGTTCCATACAGTTAATTAATTAATGTGTGAGAGTTTTGCAAAAGTACATGCTGCATAAATACATATTTATACATATGCATATACATGTATATACACACACATATTTCTATATCTCTTTGTATATCTAAGTAAACAGCAGACTACTCCAGGGAAGTTCAGGGCTGAAGAAGCTGTTTATGCATCAGTGGCCTTGAAAACTCAACCACAGAATACTAGGGAGAGTGGTAAATCATGACAGGGAAACCTGGAGCTGAGGGTGAGTTATCACTGGTGTATGATACATTATGTGAGTCAGAAATTAGTTCCTTCAGCAGAACTGGCTTTAGGAAGAAGTGCTCAGCACTCTATTAGGCCTGGCCATAACAAATCTTGACACGCTCTCACTTTTGTGAGCATCGTTCAATAATGTTTTCAGTAATGATGACATCCCAAGGCCAAATAATAAAAGAATATCCCCCTATGAAAAAGACTGAAACAGAAGCACAAATATGGTAGCAATTTCATTCCTGGTATATCTCTGGGAAAAGGCTGAATGCATTGCAACCCAGAGCCACTCACTTTTGTCTTCAGTACATTGCTGCTGTATGTCATTTAACCTTTTGTGTTAGGTCTTGTTGAAACACTCCTTTCTAAGCCTCGTAATTTATTCCAGCACACGCCATCCAGCTTCCTGACAATTAGTATGTAATAACATATTCTACTATCAGTACAAATATCAGTGCAAATATTAATACAAACACTGCCTTTCTGTGCCACACATAGGTGCTTTTTCCACTAAATAAAATCATCAGTCTTAACCCAGCATTTTTATTCCCTTTTCATAGATGCGTCAGTTGAGAAACAAAGATTTGTACTTGGTTCAAAGCCACAAAATGAATCAACTGCCCAGGGACTTTCTCTGTGTCTTTCTGTGGTGTGTATTTGGTCCTCTTCCCTTTGACCCCCAATCACTAGCCCAATAAACATTTGAGAGAGTCTCAAACTGAAACTCATGGTGTTTCCCCATGTTCGGCTTTCACAGGATGTAGAAGCAGGCTGCATGCCTTCCACCAGTGCAACCCAAGCACAAAGACTTGGAGGCTACTGCTGTGTTTTCTGTAGGACTGTGTGCCAGGCAGCTGGCTGAGATGTGGCATGCTCCTCGTCTGTGCTTTGTGTGAGCAGATCACCATCGGCATGACTTCTGCTAGTCTTTTGCCTCCATATCCTCTTCTACTCTGCTCCAGGTGACGTCAGATTCCCTTAGGAAGGAGCCAAGAAAACTTTTCTGCCTGTTTTTGTTTTCCTAAAGTTGGAAGGAGGTAGAGGAAATCATGCGTAGATAGAAGGATGGTTGGGACCAGCATAAGGGATGACACAGGCCCAGGTTCTCTCACCATCATACTCCAGAACATAACTAAAGGCTCTTTCTGGGCTGAGTTTTCTGTCCAGGCTGGACACAGAAAGTGCCACAAGGCAGTGGCTGTCGGTGAGGAAAAGTCCAGGATAATTTTGCTCTCCAAAGAAGTAACAGAGCTCCAAGCAAGTTTAGGACAGTTAACTGGCAAGCTGATGTTGTCGTGGCTTTCAGCCACAGGCACCAGGGAGATTGATCAAAGCAGGTGGCTGTTAGAAGACTGGCGTTATGACATGATATAATGACACTTCTGCCATTATTTTAGGCCCTCAGGCATGGAAGGAGCCCAGTCTTGGACCTCCAGCATTAGAAAAGAGCTGTCTGCAGAAAATCACTGCAGAGAATCATGTCAGAACAGGGATCAAGCCTGAATATTCTACTTTCTCCAGGAGAAAAACAAAGCAGAGGCCAGCACAGACAGGTGTGTGAGCCCTGCTGAAATAAAAAGTGCACTCCTGGGACAGAGAGTGTAAACAAAAGAGGGACTTGCCTTGTTTTAGACCTGGACTCTACAACATGTCTGTCTCCTGCTACCAATTCAAAAAGCTCCATCCTGCCTGTGATCTGTGTTTAGCCCCCAACATATGTTTAAGAACAAGTAGTAATAGATTTCCAAAATAGGATTAAAATAGGGCTAAGCAGTATTGTCCCCACAGCAGAGAGCTGTGGTCAGGTTTAGCGGGAGGGAGGGGAAGCCTAGAGATTGGAAAGGATTAGGGTTGCACCAGTATATCTGGTCATCATCTCACCGTTCTGCTTTGATGTGGTTCTCTAGAGAAGACTGCAAGAACAGGTTTTGCAGCTTTTGCTAGATGTGAACTTCTAAACAAGGAGGCAAAATGTGGAGGAAGGACTAGGAAAAAACATTCAGTCTTTTAGAGGTGTTTAGTGCATCTGGTTCCTATTTAGCTTTGTAAATGTCTGGGTACTACAGCAATGGGCACAGTCTTCTGAAGATGGACCATGCATGATATGGTTTAGCAAAGGTAAGACTTTAAATGCTTGTCACCAGTCCAGTTATGGATCTGGAGATGTGCCTCACCTGGTGTGTTATTATTTTTATGGCACTGTTTTATATTATATGCACATCTATGTGTCTACATAAGAAGTGCATGTGGGGGTGTGCTTGCATGTATGTAAAGGAAACAATCTCTAGGGGTATGTCTAGCTGGATTATTTGTAATCTGTACATTGTAAACTGAAGACGGATACTCATCTGTGACAGAGGCTAGTGAAGAGCATCCTCTGGAGCATACATTACAAGAAAAAGCCTAAGCAGGCTGTCTGCGGGCTCTGTGCAAGTTCTGTGCAAGGCAGCTGAGCAGCCAGGAGCGAGACAGAGCATGCCGTCCATGCTCAGTCACCCATTAACAATGCAGCAGGCACAGGCCCAGGGTGGACCAACCTATTCAAAGGTTTGGGCTAATTTCAGGACACCTACGTAGGCTGGGGAGTTGGCAGGATGGGGCAGGGTGCCTAAGGCCACCTGCTCTAGAACAGCACACCTCCCCGTGGAAAGGAAGCGTTTCTTTGCCCAACTGACCTACCGCAGGGATGGCAGGATGTGCTGCAGAGAGGCTGATTCACCACAGCAGGAGATGGGAGAGACAGCAGTTCTTTTCATCCCCACTGGTGCTAATCCCTTGCTCCACAACCCTGCAGAAAGACTGCAGCTGTTGTGGACAGGGCTGTCTACTCCCTCTCTTGGTGTGGTCAGGGCCCTCCCTGAAACAGTCTCATGCCTCCTCTGCTGGATGAGCACCTGGGGAAGTACCTGGAGTCAGGTCATGACTAGCTGAGCTGTGCTGACCACAGCACAGGAGTTACCGTCTAACTAGATCAGGAGATGGATGGTAGATTTCCTTCATCTTTTAGAGAAAGGGAGCACAGTCATAGATTGTAAAAGGTGTTTAGACACCTAAGTTATAGGACAGGGACCAGTACACTTACCCAGGGACCTTGGATCATAAACCAAGTTTGAATCAGTTTTCAAGCTCTACCCTAGACTCACCTTCTTCTATAGGCGCTGCACGAACCTCAGTGCTCCCAATTTTCTAAGTACCTGTTAAAGGCAACAGCTGTTTTCAGCACTGAGAGCATCCCTTTTTAATTCCCTTGTTACATCTGTTAACTCATTTGCCCCCTGTGAGAAGGAAAATTAATCACGGATGTCTTTTGTTTGCTAGATGTTAACAGCCCTGTGGAAATACCCTCATAAAATATTCATCCTATTCTGCTCTTCTAAATTAGACAGTTGCAGTTCTATCAAACCCCAGAGAAGAGTTCTTCATTTTCTCAGTCAAAGGTTAAGTCAAGCATTTCTGCAGGCTTTTCTGTACTCTGCATCAGCCGCAGCCAAAGCTTCGGCTCCCCCAAGCTCTGTGCTGCTTTTATGCTTGCATACCTTTGTGTATATGGCACTACAACCAGAGAAGTAAAGGTTTCCAAATGCATTCATTCATGTTCCTGCTTTAATGGTAAAGGAATATATGTGCTATTGCAAATGCAAGGAATGACTGGGGGAGGGTGCAGGTGTCAACAAGTGAATACTTCCCACCTTGCCAATGGAGAGGGAGGCATCTAAGACATATTTTCAAACCAGAAGGTAATTGCAAGACCTTGGACATTACACCATCCATACAAGATTTCTTGGGTGAAGGGAAATGTTTTTACTCTTGGGAGTGCTTACCCTCCTTCTTGGTCATGTCAGCAAGACAGAACAGAGATGCCTTCATGGTCTCTGACTCCCCATGTGTTTGTCTCCATGCTTTCCCATCCAAACCAGGTGCACGCTTTCATAACGAGGATAGACACAGCTGAATGTGACCAGCTCTCTCTCCTCCCTGCCTCCTGCTAGACTTTCCTTGCAGCCCCACCGTGCCTTTTTCCTGAGCTGATTTCTAATGACTCGCAACAGGAGGGAAGCAATCCTCAGATACTCTTTCTTGTTTGAAAGAACCAGGGAAGTGAAAGAAAAAAGGGAGGGGAGAGATTTAGACTGGAGGAAAGGGAAGGGGGTTTTGATATCAGCCCCCTTTCTGAATAATCATTATGAGTAATGACTTGCAGATTGTCAGTGTGGCCTGTGTTGCTTCAGGCTGATTTGTTCCATACAGTGACCTGAGTAAGCCTGCAAAACTCGAGGCATATGCCTTGCTGTTTCAGGCTCTTCTTGGGGTCTGAAGCAATAAGTTGCTCTGACCAAGCTGGCGATGACCTTCTGGCTGGGAGCTGTGGGCTCCATCCTGCAAATCAAAAGGTTTCTTGGTGAGAAGGGTTAAAATACCATGCATGGGGTCCTGTTCCTAGAGTGGGGAACTGTCCTCTCCTGTGGTGCTTGTTACCACTTGTCAGAGACAAAGTTTGCTTTCCAAAACGTGGGCAGTCTGCCCTGCATCGCTCAGCCCCTCTGTGATCACAGTCAGGGAAAGAGAGAAAAGTTCAGCCTGATTTGTGCAGGAAGAGAGGTCTCAGAGGGATGACATGGTTTTCCTGGCATTATCATTTGCTGGCTACAGCCAACAATGGCCAAGAAACTGTTGGCGAGAAGCTATCACGACGAAACACCTCCTGGTGCTTTGTTCCTTCCCCACAAAGAAAACAACATTGTCAAGGGAAAACTGCTGGCTGGCAAGGGTTGTCAGCTTCTGAGGGTTGAGGGGTCAGTGAGGAGAGGATGGCGCTTCTTTCCAAAAGATGAAGATAATTCACTCAGATAACTTCCTACTCCAGAGTAATTAGCAAAATAGGCATGTGTTTGTAGGGGAATGCTGTTGGAGATGGTGGTGTTACCTCCTGGGGGAGGAGGGAGTGGTTGAGTCTCTGCTCCAAACCTCTGGAAAGTGTCACAAGCCACTGGGAGAGCCAGAGAGGCAGAGGAAGATCTGCAGAAACAACAGGAAAGATTAGGGAGTCAGTCTTGGGGAACGGCTTGTTTCTGAGACCCCGAGGCAAAGTTCTTGGTCTGTAATTGTGTCAAATTCAGTTGATCTCCTCTGTCATTTTTGCTGGTAGGATTTGATCTAATTTGGGAAAATACACAATCTGATGGGAGAGATGGAGTAAACTGTGTTTCAAAGAAAAGGAAACAAGGCTTTCCCCTTCCATCTGAGCCACTTGTGTGCCTTTTGTCAGCAAGTGACTTT
This sequence comes from Athene cunicularia, assembly GCF_003259725.1. NCBI lineage: Eukaryota > Metazoa > Chordata > Aves > Strigiformes > Strigidae > Athene > Athene cunicularia. Next base: position 21,397,095 of record NW_020799107.1, read on the forward strand.
CCAAACAGGCTATAGGGCTGCCCTGAAATTAGCCAACAATCCCACTGAACTTTGCAGGAGTGGGTTGGACGTTCAGACATGCCAGAGCTTGAGAAACAAAGCGTGTATTAAAAAAGAATGCACTTAAATCCTCTAGGAAAAAAAAAAAAAAAGCTCTGGTTTCACAGGGCATAAAGTGCTCTTGTTTCCCTAGTGCTTATTCTATATGTGGAAAGCAAAAAAATAAAATCAAATCAGAGGTAATAATTTTTTTTAAGTGCAGAAAGGTTTGTTTTTTACATATAGCAGTGCCCAGTAGCACCACTAAAGTTAAAGGTCTGTCAACATTTTCATTAATAAACCCCCAATTTTCATGAATTTATTACTCAGTCCTCAGCTCCTGCCCCTTTCCAGTCTGAAGCCTGGGGAATACACACAGATGTGATTCAAACCTTTACTCCACTCTGATTTTGCACCACCAGAACACTATTAGAAAGACTCCGTACTTGTGTCTCAAAGAAATAGGAAAAATGGAGGCACAAGTCTTCATATTTATACCACAGAGGAACAGCATTAGAATTAGATCCTCTTTAAAAATACAATGAAATTTTTTTGGCTGTATTTTTAGCTGCAGGAATGTAAAATGGAACAGGAGGCAGATTTCCAGGGCAGTGTTTTGTAGGAGTTGTGAGAGAGAGAGGCAGAAAGAGATTCAGTCTTACCTTTTGGTCTCTAATGCTCTATTTCCTCCTCTGCTTGGGGATGCTTTGAGCTTCCCTTGCTCCCCAAAAGTAAGGTTTACTGTTGCATGACTGATATTAAAAGAACCCTGAGAACCTTAAGAGGTTTCTGGGAAAAAACAAACAAACAAACAAACAAACAAAAAACCCCCCAAATCTCACCCCAAAACTGTTCAGTTCTCCTAGTGCACTGGTCACATGTATGTGAAGACAAGGTCCTTCTTCCAGCTGTCTCAAGGGATAAGGATAGCAAAGGGTGAAAATGGAAAATTTGAAAATGAAAAAAAAATGTCAGATTTTCAAAGTCAAAGCTATCAGTTTGAATAGGAACAGGATCTAGTTTCCCTGCATGCCGGCCCAGTGTTCCAATGACCAAAGAGTGTTGCTTTGTGATTAGAAATCTCCTTTGGACTTTTAAAAGACACCTCACTGCTTGCTGTCTATACCCAAGGGAGAGAAAGAGTCAAAGACACCAGTGCACCCAGGGCAAAACCGCCTTGATCTTGAAATTTCTTATATATCCACCTTAGTAAGCCTGACTCAGGATTGCTGAGCATCCCTTTCCGCTTTCCTCTAGACAAGCTCACCTTTGAAATGTTTTATACAGCCACTTGATCGGACCTGTTGGAGGAAATTTAGCATCTGACCAGGTACCAAGAAAATGTCTGGTCCAACTTGGAATATGCAGCCATGAAAGACTCTTTGTGCTAGGAGCCTTGGTAGTTTATTTACACAAAAATCAATACTCTCTTCACTAGGATACTCACCGAAAAAAATCAAAAGTATTAGTTCACCTTCTACTTCTTACGAAGCATCTTTGATCCACATGTCCTAGGAGATGCTCCATATCATTAGATTTTAACTCAGTCTGCTTTGTATTTGCCAAGGTCTCCAGCTAAGGGCTGAGCTGCCCTATGACTCCAGAGTGTTTCTTAGATATCTCCTACATGGTTGTAGGGCAATCAGATATCCACATGATCCAGATATTCCTCAAAATTCATGTTCAGGTGGTTCAGCTTTATAGGAAAGAATTCAGCATAATGGGAACAGATTTACCAAGCCAAAAACTACTAGTCTGAACCCCAATAAATATCAGAGACATCTAGGAACAACAGATCAGCTTCCATGTGAAGGACTGAGAAAGACATCCCCTGGGACAGCTGAGGTTCTGGTTCAGATATGTTTCTATTACTAGGAAATATGTATTCAGGTTCCTTTATTCCTGTCAGGAATCTGGGTTTTTGCTCTCACCATGGATTTAGTTAGGGGAAAATTCCTCTGTAGGCATCTGGCCACATAGGATTATGGCTTGTAGACCTTTCTGAAATCTAACCAGGTTAGAGAAAACCCTGTGTGGGACTGGGCTTTGGAGGGGCAAGTACCTTGTGTTGCTTTAGGGTTAAAGGTATCAGTAGGATTTCTTGGTGATCCTTTGTACCATTTACCTCTACCAGGTTTACCTGCTCCTTTCTACTCCCTTTCTTTGGCAGTGTGCTGCAGGCACACAAAAAGGTGGCTATTCATGGCCTGGCAGGTGGAAGATTAGTTCTGACAGAGGAAGAATTTCTTGATGAAGTGACTTCAAAGGCAAAATACCGTGGAGAGGGAGGGTGAAGCAGGCAACATTTGTGTGAAGGAAGAAGAGGGAGGCTGTGCCAGTTGGCATCAAACACTAGAAGAATAACCTTCGTCCTCAGGGCTGACACTGGAGGCTCAGCTTAGTGCATTGGCAGCTCTACTTGTATTGCAGTTTCGGCTTCCCCCAGCTCCTGGCTGATTCGCATCCAGGGGCGCAAAGGGCACCTGGCCCATGTCCAGTGCCTGCACCAGGTAGAGCAAAGAAATCTTTGAAAGAAACGATAGAGGTATGTAACAAATCCCTCCTGGGAAAACTGAGCTCTTTATCCCTCCTTCCTGCTCAGCCTGTTGTAGTAGAGCCGACTAAATCCCCGATGGCCTTGAGGCCTTTGTATAAAGTTTCTCTCCTCCTGTCACAGGCTGTAGTAGCCAGTGGATTTTAAAATTTTTATTATTATTATTTAAATTCTGTCACATGGTTTTCAGGCACATGAATGAGCTGATCCACCTGCCTTGGTGAGCACCATGGGAGTGGTCTGACTGACTGCTGTCTTTCTTTCTGGATTGCCTTACAGTGGAAATTTCTCTCGTGATGTGGGTGCTTCAAGGAGATTAGGGTGCCATTTGAAATAGGGGGAAATACAGAAACGCCAGAAACAAATCCCTTCTAGCAGAGGCCAGTATCTCCATAAGAGCAGAGTTTCTACAAGGCAGCGATACAACTAAAATGATCAGCCTGCAGGAGTATAACAGGAATTAGTCATGAGACTTTGCAACTTTTCCACCAAAGCACTCTTATTCTCTTACAAACTATATTGTTCCATGTCTTGGATGTCCTGGACATGGATGAAGATAGACAGATATACTGTTCTGTGGAGGTAGCCGCATTTCATCTTGAAACATATTATCTGTAAGGAACATGCAGCTATCTTCAGTGTGGGAAGCAGCAGCTCTTGTACAGGAGAGGTAAATGCTCATCGTATTCCAGAGCAGGAAATGAAGGGGAATGTTGTATCAAGATCAGACTATGTGGGAAATTGAAGGAGACAGAAGTTACCACATTAGCAGACTAGCCAGGGCTTTGAAGCACATCTTCAGCCCTTGTGAAAAGTTTGCTTTAGTTTCCTAATATATTTTAAAGTGTGTTACACAAATGCCAAGATAGTTCAGAAACCTCAGCATAGTTCTTAATTTGAGAGTTAAGCAGGCTCATGTTGGCTTAATCTACAAGGTTGTTAGATATATGCAACCCAAAGTTGGTTAAGGCTCATCAGACTAAGAAGTCTTTGTCTCAGGAGACTTGTTAACATCCTTTCACCTCACCTTCTTTCCCTCCTCCTGTTGAAAGAAAGTGACTGACTGATTTAGACAGAAGAAAGCCAAACAACAGACTTTGAAATAATACAGCTTCACAAATCTGTTGTGTAGGTTTTGTAATTTAGCAAACCCAGTATTTGGGGTTGTCTCAGAAGGTGGGTTCTAGAAATAGCAAATTTCTCTGAGCTGGACTGAACTTGGGGAAAGAAGGAAAATCAACATCAAAGATTTTTAATGCAAACCAGCAAGGATTATATACGCAGTCATAGGGAGCTCTTTCATCAACTCCTACCACCAGGCCAGGAACAACTTCATCTGGCCTTGTGGATTATGAAGATGTTTAACCAGGATGGTCTTTTGGTTAAAGCCAAGGGAGCAATGCCAAGTGTGTTGTGTCTGATAATGCCCATGGCCATATAAATGGATTAAGAAAAGCTGTGGCGGCTCTGAGCAAGACAGTTATTCTGGGACAATGAAATACAAGCTCTACATCTCCATCCTGCTTTTATAGCAGGTTTTATCCAACTGAAAAGGGTAAGATAAAGTGTGAGGCAGAGGGAAAATGGTGTTCAGAGACTATCAGCAGATAAGCCTACAGTACGATAAGACAGACAGTATTGGTTACACCAGCTGTAGGAGTTCCTGTGGCACCATGCTGCCTTGGCTACTCATTCCAGCCTCTGAACCACAGCACATTTCTCTCTCCATGTCATATCATCACTGATGTTGAGGTTCATGCTCTGAGCCCTTTGTGTTGCTGTTTAGGGCATAGTTCTTTCCTATCATGGAGAAGGACAAGGGGAGTGAACAGCTGGGATTGAGGGGGTGGGGACTCCCAGCTTTAGTGGAATGATGCTTGGAAACAACTTTAAGATGCAAAGCAGAAAATGCTGCTTCTGACGTTTTCAATCCTCCACAGATGTCAGCCAAGGAGTCTATCTACCACAGGCATTCTAATGTGTTAGTGGCAGATCTGAAGCAATTGTAGCTTAAAGGAACTTGCAGTACTCCTATAGCAACCTCTGTAAACACAATGTCACAGAAGTGAGGCCAGCAGCCAAATTACCAGCTCACTGTCAGGGAAACAGCAGCCAACACCTCTTGTCCTCCTCCAGAAATGCCACAAAATCCCCACTGACTCCTGTTGCTTCCTTTGGCTTACATGGTTTCTTCCATTCATGTGTTGTCTTAATTTACAAATCTAGCAGCGGCACAAGTTGGTGATAGGAGTGATCCTCAGATCTCAGAACATCTCTCTCTCTCCACGTGGACAGAAAATATCCCAAGAGCAAAAGATGGGCTACAGACATGTCTTCACATGCAATCTGTATCATAATCTGTCTTTTCTCAAGGGTCAGAAACTCCCATCTGTCTCATTATAGGTATGGAGGTTAGTATCAACTTCCCCTGAAATTCAAAGGTTTTAAGGACTGGAGCTTAGTTGTCACTTCTTGGAACAGAGCCCAGCAGGAAGGACAGCTGTTGCAGATGTCTGATGAGCGATGGCTGTTCCTGGGAGCCCACAGAGCTGGGGAATAAAATCTGTTTACTTCTCCGTATCATTACCAAGAAGAAGTAGTCATAGTTCCTACAGCATTATTTAGCACTGGTACATAGTAAAGGCAGAGCTTTGCATGGTATGGCAAGGATGTGATCCTGATTCCAGGGAAGCTGAACAGAACCCCAGTTCCATAAAAAATCAGAACATTTCTGCCAAGGAAAGGAAAGGCAAATATGTTTTTAGACAAACAAACTAAGCACTTCCTAAAACATTCACAGGCCATGATGTACATTACCCGACCTTAAAGGAAAAATATAATTCACAATGTCCTTGTATGTCTTCAGCCACATGCAGACCACAGTTCAAGGATGATGGGAACTGAAAGGAGAGACAAGATGCTGAAACAGTCAGGGATGCATCATGGATGGGTTAGCGGGGAGTGCTTTAGACCATCAGTTAAAGTTTTAATTGTTTTAAACTTTTTCTTGTATGCTGTTAGCATATATCCCTCCTCTGTTCCCTGTACTCCATACTCCCACAGCCTCTCCTCCTTATCTAAATACTTTGCCGTCAACTCTGCCTAAACTTGAACAGTAACCTAAAGGGAAAGAGGCTATCCTGAGGCTGTTGCTCCTCTAAGGGAAAAACCCTCTCCCTCCATCCTCAGTGAGTATATAACACATGCTTTTTTTTTCTCCTCAGGACACTCTCTCCTGCTAAGCAATAAAATAAAATAAAATAAAATAAAATAAAATAAAATAAAATAAAATAAAATAAAATAAAATAAAATAAAATAAAATAAAATACCAAAAACAAACCAAAACAAACCTCTAGCCTTTTGAAAGAGATGTGGCAGTTTTAAAGGAACTGAATAAATAGTTTATCCCACAAGGGCAAACAATATTTTTGTTCCTCTAAATAAGTTGTCTTGGTCATGTAGAATTACTGAAAAAAACCCACAGGAATATCAAGTCTGAGCTGAGAGATCCTCTGAGGCTGGACTCCCAAAGGGCAACGCTTTCAGTCCATAACCCTCTGGAAGCTAACTTACAGAACTAAGTGTGCAAAGTCCTGGTCTTACAACTCAACTTAAATCTGTAACCACAGGGTATGTTTTAGTGCTCAGGAGAAGAGGGAGCAATACATTCATATCTGGAGGTTTTAAAGTACAGATTTATGCAGCACCTGTCAGGACTGATTTAAGCATTTTTGATCCTACCATGTGGGAGAATAGGAACTAGAGGAGAACTTGTGAGCCCTGCTGGTTATGGCATTAAGTATTAGGTAGAATTCCAAGCTTGCCCTCACACTGTCTTGTCACCACTGGGGCTTGAGGAGACATCCCTCCACTTTTGTGACTCTGATAGGAGCTCTGATGCCAGGACCAATACAGATTTCTGTTGCTGTTTAAAGACTCCTAATGATTCTCCACAGGTTATACCTCTTGAACCACTTGTAAGCTACCAGTTTGTAACACTGGCCAGTTGGAAGAGCGTGGAGTATTCCCTGTCCTTCATTTCCCTTGTCTTTCCTCTCTTTACTGTATGACTGTTCATAGATGCAGTGGGACTTGAGTGTGTTTATGCTGCCCTTTCACCCTGAGGTCCCTGGCGTAGCTCAGTTGAGATTGACAAGGCTTTGCTGAAGTCCAATACTTCAATAATGAGAAACTCAAGAGTTGTCCCAAATGATTACCTTCAGCATTGTTTTTCACTACACCTTCAGTTTTAATCTACTGCATTTTATTGCTTGTTTGTGGGATGGTTACAACATCCTTGTTCTGTAATTCCCTCCCCTGTGCATTTAAATTCCTCATGTGCACTCAACCTGAGTTCCAGATGAGCATAATTTTTCTATACACAAATATATATTTACTGAACATCTTTTAAAAGTATTTGTGTGGGATTTAAGATAACATTGAAATTCCTTTTGATGATTTATAAAGCTATTTTCTCCCTGTCTAGATGCTTTCCATATTTGCAATTAGCTGATGGAAAAATAAATGGTGGAGTATTCTTTCCAAAACTCCATTGGAGAGGGGAAAAAAGGGTCTCCATCATGCAAAGAAAATGCTCTTCTGTGAAGTCAGCCTGGAAGAAGCTGCTAAGAGGAAAAAGACATGGAGGATGAGTCCAGTTAGTGCTGTACTCAGGTGTAGAAGTTGGATAAGGAAGGGGAACAGAGTTTTTTATAGCTCCAGGGACTAGAAGGAGAAAACAAGCTTTATGCCAGAGACATTTTTCTTGGGCTGATTGCAAAATTAGCTGGAGCTGAAGTTAATTGATTGTGTAGGCAGATGAAACAAACTTGAGATGACTATAAATAGTAACAATCTTGCTTTCCATGCAGCTGTAAATCTGAGCTGGAGAGCTGTCTGAAATTCATTGTGAACATTTACAAACAAGGGAAGGAGAGAAGAGTAAAATAAAATAAAACAAAGTGTGGTCAAATAAAATATACACACACAGAGCCCAGCACAGAGAGAAATCGTCAGGGTCAACCCTTCCAAGAGAGATGAGAGCTAGAATTTGATCTCACAGATGTTGTGGCCTGATGCATTTTACCTGTCTCGCCCCCTCAACCACAGCCTGGGAGAGGCAGAATTCAGCTATTTCTTTCTTTTGTCTTTCCAGGATTTTATGTCAGATAGTGTGGCTGCCTCTTCATCGAGGAAGAGGGGGAGTGAAGCAAGGGGCTGGGTCTGTTTGTCTGGGTACTGACAGCTAGGGCTGTCAGAGAAAGAATGCCACATCCCATCAGCTGCTGGAGATGGGAAAGACATTGTGTGTTCTATGGAAACTGTGAATACATGTGGGCAGACCCTTGCCATGTTGGATTTTTTCTCTTTAAGGTGGGAGAATTTTATTTTTTTTTTTAATCAGGATTAAACTTTATTTTTAAACTCTGCTCTACCATCTGTGATAAGCGACAGCCTGACGAGGGAGAGCTATGGTTGAAAACCCAAAGGAGAGATGGTTGTCAAGGTTAGAGCCTCCTCTGCCTGTGGCATTTGGCAGCTTTTAGTATCTGTACCTCCAGCCTAGCTGGTCACCAGAGAAGGTGATCTCCCTGCGGTGTAAAGACTACAGGCATGGATGCAGCCTTCCTGCATCACTCCCCTGAGAACTGTTGGTGGACCTAACATTTCATCTACATGGGGCTGCTCTTGGTCATTTGTCTGTCCATCTGCAGGAGGGGGTCACCCTGTAAATATCATCTAAAAACATAATTCTCCCAGTTTAAGGCCAAAAAGGTAGAATGCCATCATCTGAAATTACAGAGTATTTTGGAGTAGTAACTGCATGACTAGAATTCAGTTAGGATGAAAGATATAATATTTGGTCTTTTTCAAAAGGGGTCATTGGGCTTTTACCACTAGCATTACCTTTCGAGTCATACCTGTGGGCTGCACTCTGCTCTGTTGTGCTGGGATCCGTGTTTAGTATGAGACTTCCCACATTGAGGAGTTATGGTTTACAGATACAAGCCAGACAAAAGGGTAGGAGGAGAAAAGACAAACACAAAGGTTTACCCAGCCATTTTAGCAGGCCGCTGGCTGGTCTAGAGGCTGCCTGCTTCCCACAACTCTCACAGGACGGCAACTGGAGTGACTGTTTTACAAGTAGGGTGAGCAAGGAGCACTCACATGGTCAGCTGAGTGCAGAGGATGAACAAAAACTTTTCCAGCTTGGGTAACTCCCTTGACTGGGTGATGACAAGGCAGTTCAGGTGCCACCGAAGGCTGTGTGGAAAAGAGGGACAAGCTGAGGTAGTACAGCAGGCACTTCATGCCGCCATGTGCTCTTCTAGTCACAGCTGGCCCATTTGATGTACCTGAGAACTACTACCCCGGGGGGGGAGACTTCCCTGGGTTGGCTATGCCATCAAGGCCAACAGAGCCCATTTCAGCAAAGAGCTTCTGTAGTGTTCTTCTTCTAAATATAGCATATTCATATGAATTTTAAAACCGTTCACCTCACAGCCCTAGGGAATGAGCCTCTTGTCTTACTCTCAGAACAAGCCCATGAGGTTATGATGTGACTGTGATTTCTCTCTTTAACCCATTAAAGCATGCCAGAGGTCTGGGACCTTTTCAAGGCACAAGGAGCACCTGGAAGTTCTTAAAATGCATGTCAGATAGGCAGAGTTTATTCTCCTGGGTTCATTCATGTGTTTGGGTCTGACCCAGCCTGCTGGGCAAAGTCTGCTCAGTACACGTTGCAAGGCCTGCTGTATCAACAGCACCAGCTGTGGTGAGTAAACCAAGGCTGTGGTTTGACTGCTAAAACACCTAGGGGAAAACCCTCTTGGATTGTGTTTCTCATGTCCTTTGTTTGCTGATAAGAAAATGCCAATCCAAGAACCTAGTACTAACCCCTCCCCTCCCACCAAAATCATTCATGCACTTTCCAACTGACCTGTCACCTCCCTCCTGACAACTGAAAGCATCTGTGTTTATCATCTTTTTTACTGGGTTTCAAAAGACAATGCTCTGCTCTCATGGGGGATTCTTTTATCAGCTTCAGGGCCAGGAACCTAAAAGGAGTTAACCTGGAGGTCACTTTCCAGCCATTTCACTACTTAGTCAGAAGAATCACCTTGGAACTTCCATGTTTAATCAAGACATTTTTACAGCTTTTCTGCTAAAGGGAGAAGTGCACTTTGATTGAAGATAAAATCCATCAAATGATGCAATTCATTTATTCTGGCGTCGTGGAGTCTCTGTCCATTTGAGGAAAAAACTGTGCATGTGTATGAGTGCATCATGGAGAGGAAGGCTTCTTTTTGGGGGGTGGGAGAAGGAGGATTGTTGGGCCTGTTCTTCCAGTCCAATTTTAACATCTCTGTCCTGCTGAACCCCATCTGACTGCTCTGAGAAGACAAACAAGGCAAATAGCTCCTATTGAATATACCCTGCCCAGATCTGTATATCAGGTTTGGTCTCTGGTTTCACCAGCTTCTATAAGTGTACCTTCCATTTGGAAGCCTCTCACCCCTTTGGTATGACATTACATGAGGCATTGGAACCAGTTATATAAACACTCATTTACTTGCCTATATCTGCTAGTGTGCTGTATTGTTCATGTTCTACTTGCAAAAAAGCCTTCTCACCCTTATCCTGGTCACAGAGATGAATGGGAAACTTTGGGTCTGCCATGAAGTCTGTGTCTACGCACAGCCATGATCAGGTGTCCCTTCCTTTTGCTTCTGCAACAAGAAGTATTCTTCCAAGTTTTGAGACAATCTAATTTCTATCACACACCATATGGTTCCAGCTCTGATATATGTTAACACATATATGTCTGAATGGGAATCAGGTGTGTCCAAAACTGAGGGCCCCTACCAGGATAAGAGGAGAGTTGCAAAATCCCTGAAATACCTGTATTGACACATTTCAACCATCTGTGTAGCAAGCAACGAGGAAAAGCTTGTTTCGTGCCTCTTACCCACTCATACCTCTTTCATGTCTTGCCCAGTTGGACATCTGGCATGGTTTTTGCTACACACCCAATGCTGAGCTTTCATTTCAGGCGACCCATTCTGATTCTATCAGAGCTGACTTCTGCCCTTATAAATGCATGAAACTCAAGGTTTGTCTTGAGGCAGAGCCAAACACTAGAAATGTTGCTCAGCAATGGGTCAACCTCAAAGGGTTTGAAGCATCTGCTCTTTTGTGCTCCCAGGGATTCACATGCTTGATGCCCACAACTATCAGTCTCTGAGTGAGGCAGATGGTATTGTCCTGGGTGTCTGGCCTAACTGATTCCATCATTGTCGGATTCTTCTGCAGTTTGTCTTACATTTGTTTCCCACTGGAACCATGCAAGAAGAGACTTGCTACTGGCATTATGTTAATGGAAACTGAATGTATACACCTGGTCAATCTTACTGTACTCAACAGGCATCCCAGCTGAGATTGCACAGGGATCTCAATAACCAACTGCTGAAAGGTCTTGCAGAATGAAGTTTCAGCAGGATCTTATTTGGCACAATAGAAGGGAGAACATTACTCCAAGACCTAAAGAGAATGAGAAATTAATCTGTAAGGAGGATGCCAATATGCTGAGACATCGAGACAGTTTAGCCACACACGTCATAGTGATTCAACAGAAAATATGTGTCTTAGTCCCTTGGTTTGGGACCTCCAGTTTCCCAAAGCAAGGGACTTTTTAAATTGTAACCAACACTGACAGGATTAGTTGATCTTCAAGTCATAGGTACTATAGATCTCCAGCTGTGCCAGTCTCAGTTGAGTATGAATTTCGGATGTGCTGTCTAATTCTGTCTATGATACCATTATACATATTCAGCAATATCATGTTATCTCTACTGAACATAAAAATATTATCTTAAATACAAATTCAACTTTGTTCATCTCACACTCTAATGTCTCATCTCTGTTAGGAGTAAAACTTTGGGAACTTTTGACTTTGAACATGTAAGTAAGAAAGAAGTCACCAGAGATGTCAGTAGAATAGGTTTAGTCTCAGGACTGGAAAGGGAGGATCAGAGATCTTAGTTCTAGACAGGCACAGAGCCTTGAGAGCAAAGTACAGGGAAATGTGGAAGCTGCAAGACAAGCCAGTAGACTGGGTGGGGTGGAGGGCAGCTGGGATGAAGTCAAAACGGAAGAAGTTGCTGGGTGGATCAAAGTCCAAACAAAGATTTATGAGAGCATAAAAGACATTTGGAGGTTGACTACCATGAGCAGTGATGAGGTTCAGCCATATTATGAAGGTTTGGGGTGGGGAAGATACAGATTTCCTAACAGAAGTTTGTTTTCCCTGTCCTTTACCTCTGCACTTCGTGAGAGCTCTACATTTGTCCTTGCACCAGAACCTCCATCTTCACCATATTTTGCATTCTTTTGCCTACTTGTGCTTCTAGGCTTCTAGCCTCTTACCTTGCTGCATGCTCCTATAAATGCCAAGATGGCTTAGCACTTGCTTCTCAGTTCACATCAGGCTCTCTTCCTCTTATTCATTATTCATCTGCTCAAATCTGTCTGGTTGAGGGCCAAATTCCCTAAATTACAAAGGCCCCTTTTCTGTGTTTCTTTTCTCTCCCTGAGAGATCATATGATGCTGTCGGTCCTGGAACATACTGGTGATGGAAGTGGAGAGGGCTTTGTGTCATGTCTAATTCTCCATCATAATGATTACATGGTTCTTCTGCTACTGAACAGCAGCAGGTAGAATGACAGTTAAAGAAAGTAAATCACTAGAAGCTTAGAAAATCTTGGGTACACTTTAACAATCTCTGGTAAATACAAAATTTCTGTGACTACAAAGAGCAAGGAATTCATTCTGCTGGTGCTTCTGGAATGAGATATCTCCCTACACCAGCTCTTGTCCTCAGGAGATGTAAAAGGTGCAAGCTGGCTTGTTGGAGTGAAAGCAATTAATGGAGACATTTTTACTACCTTTATTAAAGGGAGAAGGAGGCTTTGATATAACACAATATCCACTAGATGATGCAATTAATTTATTTTGGCTGTCCAGCGCTCCTGCCTGGGTCTGTGTGTTATTAGAGGGTGGTGCAATCGTTGTTCTTCCCACTGCTTGAAGGCCCTAGGGTCAGGTTCTGCTCCACCAATAACATGACTCATCTCTGCATAAAACAATTCCTCAAGTGATACCAAAGTGACCGCAACATCAATCAACTTCCAATCATCTGAATCCAGTAATGATGGCTACTTCCCCAGAATCCTCTTTAGAGCAGCTCACACACTTGTTCCTAACCGCAGACTGAAAGTCAGCAGGGAGCATATTGGTTTTCACAAAATATCACAGAAGAGAGGCCCTGGGCTGGATACCATTTACATTTTAGCCCTCATTAATATGTGTCTCCTCACTAATTAATTAAATTGGATGCCAGTGTAGAAAGACACACTTGTCCTAATGCAGGTGCATGTTGAAGAAAGGGATGACACTAACAGTAGGCATCCCACCCACTTTAGCAACCCAATATAATCAAGTACCTCAGAGTTTAATGCAGAGAAATGGTCATCTAATTGTCAATCCTGCTCCTAGATGCCCTTTGGAGGAGCTCAGTTTGGACCAACTGGCTATAAAAAGAACTGATGTTAGCAACCAGATAAATAGATACTAAAAACTGATGTGAAAAGCATTTTGCTCCACATTCCTCCATTCTTTCTTCTCTAGCTTCTCTTAAACAAGTGTCTTCTAGGTCAAATACGTGATTAAGCTAATTACAGAAGATGGGTAGGTTAAGACAACCAAACTTCATCTTGGAACCCTGGAAGAATTAATCTTAGAGCATATTGTCTGTCACTTTTCCATAAGATTATTAAGAAGTAAAGAGAGCTCAGCCAACCCCACCCCAGGTAACATGGTGCCTCTGCAGGGACAGCCCCACTGTGTTTCTCTTGGCTGATGGATGTTAGGGAGAGGAAAACAATGGGATGGAGAATTTGCATCCTCTGGGTTGAAGAAAGCTCTTTAGGTGCAAGTAATGCAACTAGATTTTTTAAATTAAAATATTATGCCCTGCATAATTAGAAATACTAGTTATGCAGTAGCTCCAAAGTTCATTTTGGCAGGTCAGGTTCCTAAAACAGAAGTTGTATTGTCAGAGGGTCATAATCTGAGTTTAGTCAGAAAAGTAATCTTTGATTCCATAAAAAAATTATTTTCAGCAGATCTGCATCAAAGGCTTACTGCCTCACTCATGGCTAAAGAAACGGGGAAGTTCATTGTACAGTATTTTCTGTATTCAGGTTGTTTCTCTTCTCTGTGGTGGAGATAATCCATGAGAATCCATGAACACATCCTAATATTTTCCCTCCAGTTTGACACGTGTTATGAACTTTACTTTCTCCTGTCAGGAGACAACTATCACTTGCAGGAGTTAGGAACAACAATACTCTTCCCTGTTAGGTAAAATCCTAGACCTAATATGCTAATGAAGGCAGATCTTGTCCTCTAGGGAAAGAAACCTCAGCCATGATACTGTGAGAAGAAACCTTGACAGTTGTTAGAAAACATTCCTTTTTTCTGGAGGTTTGGAACAGGATACCTTGCTAATCAGAGTAATAGATCAACCTGGAAGAGAAACTTTATGATTTCCTTGGATCTGACATTATTTTACAGTGATGAATTTGGTTTCTGCCCGTCCTACATAGAAAAACCAGTGAGAGTCAGTTAGGTAGATGAATGTGTTCTGACAGTAGCATCTATAGGACAGGGACATATTTTTGCCAGGAAAGATTCAGTACTTTTATATATTTATTTTTACTTTTTTCAATTTTCAGGTATTTGTTAGTATTTATTCCACATGGTGTACAGATCTGACAAAGCCACGAGATTCATTAAGATTCATTGACTCCAAATGTTCTGGGCATTTTAAGATCTCAACCATGCTGCATTCAGCAGCAGTTCCACTTTAAAGGTAATCATCATCTACATATTTCACTGGGAAGTGATCTGAGATCCTACCAAAATCACTGCATATTTGCAAAAAAAGGAATGTCCAGAGGTGAAAGATGTCTCCTGTTGGATAGGTGTGCCTGAATCCCTTTGCAGTGGCAGGATATGATATTTTGGACTCTCTGGAAATCAGTGCCAAGCTCACAGTGGACACACACAATGTTTTATACTCTCCCTGCCTTGGTTCAGGACTGGTGCCAGAGGATAAAGAAAAAACCCCAAAATGATCTCCTGCCCAAATTCTTCTTTGTAATGAATATGTGTGAGACTAACTATGATCTCATGGAAATCTCTATTTTGTGGTCATTAGATATTATGAACATGTCATCAGTCTGGCTGTGTTACCTTCTTTGTCCCCTACAACTCACCTCCAGCAAAATCATTGCTGTATCAAAGAAGGAATCTGCTTGAAATTAGCTGTACCTTAACCTCTTGGTTACTAGTGTTTAACTCATAAAATAAAAGGTCAGCTACAAATGAAAGGACAGACATGCAAACAGCATCTTCCGAAACAGGGCCAATGTTCACACAGATCCTGCAGTATTATGGTGCCAGACAAGGACTAGTTAGCTGCTCAGCACCCATGGGAACACCAGGTACTGGAAGTGTGATATTATTGCTAATATCTGTTATTTATACTGTGCTAGTACAAAGGGTGGAGAGATATGACCCACTCATTGCTTTGCCTAAAACTTATATTCCATCACTGGCAATGTACAAAGGGCAGAAAAAGGGCAATAGAGTGCAAACTCAGTATTTGCCTGAATAACTACTGTGTATTTTTCCTCAAGTTTTGCCTCAGCAGATTATGGTACAGCTATTAGGACAGTCTGTCTGAAAGCTATGTCAAAGTCTTGCTCTCTGTGGGGGAAGATAAAATCACACCCTGTTGTCAACAAACATGTGTGGCCATAATTTGACAAATACAATGTGAATGAGCAGATTCAGTGTTTAAAGATACATGTAATACATTACTGGGTTTTTATCATGTGTTCTGGGGGTTTTATTATACTGCTGAGAAGATACCAGTTAGCTATACTTCACTGCCTCTCAGTCAGCTGACACCTATACACCCAAAGCCGACTCTTGAGGAGGCACACATGCTTCCGTTCTTCCCACCTATCTTCAGGCTCCTAACAAAGGTGCAAAATTAGGGGGAGTCTCCCTCCATAGTCAGTTGAGGAAGGTTCATCACAGCTAAGACCTGAAGAGCTCTCTGAGGGGCCTTGCCTTTATAGTGTGGCCAGCAGGACTAGGGAAGTGAGTGCCCCCCTGTACTTGGCACTGGTGAGACCACACCTCAAATACCATGTTCAGTTTTGGGCCCCTCACTACAAGAATGTCATTGAGGTGCATGAGAGCATGTCCACAGAAGGACAACAAAGCTGTTGAAGGGTCTAGAGAAAAAGTCCTATGAGGAGTGATTGAAGGAACTGAGGTTGTTTAGCCTGGAGAAAAGGAGGCTCAGGGGAGACGTTATCACTCTCTACAACTACCTGAAAGGAGGTTGTAGCGAGGTGGGTGTCAGTCTCCTCTCCCAAGTAACGACAGAATGAGAGGAAATGGCCTCAAATTGTGCCAGGGAAGGTTTAGATTGGATATTGGGAAGAGTTTCTTCACTGAAAGGGTTGTCAAGTATCAGAACAGGCTGCCCAGGGAAGTAGTTGAGTCACCATCCCTAAGGTGTTTAAAAGTCCTGTAGATGTGGGGCTTAGGGACATGGCGTAGTGGTGACTTGGCATAGTTAAGTTTATGGTTGAACTCAATGATCCTAAAGGTCTTTTGCAGTTTAAGTGATTTCATGATTCTATGACTCTGTTCATAGACTACAGAGGCAAGGTTTTGAGTGTTTAAAATTAGATGGGAAGAGTCTGGGTATTAAAGCAGAAATTCAAAGCAGAATGGAGAGCTCGTGCTCAGGAGGATTACTTGGATTTTAGGATCTGTAACCAGCAGCAGCCCATTTAAGAGCCTTAGCCTTCAATAAGGGTATCTTATCCTGGGTACTTAATCCTTGCTGGTTTTCACCGCTCTGCTGGACTCTTTGAAAGGATTATATTAGTCCATAGGATGAAGACCCTACAGAGAGTAGGAGCTATCATTAGGCAATGGTCAGAGTGAAAGCACTGTGAGTGCTCCAAATCTCAAGGCAGTAATTTATGAAATCTTAGGAGAGAGACTACCAAGACTACTTGACTTTTGATACTTTCATGTTAAGGCGATCAACATTACCATCTTACTGAAGACCATGAAAACAAGGAAAGTCAACCGGAGCAGGAAAAGTGGTGTGTCTGTTGGTGTCACAAAGAGAAGGTAAAACTGCACAGCCCTTCCAAGCCTAGAATTTACAAGCCCAGTCTGGAGTTCTTGTGCTATTACAATCTTAAAATGTGATAGTGGGCAGCCTCCTTAAAAGTAGATCCACATATTTTTTAGGTATATCAGCTATCAAGTGGGACTTGTGCCATCCCAGGTTCCCCTTAGAAGCAAGTGGGCTCAAGCAGAATAAAAAACTAGATCCCCAATGAACTGCCTTAACTTTCCTATTGGAAATGCCAGAATCAGGAGTGATCTTAAATCCTGCCTCCTGCTCTGAGAACCAAAAAAATATCAGGATTCCCAGCTTTTCCTTCTTTACTTCCTTCTTTCGTTCTTTCACATAAGAAGATGTGCCCTTTTTAACTCAAAACTTAGAGGGGAAACCAGTCTCTGCAGAAATACTGCTATTTTGTTAAAATGGTAAGTGGAATTGGAGGAAAATCCATATACACAGGAAAAAAAAAGAAAAAAGTCACTGACCTGAGACAGAGTATTTTATTCCTGAATTGGCCCAAAACATTTTGAGTCAAACGATTTCAGTAATTAATTGCTTTCCAGTAACAGTGCAGGGTTACAGTTCAGGACATTTTCTCAGTAAATGGGACACTCTTTGTTATCCTATAATGCAATGCAGATGTTGCTCTTTTTGCCTTGTGCAAGGAAGATTATCTATATGGGTTTTCAGGGTCTTTAGGCATGAAACAATTCACACAATCTAGGCATGGAGACTACAAAGAGCAAGCTTCCAAACTACATATCCCAGAAGGCTATAACACAAGGGAAAAACAGTTTGAACACTGAAGTGACTTGAAACAGAGCATTTTGGGGTCATACTAACACACCACAAAAACCCATTTTGATTTCAGGAATGTTGAAATGTTCTGTTTTGTTTGAAAATGTCAGGCAAAATGCTTTGACTTTGCCAGAAAAAAAAAGTTTGTTTGGGTTTTTTTTCCCAAAATTTCCACCCAGAGAAAAAGTCTTGACATTTCAGCTCTTTGTTCCAATGTGGGATAAAAACAAACATTGAAATGTCAGAATTAGCTGCAGGATGAAAATTCTGAATTTTGCCCAATTTTTGGTGTAATGCCTTGGCCCCAGCATTTACATTTTGCTTTGAAGTATGGGTGGATGTTCAGAGGGTAGGAGGGATTTTGTGAGAGAGGATTTTATGGGCAAAAGAACCTAGAAATCTATCCAGTCCCTGTGATGTTTTAGACCATTTCAGAATTGAAATTAACAGGTAGTTAATGCAAACAAACTGGAAGAAGGTGACACTCTGTACAAACATCCTTAGAGGGTTTTGGTTCTGCAAGTATTGAACAATACATTGGTGGGAATGAGCTACAAGAGGATTATATGTGGATATTGCTTTATGGAGAATGGGCACAATGAGAATGGGATTTATGCTTATACTGCCTTCATGGATTCCTAAAAAGCCAGCCTTTATATGGCTAAAGAGACTTCAAACTAAAAAGATTAAGAAATACTGAAGAGCTGGACATTGTTTTCAGTTAACTATGGATAATCCAAGCATTCCATCAGCGGAACATCAGTACCTGTTTTGGAAACTTTCTTGTACATGAGCACTCAGAGGTGGTAGTATGTCCCAGCTCTGAAGGCCGGGCTGTGTTTAGGTGCGGAAAACCACAGGGTTGATGAATACAAGAGCATTCTTCTTCAGTCAGACCAGTACCCTACCTAGAAGAGGTCTAAGGTAAATATTTAGTTTAGGACTATGGGAAATGTTGCATGTACAGAGAAACTTTTCCCTGTTTCCTCTGGACATGCAGCCATTAGCAGTGGGAAGCTCTGATCAGGCCATCACATCTGGAAGCCACCAGTGGATCTGTCCTTCATGAATTATGCTCACCCTTTTTAGTCACAGGGTTTGTTGGCTCTGAGTATGGGTGATATGAGGCATTGGGCTGTTGGACTTTGCGTGCTTCCTGACAGCCACTGCCCATCCCACCCCATGCAAAGGTCAGATGGTGCATAGAGTCATCATCTACAATGTGGAACTGGCTGAGAGGCACCTACCCACTTGAACTTCCCTAAACTATGCAGTCCCTTTGTACCATCATATAAATAAAGTTGCTTTACCTCTGTATTTAACAACTCTTTGGATCAGCAGGTCCATGTTCCAGGGCCCTGGAAAGATGTTGACTTTTTGCTGAGAAAGAAGTGGTGGGTCTCACCTCCTCTTCTAAATTTATTGTGTTATGTTACTGGGTTAATAGATCTGTCAAGATCTGAACAATCTCATCTAGGCATTTCTAATATGTACAGTCAAAAATGGTCAGACGGGTACAAACATTACAAAGCAGATCTGAAAGATGGACTGAGGTATTTTCAACATCCCAAACAGAGTTTTTTTAAACTCTTGAATAGTGAAGTCCCAGAGGAAATAATTTCAAGTGCACAGGGAACATACAGTTCTTTGAGTAATTTGTTGAGCGTGTATTTCACAGTGCAATGAAAATGATAGACAAGGTATGAGTACTAAAAATCATGTCAAGGCTGCTAAAATTACCCCCTTATTATTTATTTCACAATATCTCTGAGATATGGGATGAACTGGGTTCAATGTTGTACATTTGCATTAGGAAAAATAATTTTTTTCAAAAAAAAAGATTTTTGTCTTCCTATAACACACAAAATCTTTGCAACCAGACACCGGTTTCCTAAAGGAATAGATGATTGATCTCAGCTGGGCAGGGAAAACGGCCAACATTCCTCCACCTGCACTGTAAGTGCTGTGCTTTGCTCCCAACAGATACCAGTGGCTTGAACTGATACGTTGTTCTGGCTTTGGGTGCTCTTGTAAAGAAAGACATAAGGAGAATTTTCTATCTAAAAGAGCCTGAGCCCACTGGCACTCAAGAAAGAAGAGAAGATGAGTAGAACTTTCAGAAACAGAGGAACCTGCCTTTCCATCTCCCCTGAGTTCATGGGAAGCTGACATTTTAGGGATGATCCCTTCACTACAGCATTCTGTCTTGGGACTAGACTATCATTGCATAAATGGCATTGAATTTATCAGGAATGGCTTGACAAGCAAACTCGCTGTCAGGAGATCACCTATAAGTGTGTATTACTCTGCATTAATGCCACTCTCACACTAAGGCAAAATCGTCACCTTATCGGGTCTCTCAACCCCTGAACAGAGAAATTAGACATGGTGCCTATTCTGCTCTGGATCCCACCCACACCCCAAACCACTGGCTTCCTCAGATACCTTCAGCATGCCTGCAGACTGCCTCCATGGGCATGCTGATTCCTGTTCTGTTCAGCTGGCAGATTTGACCATGCTGAGTCCTACCTGCCTGGAAGGATGCTCTCCAGCTATGTAAGAGGCCATGGACAAAGGCTTAACATGTGGGCAGGAGGCAAGCACAGTCTTGAGGCCACCGTTAGCAGACAGCACAAGGCATATCCAGAAAATCAAGTAGAAAACTCAAAGGATGCCAGCTCTGAAGACATTGAGACATCTTTGAGACCCAAGCTCAGTACAGAAGCCATCTCAGAATGGAAGCCAAAAATAACATGTGCTACAGAGCCTGAATTGTCCCTTCCCCTTAGCCTAAGAAACAGCTGAGCCAAGTGCCTTTCGTGTGAAGAGAATGTGTCTTTTATGCAAGATGTCAATCCTTTGCCTAACAGGAAATTTTGTGTACCCCCTTCCCTTCTGGAACACAAATGACTTCCCATGGTGCAAAATTATTTTTAAGGATTTGCATATCTTCTTTGTAAGGCAACAATTAGAAGTCTGGATTAGACTTTACCCTTCTCTTTTCCTAACAGGTGGCAAACCTAACTCTGAAGGATTTTGCTGTTTGCTCTTCTGGACATCTTCTAATGCCTGTTGCTTCAGCTTGGCACAACCTTGGTTAACACCCATCACAACACTGTGCATCTCCTAATGAGCCATGCATAGGTCCAGTGTCAGGCTAAACTGCAAGCTGTAGGCATCATCACAACAAACCTGTTACTGTGATGACTGAGGATCCATAGCATTGAAAGGGCTGGATTCCAAGCTGATGTTGGAGGTTGGTGAAGAGCAACCAACTGATTTTCCATTAAAAAAGTAAATACTGGACAATCTTACACCAACAGAACTAACCAGTTCAAGGGGAAAGAAAACAACAAAGGGAAGAAGAAGAAAAAATCTACACAGTTCCCACTGCTTTTTCTTTAACTAGAATGACTGAACATTTCCAGCTTCCTCACAAGGGAAAGGATTTTATGTTCTAATATTGGAGGAGAGGTTTGGAGACTGCCTCCGCGAATGGAGTCATGCAAGGTAGCATGAAAAAAAAAAACCAAAAACAAACAAAAAAAAAAACCAAAAACCAGTGGTGAAAGAATAGTGATAATAAACAGATCTTAAAAACAGAGAACTAGTGAAAGGTGTTAGCAGCTGTAATGCAACATGACTCACCAGAAAGGTTTACAAGGGGAAACCAATGTTCCTTTCTGTCTCAAGTCAGTCACTAGGCTGTCTTGATAAAGCGGAGGGGAACAGGGGACAAGGTACTGTATTCGGACTCAACTGATGAAGGTCCTGCTCCTGGCTTTAGTCCTGACACACTGTGTAACCCCAGGCAAGTTCCTCCTCTTTCCTGGGACTCATCTTTCCTCCTGCTTTTTGCCTGTCTTCTCTAATGTAACTGTGACCTCTAGGGCAGGGAAGGAGACAACCTTCCTTGGTTGAGGATATCCTGGCATTGGCTTACTTCAACAGAATTCCTCTGAAGAGCCAGAAGCCTTGCTGGTGAAAACACTTCTGTCTCCCTGGTCTCATCAGCATTTTTGTCAGGAAGCAGCTGAGCTCTTGGCAACTATGCATGCTCCAGGCATCCTCATGGCACCAGGAAACTGCTCTGAAGTGGGGGATTTCCCTGAATGGCAGGGATTCCCCGCATTTTCCTGGGATCCAAGACAGTAGCACTGGAATTCCCAGAACTGAGGGCAGTTGGCTAATTTTTTTCCATTTAGTCTTTTTTGTTCGCTTCAGAGTACAGTCAGGCAAAGGTCTTCTCTCCTATTCCTCTCCCCTCAAAAACTAAATAATGAAAATCAAACAGTAGTCTTGTGCATGGTAAATTGTGTCTGCCCTTTTTCTCCAAAATTGGAAAAAAGAACCCTTTTAAAAAATGTTGGAATTGCTCAGGAAGTCATTCCTGCTCAGGGCTATGAGATAGAATCCTTATGTCCCTTCTTAAGCTTCCAGATGTGAACATAAGAATAATGGGGTCGGACCACAAGTTCAGTTGTTCTGGCATCCATGACCAGCAGATGTCAAGGGACATTAAGGACACTGCAGACATGTTATGAACCTTCCTCAAAGCACTCTTCCTTCCTCCAGTCCTCTGGGGCTCTTGCTGAGTCAAAGGTGGTGTTTTAGAAAAAGTATTTTCTTCCTAAAATCTCTCCAGTCATGTTTTGAACCCAGGTAAACAATCTGTGGCGGTGGTGGTGACTTAGCTGTGCTGCTGGTGAAGAAATGCTTTTTTTCATTAGTACTGAACTTGGTTTTGCTGGCATTGAATTTAAAGGCTGAGTTTAGGATTCTAAACTCTATTTATTGTCTATGGAGATAGATATGCACCCTCAGGGAGCAATTCATCTCATCTTGGACTACATGTCTCAGACACAGGTGAAAGGCTGAAGGCACCCATTTCTCTCCCCACCCTTCACCTCCTCTCTCCCCCTGTAAAGGCAGTCTAGGGTGACTAGCTCAGCTTTAGAAAACTAAATTTTAGACATTGAAGCTGAGGTGATGCCTACTGCTTTCCCCTACAAGTATCCAGTATCTGTGATAGCTTTACCAGCTGTCACAGGATCACAGGTAACAACACAGACCAAGAATGGACATCATTTTAACTGTGCTTTGTTACTTCGCTGACTGACAGAACAGGTATCTGTAGAAAACAAGAGGTATAACAAACAGTGTCTGAAGTCCAGCTGCAGGGTGCAGCTCAGGAAACCCCTGGACTACCAACTGTGGCAGCTGGGACAGATCACTCTGACAGACTGTTTCTTACTCTTTTCCTTCCACTCTCTGTGACAGGATGCAGGATCATGGATTGTAGGTCTAACTCTGTGACAATTACTTTTTTTATTTCTTCTCCTGATAGCTCACCTAGGAGTTAAGGGGATACAAATAAAATCTAATAATGACAGGCGTGAAGAAACAGAAATATTCACCAATGTGGGAAATGTTCCATTCAAGTCCTTACCATTATCAGACACTGAGGACAGAGAATTGCATAGAAGCAAATGTCTTAAACCCTTCTTCAGCATTTAAATCACTTCACCATTTTATATTCCCCACAGGGAGGAAAAGAGAGACTTTTTGCCTTCTCCATTCTTAACCACCACAGATCCTACATCTCCCAGGTCAATAAGTATTGCACCTTGTATTTCACCATGCTAGGATTGGAATGCCAGTCAGTACAGCAGAGAAATCTGCATAGTGCAGACATGTCCAGCAGGAGTTGATACACAGATTTGCATCTTATGAATAACCAGCTCTTGATTCAAAGAGATTCACCCATACATGCAACATAATGCTTTCCTCCCTCTTGCCTGCTTTACTCTAGCTGAACACTATGTTCTTTTAGTTCGTTTTTTTTGTTTTTTTTTTTTTTTTCAGAGTCGAGCAGTTACTGACACAGAAGGAAAGCTTTGAACATTCAATAAATGTAACATAGCTGAGCAGTATTCAAAAGGTTTAATGAAACAGAAAGATTCATGACACAGAAAACCTATTTTCTGCATTAAAATTTTGCTTGTTCTGGTAAATGAGGTTTTTACAACACTCCTCTCCAGCTGAAGTTTGGAACTTTCACAGCCAGAAAGAAGAGGATTGTGAACTAGGGGTCCAAAATGAAGTGGAGGCTTTATCTCAGAATGATGTCCTTTCCTTTCTCCCTAGCAGCTGCTTGAACTACCACTGTACCATTTTAGAAAGACTCAGTCCTTGAGATGGCCCTCAAATTCTCTCTTTGGACCCTTTCCCTACCTCCATTGCTAACAAAGCCTTCACCTTATAAGCACACAGAACTTAATTTGTTTTTCCCTCCATGCGATTTCCATCTTTGATGTAATTCTGTTAATGTCAAAGACGTTATGACAAGGACTCATCTGGAACCTTGTGTACAGCTGTTGTGTTCCAGTCTGGGTGAACTCACATTCCTTCACCACACCCAAATCTGCCCTGGATTATCAATATTCTGATAAGCAACTCAGCTGCCTTTAGACTGGTTAGGGAATTTCTCCACCCCATATTTTCTTTCATTTTCCCTGGGCTACTTTACCTCACTTTGATTTTTTACTTTTCAGGCCATGACATTCCTGATGATTCCTAGATCTCCGTATTCCTGCCTCCTCCTCCTGTTGCTAACACACAGCTCTGTCTGGAGCCGGATTTAATTAGACCACAAGAAAAATGAACCGCAATGAAGTTACATCAAGGGTGTGACTTCAAGCCACAAGAGCCAGGAAACACAGAAGACTGAAGAAAAAAAAAAAAAAAAAAAAGAAAGAAAATAGAAGAAGAAAAATTAAGAACAAACTTTGTCCTAACCCTGTGGTGTCCCACCTCTAGCGCAGTTATGATGTTCAAGCACAGTTTACACAACAGGGAGTTGATGAGGAAAAAGCTTGGAAGGGGAAAGAAGGGCCCGGAGAGGATCTGCTGAAATGTTTTGGCCCTGTAGCTTTATTGCGTGTGGGTTTGATGCTGTGCCAAGCTTTATGACACTTACATCAAGGTTGTTCCCTGCAGTGATGCACCATCGAAGCTAAATCACCTACCCATAATGGAATTTACAATGATTTCACTGTGCCTTGGTTAAGAACATGTTATCATTAACTTCCCTTTTTTATTACCCCAAATGCCTTTCCAGCTCACAGCATATTGAGCTTCAGGAACTTTTTTTGCTGCCATGATTGTACGTCATTGTGTAAATTCAGCAGTGAATACAATAGAGACCTGGTCTATCCCAAGGCCTCCAGGCACTGATGTAATAGAAATAATAAAGCATAATCATAAGGAAGAAAATGCATGTAGCTCTGCTGTGTGGAGTATGGAAATGGATATGGGTGACTGATGCTGATGCATTCACTCTTATAGAACAGAGGCAAAGGGCCCAGAAGACGACTCCTCCTGTATAGCATCAGCAGAGTTATGCCTGCTTCATATGACCCTTCTCTAGTTGGAAGCATCCATCCTAGCTATTGTAATACAATGGAGTGCAAGGCTGTGCCTTCTGAGGTTTGGGATTTGATTTTTTTCTTCCATTGATTACTTCCAAAAATATTTTATTTTACCAAAAGGAAAATATATAGAGAGGACAGTGTTTTCTGACTCAGATGCTGGGCAACACATTGGCAGGGCAGGGACCTCTTCCTAGATATATTTCTCATGTCTTTGTGCCTCAGCTTCCCCCTTCATGAATAAAAGTTGGGTAGAAATATTTAAAAGCTCTTCACCTCTGTTGGGAATTCTGAGTTTAAAAGGATGTAGCTGGTTTGGAATAGTAAATACTCAAGTGTTCAGTTAGAAATTGTGCTGTGCACAATGCAGAGGGCTAGTTAACTTTCTATTGATTTTTAATGGAGCTTTTTGTTTTGGTTCTCAGATTGAATTGGATCTCTGTGCCTGTAAATTATTCCACTGAGATTTGAAACACATAGTCATTGATCATGTCTCATTTCATGTAGGATAGTGTTTCTCCCACCTGGGAAAGTGCTGTGAACCCAAACCTCAGGCTCATAGTTTTCTGGGACAAGCAGTTCTGTAGCTGGAAGGACATTTGGTGGGAGGTTCAGTGTTGTGATTGGGTAAGCTCAAAACCGGAGATAGGGAATTTCTCTCTGTAATGAACTCTTTAGTGGAGTTTCCTGGTTAATTGCATCCCAGATGAGTTAAATGGCAGGCTGATTAAAAACAGAGGGGAACAGGGAGGTGAGGGAGGTGAGGCTAGGCAACTGGGGCATCTATAAAAGCAGGCAGAGTTAGACAGCAAGCTTTCTTTTCAGTAGGGCTCATCTGGCAGCTGGCTGGAGTTAGCAGGAGATGAGAGAGGCTTTGTTAGTGGTGTATACCACCTACTTTTAGATACAGCTCAGTGGGGAACTTTGTTGGATATGGGAGGGGTTTGGCTTTTGCTAGTGCTCTCTTTGCAGATGGAGTCAAGCTCTTCAAAGAACAAAGTTAGTCTCCATATAATCTACCCTTCGGCATTTCTGCATGACTCATTGGTGTACTCAGTTGAATAAAGAACAGTTATCAAGTCAACCACAGGATTTTGCAAACCACCTTAGCATCGTTGTAGGTATCTCAGTCAAACACACCTACTCTTTCTGCAGGTATAAGGGAAGAAAATGCTAGAAATAAGTAAGAGATCCCCTGTGACTCTACTTGCTGTCCTGTGCAGTGAATCAAGGGAAAGCCATTAAAGCTGAGCAACATGTTACTATATGCCTCCTCTCATATTTTGAAAGACAGAGAATGGAAAAATATGGCAATATGATCTGATCTAGTGGATTTGCTTGTGAGGAGAAACTGAAAAAAGTGGGAAATTGAATGTGCTGCTTGTTTCTTGAGTCTGTAGACAGATGTACACACACAAGCAGCTTTTACAGCAATCAGGAGTAAGTGATGAGTTTTCTGCCATTAGATATTTTTTGCCAAGCACAACAAGCTTTTGAGAAAGCATGAATCTTTCGGCAAGTAACAGAAACATTTACAGTTGGGAATAAGCATCAGGGAAAAATTAGATATTATGGAAGAGATGACCCTTGAGATAAATCATACTGAGAATCAAGGAAGGCAGTTTCTTTTTCTGCTTCTTTCCCTCCTGGAGGACTCTGTATAAGACTTTTCCCTTCTGAACTTGTTTCCCATTTGGTTGGAACTTACAGTGGAAGTGTGTACAACCTTTTGATTTTCACTGTAGTGTCTAAAAGTCACCCAAAATAAAAGACAGTCTTCATATTCTCCCTTTTTCCTTGGGACTGGAAATCAATTTCTCTCCTGGATGAGCTGCTTTTGTCTTCCTCTGAAACATCCATTCTGGCCCCTGTCCCTGCTGTCTCCCTCAGTGCAGACAAGAATAAGCCTATGCTTATGAAAAGTAAAAGCTCTTCCTCCAGAAAAAGAAAAAAAAAAAAAAAAAAGGGCCATAGACCTGGGAAAACTACATGGTTTCCAGAGCAGAAGGAATTTGAAGAAGGGAGTCCCTGAAAGACCATCCCTTACGCTCTTCCAGAAGAGTTACCTGGAGATCAGCGTGAGCTGCCTGCTATGTTCCAGCTGGAGGCTGGCAGAGGAGGAGGCTGATAGAAGTCATGGGAAATATCCACTCCTTGAGCCTCCTGGTGCCACCACCCATGTATCCATCTCCTTGCACACCTTGCATCTATCAGCAGGGTCAGCTTGTTAAATCCAAAGCTTGATCTGTTTAGCCACTAAGCCATCCAGAGTTCTGTGGACCTCTGTGAGACAACAGATTATGATCTACTAGGGCAAGTGCTATCTCTGTGTGTCCTGCTAGCCTAAGGGGTTGTCTTCATGCAGAGAGAATTTGTCTGTGCTGAGGAGAAATTCCAGAAGCAGCAGTGGGCAGAAAAAACAAGAAAGAGTTTCAAGAGTTGTAGTGCCAAATCCTGGGCTCTAAAGCTGTGTCTGCAACAGGGATTAAAGGTGTGTCTGAGCCTGTGGACTTGCTGACCATGCACACTGTTCACACACAAGAAGGCATAGGCATAAAGTGGTCTTGAGAAAGTTCAGACTCAGGCTTGCTGTCGTACTGCGAGTCCATCTACTCCCATCACGAGTAGACCAAGCAAAGCTGAGCATGCTACAGCTCTGCACGGCAGAAGATGAGCAGAGCCCATGCCCCTTGCCTGGTACAGCCTGCAAGGGACATGGAGGAGTCAGGGTCAAGCACCCTGAACATGCCTGCATTTGGGGGCTGAACCTCCTGATGCTTCTGAAGACAGTGTGTCAGCAGAAGCAATTGGGAGAGGCTCTGTAAATTAGGGATTGGGCTGGTTTCCCTTCCCATACTACACATTTCTGGTGGCCTTAAAATACCTTTAGAAAGTGCAGGATATGAGTATTCAGTCAGAGCATTTTTCTACTGCTGGAAATGTTGTTGTTCCTGCACTGAGCTGCCCTCATTCTCCACTTTCTTCTCCCCTCTGAGATGGAAATGCACGAGTAAGCGTATGTATTATTTGCAGACTTGCATACAGGCCAGATCTTCTCATGGTCGAATTACCAGCCAGCCGCTCAGCCTGTCTCAAAGAAATGCTTTCTCTCGTGAAACTTTCCAAGCTGGTTTAATCCACCTTGGGTGGCAAACTCCATGTGCTCTTCCCCTGCTGGCACACACTTTGCATTCACCAGAGCCTAAATTAGCTCTGGGTAATTCCAGCAATGCCTTGCTCTGTGGAACGGATTCTCCAGCTGAATGCATTGTGCTGCATGCTCCCCCTCTACCTGGGTAGTCTCAGTTCTTGGGCTGAGGAGCAAAGGGCCAAGAAGGAAAGGGGGAGCAAGCCAGTTCTTTGGACATGTTAGGATATCCCCTCTCAGCAGCTTGAATCATAGATGCCTCAACAGCTGTATCACAGGAGGACATCACAGCTGGGGATTCCTGGCAGGATCAAATGGATCTGTGCTCTTTCCTTCTACACACGCATGTCTCTCCTCTGTTCCCTGCTCTCTCCAGAGCGTCACCAACACTTATAGCCCTCTTTCAGGATGTTTTACAGCTGTATCCCTCTTTCTGTCTATAGGGCCAGGGTTACTCTTATGACAGGATTCACCAGATGGTGCTATTACACATCGCCGTTTACATTTTCCTAGCCTGGAAGGAGAATGTAGCCTTTTAAGGGGACATTGATACGTTGCCAGTTTTAAAATGCCAGCTCCTCTTCTGAGTGGGAAGCTGCAAAAAGTAGCAGCTTTTTCCTCTTCTTCATCCCTATTTGCTTGGGGTGTTTAGTTTTGAATAGTTTGGTTAGTTAGTTTGCTTTTTTGTTTTGCTATAACTGTCCAACAGGAATTGATTCTTGTTACAGTTTTCCTCCTCACACCCAAATTCTTAGTGTTTTGGGAGGAGTTTACCAACTGCCTCTGTTCTGGGACTGCTGTAAATAACAAAATTAATTGGGTTTGCACCTGCATGCCATGGCTTGGTTTTCTCCTGTGGTAGAAAACATCTACATTTTCTATGGCTCCATAGAAAGAAGGATGCTCTGGTTTCCCTTCACCACCACAATGAAGACCTCTGCAGTTTTGCTTAAATCCAGATTCATTCCTAGCCAGCTGATGGAGTTAGGGACAGGCTGCAAGAGCTGTCATTGCTGCAGCATGGGGACAAGCAGCTTGCAGTAGGACACATTTATCAGTTCTGCCTTCTCTGAGAAGAGGATAAAGGTAGCAAGGATGAGGCTGAGGGACTGCTGTTCCAGTCAGCCAGGGAAATTTGACAAGCACAGTGAGAAGCATGTTGCAAACAGCTCTCAGGCTTGCAACAGAGACCTGTTTGTTTCCCCTGTTTAATTTGGGAACCATGTATCCAAGCACACTTGGTATGTCTCCATGCGAAAGCCTATACTGCAGCCTATTGATTTCCTTCATCCTTGGCAAGAATATCAGAGCGGATTTTGGCTTTGCTTGTAATCTCTTGAGCGGATGAGACTAGAAATTCAAATGAGAGCTTAACTCGCTGACTGTCTGCACTGCCCACATGATGGCTGCTCCTTTGGCTCCAGTCTGGAAGAAGTCAGCTGTCTGTTTGGGCAAGAAAACTTGGGTACAGGGCAGGAATGGCTGGTTCCCATCTGCGGTCTGCGTCTACAGACAGTGTGGATGAAACTGGTTCCAAGGACTCGGCTTTGCAAACCAGATCCGGAACATGAGCACATCTCCCAGAGGCCACATAGGTACAGGCTCTGTTATTTTTGATATATATCTGGTTTTAATCTGGAAGTAAGACCCTGGATGCAGTCACCTGGCTCCCCAACAGTATTGTGTGTTGCCTAGCAATATGAGCAGAAGATACCGGATCCATTTCTTCCCCTCCCTGTGCAAGAACTAACATCTATGGTGAGGAAATAAGATCTTATTTTTGGGATGGCCTTTTTATCACCATATGGCTTTAGTGAGAGCTGCGGACACCCTTGTAGTAGAAGGTTTGGTGCTCCAGTCTATGGCTTCTGCAGAGAGCTATTTTTTGATTACACAACTTTCTGTGCAATGTGGTTTTCTCTAAGTTTTTCAACTTGGAAGTGCTGTCCGTCATCTTGGATTTTCCTGCCCTGACTAAAACTAACTGTAACAAATGAAAATACAGACAAATATACATTTGCGTAAAGGTAAGAAATCTTCTCCAAGTCAGAAGATATGAAGGCACCAGTAAAGTCCACTCCATGATTAGCATTCTAACCAAAACAGATTTTTCCAAATTATTTCATAGCTTGAAAGTCCACAGAAACCAGTGCCCTGAGTCATCAACAATGTGAAGTGAGCAGTAACCTTAACAGTGGTGGGACGTTTGTCAGTTCCTATGTGATTTTAGTTATTTCTTAGAAGAGTAATTATTAAAATAAAGGCAAGACTCATAGTCCCAGCTGTCAGATACCTTTCTAGCTTATTGTGGGAAGGGAGGTGATGCTCTTTTTTACTATTGCCATAAAGTCTCTTTCTTTGAATTGCCTGTAAATAGGCCTGAGTTAACCCTTCTCGTGTTGATGAATTTCAAATATCTTTCTATTTGTGTCAAGCCTTTACAAGAAATGTAAAGCTTCTTCAGCAGTTGCACAGTGCTCAAGAAACAGTTGTCAGAACGTCAGTTTGATTTCACTGGATGGAGAATTAAAGCTCCAGCAGACAGTACATGGGGGCCTGAATCACCGCTGCCAGAGAGAGGTGGGGAAGGAGGAAGTTTGCCTCTTTCGAGTGAGTCACCTCATGATGCTCTCAGGCTCTGAAATGAAATCATGACAATCACATGCCTGCAGGAAATGGACCGGAAAAGTCTGCTATCAATGAGATTCATTAAATCTCCATTCTTCTACAAACTATGACCTTTTAAATGTTTTTAGAAAATCAGGGAATTATATTCCTGAAGGGGTTACAGTGGCTTATTTTAACAATATTGAAGTAAGCACCTTTGTCCATAACCTCTTAAGGAGTTGGAAAGGTTTCATTCAGTGTTACATAATGAGTGCTGTATAGACAACAGAAGGGGTCTTAGAAAGGTAACAAATCTTAATTTATTCCACTGATGACCACATGGAATAGGGAGAAACACAAATGAAACATGGATGCTCCAAGTGGATTTGGAGGAGAGGTGAGGTTTCCAGAAGCTCTCCTTGAGATGTGTCAATTATTACATTTGTGCTTCTAAGAACTATGTTAATGGAGAGCCTAAAGCTAGTATAAGATCGAATAAATTCTGTTTTAAGAAATCAGAACAATCAGCATGGATTTACCACGCACAGATCAGGCTCAACCAACCTGGTGCTCTTAAATTAGGAGGAATGGATGATGTTTCAAATCACAGAACTTTTGGGTACAATGGAGAAATTTGAAGCAGGACCAACAGAAACTTTACAACACTCAGGAAGGAAAAGTACCCATAAATCAGAATAACCATGCATTGATACTATCTGGGAAGGAATTGGCTGAGCAGCAGCCTTCCCCAGAAGGACTTGGGGGTCATGATGGAAATTTGATTGCTTAGATACATTAGAAGGAAAGTGACCAGAATTTTGAAGGAAGCTGGGGTGATATATGCTTTGCAACAAGTCTACAACAGCTTGGTCTTCACTGTTCTCTGCCTCAGCCCACCTTGGCTGCTCAGTCCTCTATCATCTGATACCGGCATTGCTCCAGCTTTGTTTCTGTAGGGACCTAAGGCAGTAAGATCAAAGCTACCTTGGGTACCATTCTGTAGGTTCCAGTTACACATATGGTTCAAGTGGAGACATATTTACATCTTGATTTGCTTCTAAGAATTCTCTCTTCTTCCTCTCTCACTCCTCCCCCACACCTCAAAGCCTGCAGTCAACCTCAGCTAAATACCAAGACACCAGAAATGTGAGACAGCTGTTCAGATGCTCAGAGAAATGACCTGAGAAGAAAGAGCCAGGTGATGCATCCCAGGAAATGGATCCTGTCCTAAGAGGAAAATGCATTCATCATTCAGCTAACTTCTGCCACAGAAAAACCATCTGGATAAACAAGGGCAGAGTTACACAACCACTGTGCAGGCTGAAGCACCTCCCTTATGAGAACTTGCTGAGAGAGTTGGGGTTGTTCAGCCTAGAGAAGAGAAGGCTCTTGGGACTCCTTATAAGAGCCTTCCTATACTTAAAGGGGGATACAGAAAAGATGGGGAGGCACTCTTCATTGGGGTGTGTAGTGATAGGATGAGGGATAAGGGTTTTAATCTGAAAGAGAACAGATTTAGATTAGATATAAGGACGAAATTCTTTACCAGAAAAGTTGTAGATGTGCCCTCCCTGGAAATGTCCAAGGCCAGGTTGGATGAGGCTTTGAGCAACCTGATCTAGTGGAAAGTGTCCCTGCCTGTGGCAGGGGAGTTCGAATTAGATGGTCTTTAAGGTCCCTTCCAACCCAAACCATTCTACGATTCTGTGCTGATTCCATATTCCTCATCCCTTTCTGGGATGCAGATTTGTAACACAGTGCTTCATCTGTCAGCAGAGAGAGGAAAATAGGAGACTGTGGGGGAAGAAAGCACAGACTGGGATTTCTGAGGCTAGCAGCAAAGAGACCGAGTGCTGTGCTTCCTTCATCATATCCTTTGAATCACGGACAAGACTCATAACTGGAAGTTGGTCAGTGGAGGTCTCAGACCAACACAATTATATGACCTGGAGACATAAGACCAAGCGAAGTAAGGAAGTGGGATTCTCAGGATTCCACCTGCAAATTCCAACTTCCTCTAGCTTCTCCACTGCTAAACAAGCCAAGGCTAGGTATCACTGCAGGTCCTCCCTTCTTCCTACAGCACAACACTGCTGCTGCTCAGCTAAGAGCTGCTTTTAACCTGCTGGAGTCATTGGCTGACCACCCTGCATTACCTGTCCTCACACAGCAGCCCTGTATCCTCACGTCTTTCCTGGCTGCTACTTACACTTCTCTCCAGCCCTTCAGGAGGAGCTGAGGGATTTCCAGATCTCTCCTTCATGTCATGTCTCTCCCACGAGGAAGGAAGCAGTCTGAGGTTTTCATTGGCTTGAGGAGACAAAGAAAAAGTCTACTGGAAGAGTGGGAAACTGAAATTCAGTAGAAATAATTGAAGCATTGTGATGATTTTCTACAAAACCATCATGGAAGAGGAATAAATTATTGCTAAAGATTCACAGGCTGACGAGAGACTCTGTTTTCTGCAATGTTCCCATTTATAGCTCAAAAAAACATGAGAAACATTAACCAAAGAAATCCAAATGTCACCTGCCTCCAAGTGGAGGAGTAGACCTTTGAGGAAGAGTCATATTCACTGTTGATTTTTTTAGTTTGGAAAGGGTCAGCACTGAAATCTGACAGCCTCAAAAAGTGGATGAATCCTATATACCCCCAAAAGCCAAGCAACACCTGAGTACTGCATGGATATCACTCCCACTCACTCAGGAGGGAAGGCTGTAGGCCAGCTTGAGTAGTCATAGAAAGCGTGTGAATTCATAGATTGGGCTGAATCCCTCATAAATAGTGGGATATTGTCTGAGAGAGAAGCCGTTATGAGAACAGGCTTGGAAGCTAGCTAGAATATGGCAAATCTATCGAGCAGCTGAGATAACAAGAACACACACAGAAGAGTCAAGGGCAGAAGGAAATGGGTGTACAGTGTGTGCCATAAATTACAAAATGAGAGTAAGCAGGTTGTGCATGGGAGACTGAATGCCATGAGCAAAGGTCAGGACCAGACACTAAAATGAAAAGGTACATGTGTGATGCAGCAGAAGTTGTAGCTTAACCAGTTTATGGGAAAATCCTCAAGGAGATGAGAAAGGAAATATTTTTTTATTTACTTTTCCCCCCGCCCCCTGCCAAATACTGCGGGTCATTAGCTGGGACAAGCCCTGTGGATAACAGAATAGACTCTCTAGAGACTGAGTTCTTACATCTCTGCTCTGAGGCTGCGAGTTAAAGCTGAGGCATCTCATAGGTCCACAGCATCTACAGAAATCAGCATTCCCTATAGGACAGGTCTGGAATGCTTGGCTGCAGCGCTTGCTTCGAGAGACAAGCTGGGGTGGTTACTTAGCATAAAAATCAAGGCAGTAGGGTGCAAGGGAGATGAGATAGTGGGGCTGGCCAGTGCAATCCATATATTCCCTTCCAGCAAAAAGGAAGATGCTATAGGTAATCCCACACTCTTCATTTCCTCCCACTTTCCTCTGGAGAGCTGAGCACTTCTGGAGAGCGGTTTAAATTCCTGGTCTTTCCTCATCTACATTCACACTGCGAAAGCCGGGGGTCGGACTCAGGCATGTCGATCCTGTTTCAGCACCATCACTTCAGGTTCCTCCCACTCTGCCCGGGGAAGTGCTGTGCAGTGTTGAGAACAGTAACATATACTGCAGAAGATATGGGTTTCAGTCTTCATTTTTACTGTTCAAATCCTCTGTGCTCTGTGACATGGTTCTGCATTCATAAGCAGTGAAAAATAGTGCTTCCTTCTTCTGAAGGAGATGTAGAGCAAATACTATGAGATGCTCCAATACAGCTGTGGAAGCCATGGAGTAATGCAGCTGTGAAATATTGCTATGTTCATACATAAAATGTATTCATACAGTATTGTACAAGGGATGTGAGAAACAGTCTTTCAATGTTTGGGTTATTTCTTAAATCTCAAGATTCTGGTATTCCCTGACTAAATATCTGGCCTTTAAAAATATATATCAATATATACAAATATATATCAATATATCAATAATGTAAAAAGAAAAGCCAGAGGTATGTTCCCAGTCTTCCTGGCAGAAGAAAGTTGCGAACAATGACTGAATATCATCACTCCTCAAACTGGAAATCAAATAAAATGATTTTTTTTTTCCTTAAATTTTAATTTTCCCTTGATTTTTTTTTCCTTAAACCCCTCACCCTGCAACGCAGTGTTTTGGTGGCTTTTGTGCTCTATGGGGTTTGTGCTTTTCCAAAGTTTTTCTCTGAAGTATAAGCTCAATTGTAGAACTGCAGGCATGTTTTCATCAGGCACTGTGGTAGTCTGAACTCCTGGATGAATCTAGCCCACTCCCTTCCCCCCCTGCCACCCTGCTCGACATATTTAAAATCTCCAAAGATCTTCCTTTAAGATACCAGGGCTTCCCATTGTGCTGACTTTTATTGGATTTCAGGTGCCATTCAGTCAACCCCCTCAGCTGCTTGAATTCTTGAAATGCTAGGATCATATTTCACCTGATCTGGCACTGAACCATGTTCGCTATCTCACCCCAAAATTAATTAAACCATAAATTTTCAGAACAAACATGCAGCATCCACTATCACTGAAACAGTCTGGGCTTTGTTGAGCAAACTGCTGCAAGAACAAAGCTGCCTCTTTCTCTTTCTTCCCACCCTGCACTTCTCTTCTCCTGATGAATATCAGCAAATACAGTAAATACAGTACCCTCCCTCCCTGTTACAGAGAGATAATGCTTGTTCTGTCATTGTCACCATTTTATAGACTTAGGAGAAACTGCAACAGTCCACAGGGTGAGATCTTACAAGAGAGCAGTAACTACTAAGATGAAGAAGAGCTCTTCTCCAGAATGAATACAAGTATATGCTTTTTTGCAAGCAGCCTGGAAAATACTACTTTAATTTGCCCCTTACCTCAGTTTCCCATCTGTTCAGTGAGTTTTTCTGTCTGACACTGGTGCTAGGCAGTTGAAAATCCATTACTGAAGGAAAGATGATTAGCTAATGCACCCAAGGTTATAATTTAGGGTATGCACAAAACTGTTAGTGATATTCTTGTAGCTGTCTCAGAACAAATAGTCTCTCCCTTTAAATCCTCCCTATCCCATAACCATGAAATTTAGGCTATCATAACAATTCTTAATGCTTGGAAGATAGCACTTGCCATTGCAAAACACCCCCTAATTAAAACTACTGAAGGAAAAATAACTACAACCGGGATTTCCATTTCCTATTCTGGACCTGTAAGTAGTCTGGAGGCTGCAGATTCTCTCCCGGATCTGAAGAAAGCATTATCCCTGAAACTTCTTTAATTTTCTTTTCCAGATAGCTTGGTCATTCTAGATAGAAAGCACTACCTCTTCCCACAGTTTAGGACTAAGAACTCCACCACTTCACCAACATGATTCAGAGAAGACCTTTACCCTTATCCTCAGGTCTTCTAATCCTGTCAGAGTCCATAAAGAAAACTGGACGGCTTCTTGGGTGGGAGACCTACAGAGCATTTCCTGGTTGCTATAGGCAGTGTAACCAAAGGTGGCATTTTTATTCCTTGAATCAACTGTCAGCCAACACCCTTGCCTGGTATTCAAGGTTGCTGTGGGTTGATAGATATAAATCTGAGCTCCTGACCAGCTCTGGTCTTTAGAAATTCTCTAGTACATTTGATTGCAGCTTTGGTGCAAATGCCAGTGTCCTGGCTGTATTCCAGTTTGGCTGATTTACACTTTTCTGTTTCAGTAGGATGCTGTGCTCTTCTTAAACTCTTAAGCTTCTGTCTAGTGCAGATGAACATTTCTCCCTAGCCAAAATAAAGTGAGTCTTACATCTGTTCTAGGGTGTTTTTAATGAACAAGTGTCACAGAAAGGTGAATGTGGTGTTTATTCTTGTTGGGACCTAACATCTTTTCATCACAGGCAAAATCTGATCTCCTGTACTACAGGATCGTGACTGTGGACTGAGATCCCCGGGATATGGGGCCTCTGTGTCACACTTGTTGCTGCCAGGACACTCCAGTCAGTCAAAGGGCTCAAGCTCAGAGCCAGGTGTCAAGATCAAAGTGTCGTCTGATGGAGTACAATATCATTATCATCTGCGGGCTTGGTTCTGCTCAGTCCAGAGGTTTGTGAGCAGAGCCTCCCAGCTCTGCTAGCAAACTAGGGATGTGATGTCTTTGTGAAAAACACAAGTTCTTCTCTACCATTTCTGTTTCTGTCCTCAAGCTGGGACCTAAAAACTAAGACCAGAGGGAAGGGAATACAGAAGAGGCTTTCACCAGCTATTCCTTGAAACTTTGGAATTGATGATGCATGCCATGTCTGAGTTTTCCTTGAAGGATGCTATAGGCTGTTGTCTATTGTCTATTTTTCACCTGTTGCCATGGTCAGAC
Organism: Athene cunicularia; assembly: GCF_003259725.1. NCBI lineage: Eukaryota > Metazoa > Chordata > Aves > Strigiformes > Strigidae > Athene > Athene cunicularia. The sequence goes on from NW_020799107.1 coordinate 21,434,339, forward strand.
TGGTGAATAACTACACTCCAAAACCAGAGAACAGACCCTTGGTTCCCAAGTCATTAATCAGCCCTAGTTTAGACAAGAGCGTTTCCCTTCACTTCAGTCTCTCCCTTCCCGCAGCATCTTCTGCCAGGATGTCCTGCTGCCTGCTGGAATTAATATGGCTGAAATATCCCTCAGGATTCTCCTTGAGGTCAGGAACTCAGCCTCTGGATCCTCTTCAGTTCTCCTTTCTAGCCCCTGAAATAGGATGTTGCCAAGTGAATTTTGTTTCCCCATCCCATTCTTCATATTTTCCAAAGTCACCTCTCGCTGGAAAAGAAAGACTTGGAGAGGAGAGACAGAGGGGAGGGTCCAGGCCTGGACTGCCTCCTTCCATCTGTAATTTCAGACTCCCCCTCTCATCCCCGAGATCTTTTTGTCAGTGCAATATGATGTGCTACATCCCAAGCTATTGGCACTTCCCAGCCCAGTGTGTTGAATAGTCCTCAAGTTTGGGGGATTTTCCTTGACCTTCATAAGGAATTATTCTTTTTTCACTGAAAGATCAATAAATTCTTCCTCTTTTTTAAAATTTTTCTTTTCCCCTTTTTTGCTTAATTGAACCTACCTTGCCCTTTCCCCCTTCTGTCCTGTTCTCATCCTAAACACAGAACTGTCTTCCAAGGAGACACATCCTAGACCAAACTACTGCATTTCCTTGCTTTCTGCTGCCAGTCACTTTGTCTAAAGGAGACTATATATGTCACAAACTTTCTCAGGAAAAGAGCTCTTGAGACAATATCTTTTGAATCACATTTCTCTTCACTGAAATCCACTCCAGATCTTGTAGATCTGGAACGAGCTGGCAAGCATGTTTTTTTCCATCCTCATTCATGGCGCTTTTTATTGCTTCCTTCCTTTCCTCATCGTATTCTGCCCAGTGAGCTTTTTAAGGCAGGCCCACATCTCATTGTCAGAAAAACACTCGGCTTACTGACACTTTCCAGATTTGTGCTGTTAACCAGGTTATGCCTAGTCTGACTGAAGCCTTCTTTGGGGTCCTTCAACTCCCATTTGCTTTGCCTTGTGCATTGTTTTAGCCAGGCAGAAATTATGAGACTTCCAGGACGTCTGGTTCTTATGCATCCACCCTGCCGCCCACTGTACCCTTTCTATATGCAGACCTTAACCTTCTCCAAAGATGTCCAGCAGAGCTGAAGAATCTCCAGCTCCAGCCAAAACCTATATAGGAAAAAGGTTAAGCATTAGATGAACTCTCCAGGCTAGTTACTCTTCTGATGAGATATATACAGGACAATCAGATGGGGCAGGTGGGTAAAGGGTCTATCCTGCAAGAGGCTGTGGCTTGAGCTAGTTCTCTTCATGGGGCTGTCATGTGTGTGCCTGAACACTCCTCCCTGAGGCTTCCATCCAGCTACTGGCCAGGAGCAGCAGGTCTGGGACAGCTTCTTCTGCCCTCTCTCTCCCAGAAGTGTTGCTCTTTCTTCTCTCATTCATGTAGCACTCTGTAATCATGCATCACCCCTTTCACAGACTCGTACCACAGAGCAGTGTATCTTTTACCAAATGTGGCCTTAATATGACTCTTCTACCCTCAAATTGCTGAAATGCCTGATGGCTCACAGGGCTGGGTAATTCAACAGGTTGTTTTTAACAGCATAGAGGGAACAGCTGATCTTAAGACAGCCTGTTTCTCTGAGCAAGAAATTAAAGTGTTACTACATTTTGCATTTCCCTAGTGACATAGGGAAAATGATAGAGTTTCTCTGCTGATTCATCTGCTTTTACAGTTTTGGGTGTTATGTTTATTTTCCTGAAGCATTTTTTTCTTTCCCAGACTCTCCCAGGTCCCAAGGTCGGAGCTGATGTCTGCACTCCGAGTGCATCCTGTTTGTCATAGAATCACTTAATTGCCATTTAAGAGAACTTATGCAACTGACCTTTAACATGGCAGAGTCTCCCTGCTACACTTAATTCCTTATGCTGACATATGAAAAGAAAGAAAAAACTTCCTTTTAGCTAACGGGAAAGTCTTCCCACAGGGAAGATGAAAAAGGCAGGTGGGATGAGGGACCTGATGGTGTTCAGAGTGGTCAGTGGTTACACAGAGGGCTTGGTTGGATGTTGCTTGCTTCCAGGGGAAACTACAGTACTAATTGTTCTGCAGTAAGGGGGAAGATTTTTTTTTTTTTTAATGGGGGAAATCAATGATATTATGAGCAAGTTTATTTTAGTTCTAGATCACTGCAGAGCAGTTCCATAAATCCCCTTCCCTATCATCAGAAGATCATCTGTCCAAATACAGTGTTAGGATTTGGGAGGAAAGGAACTTATCTGTCTGTTCATATTCCCTTCAAGCCATGATTCTGATGAATAATCACCTGGCGATGTCTGACAGTGTCTGGCAGTGGATTGTCTAGGTTGCCAGTCTGGACCCAGAGTTATAGGTTGTTGCAACCCCTTTCTGACTGGTTGGCCACAGTTTTCAAAACTAGAGAATAGTTGATATGGAGTAACAAATATAGTAGATAACACTTGCCAAATAAGCAACGGTTAGATGATATGATTCCTGAATACCTGATGCTCATGCTCTTCTTTATGAATTGACTGTGAAATTCATCTCATAAATAGCAGACTGGCCCTGAGGCAAATAGCAATATATAAAATCTCACACAGGAGCAAATCATAGCTCAAGATTTTCAGCAGTTATCCAATTTACTGCACTTTACTCCACTTTACTGCACCTTTTGTGTGTCACAGCACAGGAACTACTGAAGTACCTACTCTGAGGACTTTGTGACTTCACTTCTGTTCTATAAAGTTTTGAGATACTGACTACAAATCAGAGGCAGAGCTAATGGGTGTGGTAGAGAGTGAACAGGGTAAATGGAGTTCAGCAACTCTCCATATGTATCAAAGGCGGGGAGATAACTCACTGGGCAGAAAAAAAACAACCACCTTTCCTTCCTTCCGTACATCTACTGAATGATATGAAGTACAACACACTGATACCAATGTCCCTTGCCATGACCTGGATCCCCCATAAAAACCTAGGTTACTTTTCCCTAAAACTGGCCTCCTCTCAGGTACCTTTTGTTTGCAACAGAGGCCTTACAGCTATATAGGTAAAGGCATGTAGAGGGATATACACACTGATATTTAGTTCATTTGTGATGTGGCTTCTTACCCTCTGAGAGCAGGGGGCACGGTCCATTTATCACCAGTCACAAACAAACAATGTGTATTTTTAACATCTCCATTCACGGAAGATATAAAAAATAGTTTTAGTTAACATGACATGACTTAGGTGGGGAACCCTTTATGCTTTTTTATTTGTTTAGATAATTGGGTCACAGGAAAGCACTCCTGTGAGAACCACTCTCATTCCCAGAGATCCAGAGAGGTGGAGGGAGAGAGTTGAGATTAATGCTAAAATAAAACATCCTGTGCAAAAAAACCATTGTCTATGTAGTACTAATCTTAAGTTAATTTAGAAGGATGGCAGACAAATTCAGCCTTAACTCTGCTTTTTTTCATCAAGTGTCTGTACTTTAAAATGCATAATATGTAGAGCCTGGCTTCATCTTTGTTAGATAACAGAGCACATATAACTCAGCATGGTGTGCCCCAGACTTGTTAAATCTAGAGTTCACACGGCAATTCTCCACTGTGTATTTGTGCACTGTCTAAATGGTCAACATGTTACAATTACTATTTAGATTTAATTTTTTAAATTGTATTTATTTTTACTTTTTCCAAATTTCAGCTTTTTATTTGGTTCTCACAAATGTTTTGATAAAATCTCTTTTAATCTGTATTCTAATTACATGTACTGTGTTTCCATGCACAGTTTGTGGTTTTTGAACTAGCAGCTTAGACTCTTTGAGCCAAGGAGAATTTCATCACAGAAAAATCACCAGCCATTTTGTAATTATACCTGATTTAATGAGGAATCAATTCACTTATTGAAACAAATCCCTCTTCTATTGTCTTTTGAGCCTGGTGGTGGGATCTCTCTGTGTGTGGCAGCAACCTCAAATAATTAACTTGGTGCCAAATGAAGACTGTTAAACTTCCATCATCCTAAACATCTGGCTGGATGGACAGAGGATGTTTTGGCAGTGATTTTTGTCTTAACATGTTGTAAAAATGGCTTCTGAAAATCAATGTGGAGGTAAATGTGTTTGGGTTTGAGCAATATTCCCCAACAGCCTGTCCAGAACAAGCCTGTGGGTTCACTAAATAGCACTTCTGCAGTATGGTCAAGACTGTACCACGCAAAGTGATCCCTCTGCCCTGTTCCACATACTGCAATGTTAAAGGATCGAGGACATGATCCAGTTAGCAACTCCGTTTGTGGCAGCACATTAAAAAGTTTATGAATTTGTATTGTTCTTCTGCTTTGGTAAAAGGCCAGACAAGAAGTACTGCCTCCCACTTCCCCATCCTTTCAAATATATAATATGAGAGGTTTGAGTGAAGTGTCCATTTAGGTCCTGGACAACCATCACATCTAACCCAGAAGACATGGAGGCTCTTCCTGATATCAGAGCTCAGCTTCAGAGAGTTCTTTTCCTTCTGCCACTTGTGTTATGGGCATGGGACAAACATCTCCATTCCTCTCTCCCAGCTGTTCAAGGTCATCCTTCCCAGCTCCCTTCCTCTCCGCCTCCTCATCCATGTTCTGTTGCCACACATCTGGCTTTGAGCATGGAGCCACTTCTTGGATCTGATCCCTAGCAGCTGTCTGCTGCCAGTGCTTTCCCACAGAGGATAGGGATGGGATCCAAAAGGCAAGGGGAAATGGAGGACAAGCTGGAAAAGTCCACAGCAGGTGGAGGTTAAGACAGCACCGAATCTCCACAGGAGCAATGTCCTTTTCCCTTCTCTCCACTCAGCTCCATGAGTGTCTGCCTCTTCAGCATGTGTCTCCCATCCACTTCTCTGTTATTTCTGAAAATGTAGACTGCCTTCTCCACCGCCGTTCCCTCTAAATGAGTTCTTTCTGGATGAAGACTTCTACAGCATGGATCACTGGGAGCACACCCCAATGGACCCAGCACAAAAGGTGCATAGGTGAAAAATGACACATCCTGTTCAAACAATTAAGGTAGAGATATTTCTTTCATTTGCCCAGTGACAGATGACAACTAGATGCAGTTGGAGAATTCAGTCCATGCAGCTCCTCCTTCTTGTCTGAGGAGGAATATTTCAAGGGTTATGAAGTTCCAACAGCAGTGAATGAGGGCTGAAAAGGGGGAGACATGTTGCCTAGAAATATACTCTGTATTATGTGGTACCAACAAAAGGTCAGATTCAGTCTCCAGGGCTGTCAGATGAAACCTCTCAATGTCATTAAGGAACTCAGATTGCCTTCAGAAGCACTCTATGTCAAAGGTTTTTCTTTGTGCTGGAGTAAGAGAGAAAGTCGAGAGAAAACTAGGTTTGATCAATCCCTGCCTGAAAGCTTAGAAGCCTTTCTGATGCCTTCCACAGCTTTAGATTTGGTCTTCTTTCTGCCCTTTTGTGGGTTTGGCCTCATGTAAATCCCAGAGCCAGAGAGCTCTGAGCAGAGACAGATTAGCATCTTGTTTTCAGAAGCCTAAGACCAGGATATATGGTTCTGTTTATTTTGCAGATGCCAATAGCTAACACATCCATTGTGTTCAACATACACAGTGCTCTGAAGCTGCTGCTAAAAGAGGACAGACATTTTAGCTGGCTTATTATCAGCCTACATGCACTGGAGATGGATCCTTGGCTTTTAGTTCACCCTTGCTCTCAGTTTTATTTCAGCACATTGTCCTATTAATGATCAAGCACTCTTTGAGCTGCATTTTATTAAGTTGCCTGGAGGCCCTCTGGCATCAGCAAAGTAAATATACTTGTGGTGATATTATTATTATTAGATTCATGCTAATAAAAGGATAACAACCCAGCAAAAGGCCTTTAATCAGTCTGTGCTGTGTAGGCAAAACCAAAGCTTTTTACTGGGATTTTTTTTCCTCTAGCCACGTAGGGTCCTGTCCATGTGAGTGGAGAAAAAATAAAAAAGACCATCAGTTGAGTGATTAATTTACAAGACTTTGTTTCTTTGATGAATTTTACTCCTTTTCTCTGTTACATAATTGGTTTGGAATTTCCTTCCCCTTACTCAGAATTTCACAGAAAGAACCGCTAACATCCAGTAATAAAACCTTTGCTGCACCAGTAACTTGCAGACTTACCCAACGAAGAAAGATCCCAGCTCTTGGATAGTGCAAGCTGAAGGAGATGGTCTGGTGGATCAAAGTAAAACTAGGGCCAGCGAGAAACCAACATCACGTTGAAAACACGTGTGGGTAGCGACAAAGGAAATTCCCCAGGGTAATTACTGAAGCTACTCAGTGCTTTGTTTGTCTGGAAAAACAGCAAATGCTTCCCTGCTTCATCAGGGCATTGTGAGGATAACTTCCAGTAAAAAGTAGGAAGCCAAACACTCCTAGGAGGGTGGTGACACATGAACTCCTTCATGGACTAGAATGGCTTCTTTCACTCCCTATTTCCAACTAGCTTGTCTATGTCCCGGTGGATTCAGATATAACCATTTCCTCCACAAAAGGACCTCAACAGAGGTCTACTGCTCATGTTCTGGTACAGTCACAGCACCCTCCAGGGCTTGTGCATATTTGCTGCCTTTGAGTATCTGTGACAGCTCACCTTTGCTGTGGTGCTCCTCGGGACCACTCTGTACTGATAGTAAAGATGTCCACTTTTCCTAGCTTTTGCTCCGGGAAACACATTTTTGGCTGATCCTGTGCTTCAGACACATGCCCCACTCTTTTTATAAACCCACTCCCCTGGTTTGTTTTCCTCTCATGCCATCTGTCTTCTTTTTTTTTTTTTTTTTTTTTTTTTAAGTTGTTCACATGGCTATTTGCTGGGAAAACTGATAGCTTTCACTGCTCACCTGAAGAGAATTAATTTCAATCTCACACTGATTTTCAGTCTCACACCTTGATTTTGTGATGCATTAAAAAAAATTATCTCTGCTTCCAAGCAGCTCCCTACTCCTTGCAGCTGTCCTGAGCTTGAAACAAAGCTTGAATATCTCTCTACAAATTATTGCTGGTAATAACTACAAATCTGTTTTAAACCTGCAGGATGTGCTGACATGGAGTTAAATGGACTGAGACTCTCCACAGATTGTCTTGTTGCATGGCAATCCCAAGACACAGGGGTGGCACAGCTGTGTTCAGGCATCTCCCCTGGTTCCCTATGGGCTGTCTGCATCCTCCTGTCCCTGCCCCGAAATAATTCCTCAGTGGCCTCTTGCAAGGAGAGAGGCCCTCTCAGGGTTCAGTGGATTCACTACAAGGAGGCCTGAAACCTCTGGAGTGTGAACATGACTGGTTCAGTCCTTCAGCTCAGAGGTTAAAGCACTTTTGCAGGGTTTTGCTATGAAACACAATGTACCCGAGAGGATGGTGTGCTTGCAATAGTGTGAATGTATAACTTGAGGTGAACCAGATCCCTCAGATCTGAGGAACCCATGTAAGAGCCCTTTTGAAGGACGTCTTCAAGGGCACAGTGATTGTGTTTATACTAAGGTGTAGGAGAGATCCTGAGGTCAAATATGCAGTCTGTCCACATTACTTGTCTGGGGGAAGGCCTTGGAGCTAATCATGGTGCAATCTAGCTGATACTCCCAGTATAGCAGCGTGAACACCCTCAATTTATCCCCTACAGAAATCTGGAGGTGCAGCCAAATTATCTGGCAAGAAACTAGACAGTAATAACAGTCACTTCTGAAGACAACCAGTCATTGCCACCCCAGAACCTAGGGGGAATTGAATTCTCACCATGCAGCTGGTCTAATCCCTACCCTAAATCTGATCAACACAGTCATTCCTCTCTCTAGGTCAGACCGTGCCGACTCTCATGCACCTTGACAGGCTGTAAGCCCTGGAAAGCTGCATTAGCATCCACATGTACAAAACCACAAAATTAAAGCAGGCGTGCAGGAGCTGGAATAGCTGAACGGATCTTAAGTTTGGTCTCTTCAGAAAGATCTCCAAAGCAAACTCCAGAAAGGATGGCTTCTGGGGAATGGCATAAGGAATACAGTATGAGTGCTGAGGAGACCAGAATGATTATTTAATTTCCACTCTGAAAATCCTTTGCTGTGTATCTGTTGGAAACAAAAGTTTAATCGTGAAAGGAGCTTGCAAGACTGTTTGTCAATTATGCATCCCCCTCTCCTCTCCTCTCCTCTCCTCTCCCATATTATTGAACTGGGAGATGAGAAAAGGAGTAGAAAAGAAGCTCATCCTAACTTCTTAAATGGATGTTAATGAAAACATGAGTCTGGGTGAACAATTTATACACATGTTGAATAAGAAAGAAAATATTTTTTGACCTGGGAGTTTTCTAAGATGCCCTTCAATAACCTCTCCCCTACTCTTTCAGAAAGCCAGAGATATTCTAGAATTGTTGCTTTAAACTGTTGTTGGTTTGTTGGTTTTTGTTTTTTTTTTTTTTTAATTACATTTTAAAAGTATTTTATTCCTATTTCTTAGGAATATTTATGCATTCTACGACCAGGGGGGAAAAAAAAAAAAAAAAAGTGATCTTCTAATTGTCCTGTTCCCTCTCATGGGCTCGAAAGCCTCACTCAGTAATTCCCACTTTTATGCTTGTAATTTTGTGGTTGAACCAGCATGCAAATTTTAAGACAACTCCCTGCCTTGATTTCACCAAGTGTTTAGTGAATCTCTTGCAGCGGTTAATTATCCTCATGCTGAAAGTCAGAGACTTGCAGCTCATTTTCTAGTTTACCTTCTGACTTCACCTTGCAACCACTGGATCTCCTGCCTTTGCTGACTAGCTCAGAAAACTCTCCCCTACTCAACATATTCTCCCACTGTGTGTTTTAAGGTTGCTGTAGGATCTGGAGCTCATTAGTCATGTTCCAAAGATACAAGACAGGGCTGTGCCTTGCATAATGTTTTTGCAACCTGGAGGGAGAGAGGAAAGCAAAGGAAATGGATAAAAAAAAGAGTGATGCATAATGTCTTTCACTTTACTGCGGGTCTTGACTTCTCTTAGCTTTTCTCTGCTTTGCTCAGGAGGACTTAGGACAAGGGAAAGAATATCTCAAAATCAAAATCTAAGCCCAAACCTCACAAGCACTTTGCCTCATCTCCAGTGAGTGAGGAGTTAAGCTCAGCTTTGTGTCTCCACTACATGTTAAAGACTCAATCTGTCTATCTAATTTAGAAGCTGGGATAGTTCCCACCAGATGAATTTATTCCCTGGAGCTGAGGTAACTTGGAAGACTGAGTCAGGCCTCAAGGTAAGCCTGGAGTGCCTAAATGCCTTGTAATGTAGGAGCAACACTTCAAATAAGGAGTTGGTAAAATACTGCTTGCTGGCTATTGCTGCCTCCTTCTGCCTCTCTGGCTAGATGTGATGAAGGGAAGGGTGAGTATTCAAAGGGGGGTGGAGGGAAGGAGGAAATTTTGTGACCTTGTCTGCTTCTCCTGCACCACAAGGTTTATCGCAGGCTGAGCAACACTTTTTCTTTCCATGTGTGAACTCCTTGTTACACTTTGACTTGGCTGCCATTGCTCCATCCCAGCTAAACTCAGCAATATGCCCCTTTCTGGAAACCATTAAACACAGCCTTCTTGGTAGGTCAGCATAAGCCTCTTAGGGGAAAAAAAAAAAAAAAAGACATATACTGTCAAGTATCTGAGAAGGACTTGGGACAAGTCAGTTCACCTAAAATGTGTGCATACATATATCTCCTTTTTTCCCCAGCAACACATGTTTTAGGTGGCATTAGTAAATCGGCAGCCGGGCTGTCATATGTGGAAGAAAATTCAAGGAAGTGGCAGCTGTATGTACGCTGAGCTGTACAGAGGTGCCATTGAGTCCAGTTGGCTGGGAATGACTGGCATAACCTGGGTCACAGGACAAGATGAGCAAAAGACCAAGGGATATTACTGAGGAGGCAAGATACACATTGACAAAGCTGCTTGATTTCCTGCAATGGGACTCAACAGTGGTGAAACTGCGCATGGACAGTTTCAAGCAGGGAGACGAGAAGCCGGTCATTGCACGGCTGGAAGGGAGCCTACTTTCACCGTTCCTGAGTGCCAGGTCCTCTCCTCGCTGTACAGAGGCTCAGCTCCACATCCACAGACAGGGACAAGAGCAGCTCAGAGGAAGCTCAGAACAGTGATTTCCCCCCTGCCCCCCCTAGTCTCTTCTGGATCAGGGCCACAGCACCTTGTTGTGGTGGTGGGCCCAGGTTTGTTTTGACTCTAGCCTGTTGTTGCTAGTGTGACCTGAAGACTGGATGACCATTTCCTATTGAACTCAAAGTTTCCCAATTAAGCTGGATAGCAGGTAAACAGGAGGAAGAAAGCTTTAACTGAAAGCCTTGCCAAAACTCTGCTGGATCATCCAGTGAGTGCTGGAGAACTTGGCAGGAGAAGAATCACAGGGTTGGATTAGGGCTATTAATTTTTTGCTAACTACTCCTGACATTTCTCTTCTCACACAAATGCACAGCATTCAAAGGTTTTCCAGAGGTTCCTCTACGCAGGTTCGCATCTCACCCTTTGTTCATTGACACAAACCTTGAAAGAGAAAAAAAAATTAACTCAATTGGGGGGGGGGGGGGGGGGGAGAGAAAATAATAGTATTAAAAACAACTGCAATCCACAGGATATACAGGAGCTGTGGAATAGGGAAGGGTGTGCTTGAGCAAATGCTAGGATGTCATTTGGCCAGACACTTCTACCTCCAAGGTCACCCAAGTGTTTTGACTGAATAATAAATTGTTGTGTGCCTTATCCTGAAACTTGGGAGAACTGGGAAACAGCAGGGGTGGAGAAGTAACAGAGAGGGAGGGAAAAGGGGGTTGTGGCAGAGCGACTCAGTCCCTATTGCTCTAAACCCTGTGGAGCCTGATCACACAGATATTTGCAGATCCTGGCAGTAGCAAGGGTAACACAGAGTATGGGATCATCTTAAAACCGATCCCACATTTATTTTTCTTTAATTGCTGGATGTTGCAGCCTGTTCTCACAGCTCCTGCAAGGGAGAGAAATAAGAAACCAGAATCATGTGTGTTGAACTCTGTCCCCCAGAATTTTGATGCTGGCATCTCACCTTGGAAGAGAAGATGGTCTGGGGAAGTAGAAGGAATTGGAAGGTGGAAAACTTCCCACTAAAGACATGTTTTTTTCCCTGTGGGGTTAGGAGAAACTGTTCAGAAAGAGACAGGAATTCTACTACTGGTATCTCAAAGGAAAAGAATCAAGTCTATATTCTTCCAAAATATTCTTTCCCTTAAAAACCAACCACCCTGCCTCCAAAAAATACCTTCTAACAGTGAGGAGAAGGTGGTGCTGGGGCACACTTGTGTGCCACCAGCTCTCTGCCTCATAAAGGCAGCCAACAGTTCCTAAGCTATAAACCACAGAAATTCATCTTCCCTTTGCCAGGATAAATATCTCAGATTCAGAGACTTATTTTAACTCTCTGGTCCTACAGTATCTCCTAAAAGGTGAAACTTTGAAGTGTCATATACACTTTTTTTTCTCCAATCAAGGAGGAAAGGTGTGTGTTTATTAAACTTAGACCGCTTATTCCAAGTTGAAAAACCAAAATGAAGCACGGTAACTGTAGATAGCTACTGAACAAAGCCTATAGGGACATCAGAGGTTAAACCCAGGCTGCAACATGGAGTAGTACTCCAGTGGCTTCAGCCTTTCTGCAGATTTGTCCTGTGTCAGCTGACTCCTGTAACTGTCTCCAGCTCACACTTCCCACAAAAAAAAGAAAAAAAAAAAAAAAAAAAAAAAAAAAAAAAAAAAAAAAAAAAAAGTGGATCTACTGTTCAGTGCTCCTGAACAAACATAGCAATAAAGACATGTGGTGCCACAGAAAGCTTGAAAAAAATTTGCTAGCTCTTCTCTATGCCCTTAGTGTATCACAATGTTTTTTAATGCAGAAAAGAGAAGTGTTTGTAAGGAAAAAAAGGAGAAGATAGGTAAGGGGCTTGGGAGGTCAGCAATGCTTGTTGCAAATGAAAGCAAGAACAAGACAACAAAATTAAGCAGTTTACTTTTGTGGAAAGGAGGGAAGGAGTGAATAACCTTTTTTTCCTCTCTTAATGTAATGGGGGCTTTTTCTATAAATACAGTTTCTAAAATATATTATTATTTACAACGTTTATCTTTTGGTGTACTTAATTTACATTTCTTTCTGTGATCACATGAATCATGCAGTCAAGAGTAGGAACTATTGAGTATTTCCCAAAAGGCAATACATTTATTTTTACCACCACTGCATTACAAACAGATCAGATAAGCAAAAGAATTTATACTGAGGTCTGTGTCAGTAGATACTGATGGTTAGTAGAGGCTGCTGCTGACTGTGAGATGTGTTGCTGTCCATGTGTGGGTCACTGCCTGAGGTATGATATCTCATCTGAGACTGAAATCTGAACTGATATACTTGAATCAAGCCAGTGGAAGGCTTTGTAGGTGTCATTGAAATATTTTCAAGTCTGTAGAAAGTTTCCAAAAGTGAAACAAGTTAGATAGCCCAATTGTTTGTGTAGGTCTAGGTCATAATGAGAATGAAGAATTTTGCCCAAGTGAAAAACCTTAATGTTGCCTCTGCTTGTAAGAAGAGCTAGTGCAGGCTCCCAGAGAAGCCTTGTGACTCTGAACCAGACCCCAATGCCTTCAGATTGTCCCATTTCCCATGGGAAATGGATATGGAGCTGGGTAATGTCTTCATTTCTTCGTGTCTCTTTGAAAAATGGCCATAAGCCCACCTTGACTCCAAAGAGAAGCCTTCTGAACTGAAAAGAAATTATGCATTACCCTAGTAGTGATTTCTCTCGTTGTAGAATCAGAGACACTGACCAGCTTGTTACAGTTGTGTAGACTATTGGTACTCAGCTGTTTGGTTAAAAAACAGGTTGCTACTCACTAAGAAGCAGGCCTAGAATTATTATGAAGGCTTGGGGTGCTTGGGTCTGTGATGGGCTCCAGAGGTTGGGGACCTAGCTGTAGTAGTAATTACCAGTTATACAGTACCAGGTAGTAGGGGGATCACATAAGAGGAAGGATAAATATTCCCTGTTGCTCCTACTCAAAATGGTCACCAAAAGCAACAGATGCTCAGAGAAACATGGGGATCACTCCGCAGATTTCAGATAAGCTTGAGATTTCATCCCTATGCAAGAGAACACTATCAACTATGGCAAATCTGAAACTTATAACAGCTTCAAAAGGAATTGTATTCTCTGCGGTGTGTAGGATGAGCTTTTTTGCTACTCTTCCACAGGAAACAGTGGCATAAAACAGTATGTTAAAATCAGAAAGCAGTGGGGAATTTTAAGAGGCAGGACAGTAGCATGGGTAACACGGCTTCAAGTCTGAGTTACCAGCAGCAGCCCCTTCTCCAGAAGGTGGTTGACCTTGCTGGATAGTCTAAGGAAGTCTGAAACTTTAGAAGCAATAATAGCTTTAATATTTATATTACAAGTGATTAATCATGTTATAAAATGTTTTGAAAGGAGTCACCTTACCTAGGTGCTGTTGGGTAATTATTTGCTCTTAATGGTCACTGTTGTGAAAGAGAACAGAAGGAGCAAGAAATTTCTTTCCTTCACACTTTTGCTCATCCTGTCAACTTCCTACTTCCACTGGCTCCTTGTCCTGCTTGAGAAACTGATGCTCGTCTGAACTGTGTCCAGTTAGACAACATCAGAATTGGATCCTGGGTTTGGAAGAGAAGCTGTCATTTGCTGTGCCCATATAAAGATGAAGGGCAATCTGAGAGTGCCCTTTAAGAGCTCCTACAAAATGATATTGCTGTTAGTTTAAGCTCCAGGCCACCACAGAGTACTCCCCTATCTTTGTCTCTCTGCTTCTCTCTGAAGTCTGGTTCATCCACCACATGCATTTTTTGCACAGCCTGAACTTGCTTGCTAGAGGTCAAACACTGATGCTTTTATTTCTGCCTCAGCCCTCCTGACTGAAGAAAGAATAAATATTTTCTTAAAATTAAGCCCATTTTGGTCTGGAACTTCAGCAACAAAACAGTTTGGACGCTCTGCAAAGAGGAAAGGATCCAGCATGCCTTGCCTCCCTCACCCCGGGATTCCAAAAAGACTCAAAGTATTTTGCACAATATTTGAAAATAAATATTGCTCATCCTTAAGCTGATAGTTTGGAGCCCAGACGGGCTCAGGATTTATAATGGAAAGAGTGATGCAAGCTTAACGCTATGTGAGCCATGTGTTGTTACCATCCAACAACCAGCTCCCATCCGGTCTCCTTCTTGGATGAACAGTCATTTTCTTCCAAAATACTCCAAGGACCCAAGACACTGTGCTGATTAACCCCTTCCTGAAGGGTTTGAACCCCAACAGTCATCATATTGTGCCTAGAAGGACTACTCAGTAACAGATGATGTTTTATTATCATTATTCTTTAGATGCTTTCTTCTCAAAAAAGCTTTGCCTTTTTTCCTAGTGCAAAGACATTGCTTTGAGATCAAGCGAAGACTGAAAAAAGATCTGGGGAAAGAAATAATGAGATACCATTATTAATTTGGAAGAGGAGGAAGACATAGAAAAGACATCCATCACACCTAGCCCACTCTAAAGAGAGCTATCATGGCTTGCCCACAGGCCTAATAATCTTCATCATTTTGAAAGGGAAACATCCTGCAAGAAAAAGTCAGGGAAGCTGGAAGTATTGAACAAGCTGATCTATAAAGATAATTTATTCCATGTTTCTGCACTTTTGACTTGCTCAGCGGTTTGACTCATGAGAGCAGAATAATGCCAAGGTGTTATGGACTGGAAGTGTAGCTCCCTGCAGATAGGGACTTGGCTGGGGTTTGAGCAATTACCTAAGAGGAGCTTCCTGGACTTGAACACAAAGCTTCCTGTGGAACCATGCTCCAACGATCTGTTCCATCTGAGGCTCTCCCTGCCCGTGGCCTCGCCCAAGATGATAGTATATGAGACCACGTGGGTAAATGTGAGCCACAGAGAGAAAGAGAGAACAGAGTGAGAAATGCCCCAGTGCAATCCTCTTCCCTTGCTCCCCTCTCCACTTCACCCCACTCCACCTTGAGCCTAGCTAGTGGTTTTCCCACATCAAAGTTGACTGTGAAGGCAGGGGAGAGGAAAGGAAAGGAGAAGAAAGGCAACCCTAGTTTCAGGGGTCAGTGTCACAAGTAGAGCCCTGTGTCATGCACAGCCAGGCACATGACCATGCTGATGTACCAATTATCCTTTATAAATAGCTGCGAGCAGATGTTCAACCGGCAAGTGGCTGTGTCGGTTGAAGCCATTACAGCTTGCAGATGCTTGGCGCAGCCCTCCAGCCAAAGATTACCTCTCCTGCAGCTCTGCTGGCAGTCAGCTCCACTTCAAGCGAAAGTCAGCTGGATTAGCTTATACCACCTGGATCAGCTGCTTGAGCAGTGCTGGCTGACTGTGCTCTGGAGCAGATTAGAGAGTGCTCACATGATCCTTTTAGTTGGTAGTGACCAGGGGCCAGACATCTCCCAGGTAGCACAGCAAGGTCTGGAGGAAGGTGTCTTGTCTTGCTCTGACCTACATGTGCACATGGAAACACATGTGCATGTTTTGCATGCTCAGAAAAAAGGTTGTGTGATAAGAAGCTAAAACATATCGCCAGGAGCTTTTGTTCAGCCACCAACTTTCTGATAATTTCAGGGCTCCTATAACCTTCTCTCTTCCATCCCCCTCGTTAGTCTGGATGGTAACTCTTATGCAGGAATTGCCCTTTTACTATGACTTGTGCAGCATCTAGCACAATGGAAGGCCACCTGTAAATCTGTAATCACAAGCTAAAAAAAGGTGAGCAGGCACATTTGCAAGGAGGTCATTTGGAGTTAACCTTTATCCTGTGCATGTAGAACGTGTATCACAGGTGGTCCAAACCTTATTCAGCGCCGTTAACTGCTTCCACAGCATACCAAAAAGGAGTAGTTTGGTCATCATATTCCCCCATTTATTTTCTATGCCTCACACATCCAGTATTACATTCACAGGCATGTAAAGAAACAGTAAACCAATGATGTGAACATATGGCTTTTCTCCTGCTATGCTGGCACGTATATGGTAAGATACACACAGATGTGGGGAAACATACGCTAATTTAAATAAACCTTGCAAAGTGCCAGAGCACACAGAGAACACACCACCCCACCACCCCCACCCGCAATGAAACAGACAAGTTAGGCAAACTGCAAGTTGGGAGGGATCTTGTGTTTTCTCTCCCTTTCTTTTTTGGCCTGTTGAGCCTCTAGCAATGTTGGTATCGCTTGCCTCCTGGCTGGACGCAGATAATAGCAATATAACTCCTGATTCCCAGCCTCAGCAATACCATTTTGCTTTTATTAAGCCTGGAATCCAAATTTAATTAGCACAAAAATTAAAATGAAAATAAACCTTGAGACAACTGAACTCTAGGTCACAAAAGCAGAGAGGTGATTGACAGCTGAGGAGGAAGGGGAGGTAAATGATGCGACTAGCTTCCTTCTGATTCATCCATTCACCTACGGGGGGTTGATTTGTGAAAAATCAAATATGATATCAGTATGGATGCTGGGGCCAAAGCAAAATAAAAACTTTCACACACAAAGGAGAGAGATCCTATCTGTACTGATGAATTCTCTGGGAGAGAGCTTGGGAACCTTAGCCAAGCCTCACGAAGCAGTGAGCTCCTGACATGCATCCAAGAGGCGTGAGTATATTGACTTGCCCAGTGCTATGTTTGCAAGCTGGAGCTCTTCTGTGAGATATTAGCTGCTACCTCAGTGCTTTCAAGTGACTGAAGCTGTCCTTGAAAATGAATATATATGCAGAATAATTGCTCCAATTTGACACATGAAACAGCATTTTGTCAGGGCATGTGACAGGGGGAGAATTGGGGTGCTAAGAAAGGAGGGAAGGAAATAGCTTTTAATAGATCCCATGAACAAGTGTCCTGCTGGCTAGCACGCCCTCAGTTACATCGCTTCTCTCCCAGTCTGGGACTCTGTGACCCACAGACTAAAGGAACAGGACAGACTATTGCATCAAATACAAACTGGTAGGTGTTTTGCCTTGGGCACTGTCCATTGGCTTACACGTTTCCCTGCTGCCACAGGTTCATGAAGTATGGGGCTGCATGGGGTACCCTTGTGTGTGCACAGAATCCCTCCTGTTCAGTGTATCTTCCATAAACGGGGTACTCCACAAGAAAGAAAAGTAACTCAACACACAGTTTCTGCTTCAAATCTGTGATCTCTTATGATCCGTGCTCCTGAAGGCTCTTCTGTTGCTGGAAATTACAAAAAGAAAAAAAACAAAACCAAAACAAAAAACAAAACAACCCAGAATTGCTATGAAGCCACCTCCTAAATATTGTCAAATTAGCTTTTTCCATGGGGAACCTTTCTATTCAGTCAGTCTCCAAAAGGGAGGAGGGCTGAGATCTGCAGTCCAGTGAAGTCTTCTGAAATTTAGCCATGGGAAGAAACAAAGCAATTAACAGCAGAACAACTTTCCTTTGATGCACTTCCCAGGGACCTGTGTCCACAGTACTATTCGAGCGTGAGCCCCTTGGAGGAGAAAAGGTGTCCAGGTTGTGGACACGTGTTCTCTATTCTTAGCCACACAACAGTAGAGCTGCTTGCGTAAAAGTTCCCCAACTTGCTTCCAATCTGATTGGCCCAATTTTGCAAAGACCTTGTTATTTAAGTAATTAACTAATCCAGCTCATTGTGGCTGAAATGGGTGAGGGAGCATGCAGTGGGAGAAGCTGTTGGCAGGAGAGGTGTGATGAGTACAAGAGGAAGTGATTGCTCCCATCAGCACAGCTGTTGGCAGAGGGCACATCTGTCTGCACCATTAATCTCTACTGAGATTGTCAGTGGGGTGGTGCGGGGAGGAAGCAGTTCATTCTGATTATCTAGTGTGGCTTCTGGCACTATATGAGTCATAGTTTTTAGCCTGAAATGCTCTTAGAGAGCATATTTACCTCTCCATCTGAAGGAGAGAACAGAAAAGAATTTGGGGACTTATGCTTGAACTGGGGATAAGCTTTCAGGACAGTCTGGGCTTCACAGAGTCGCAGATTTTTGGCTCTGGAGGGCCATCTGCCCTCCAGGAACTGGATTTAAAGTCGATTTCAGCACAAATAAAGCAGTCCTCCAGCCTCCAACCCTCCTGGTGACAACTGCAGGAGAGATGTTCCTGTTTGTGCCATGGCACGTAACACTGACGTGACTGTCCCAGACCAGCTTGCCAGCTCAGAAGGAGAACTGAGCTTTTGGTGAGGACGGGCACCTGCTGACTCTCTGCACGAGTGCTAGAGCCCAGCCCCAGGGGATTGGCCAATGCCTGCCTCTGCATTTCTGAATGTCTTCTGAAAATGAAACAAAGCTATTGCAGCTATCAGCCTAGTCCCTTTCATGAGCAATAAGTTCACAGTGAAAGCAGCAGAAACAAAAGAAAGCTCTTCTAAATCTGCTTTACTTTTCAACCTTAAAAAAAAAAAAAAAAAAAAAAAAAAAAAAGGAAGAGGAGGTTTAACTTAACTTAAGAAGGGTTTCTGCTGGACCTTTGCTGTAATGGTAGGAAACCACTCTGAAAGCATGCTTCCTAGAGATGCAGAGCTTGAAGGCCACAGAAAGGCTGCAGATCCTAAACAATAGCCAATTACACAGTCAAGCTGTTAATGGCAGTCATTCACATTGCTTGTGGCTGGAAGATCCTCACAGTACAAGATCTGCAGGGGTTTGCCTCAAATCACCCTCCTTGCCTCATATGGGAGAGGAGACTGAAGTATAGAACACCTACTGGAACTGTACACAGCTAGGGTTTTTTTGCATAGAACAAATCAGTTACCAGACCTGGAGTAGAACACAGGTTTCCTGAAGTCCAAGCCACTGCATTACTCATAGCCTCTCCCTCCATCTGATACGAGTGCAGAAGTCCAGCTGTGAATGCAGTGCTGTGCCCAAGGCACTTCTGTTCCAAAGGAATAATGGGGTTTTACACTGTCAGGCACATCAATTCAGCCATGCTACTCTTAGGGCAGGCAGCCTGTCCCCCTGGTACTGCCTGTTGCTCTGTGAAGTTATTGCCTTAATTAGGACTTGTTCAGAGATCTCTGGCTCGCTTTTCTGTTGCTGGGTGGAGGCATGCCGTGAGCTAGGGCTTTTTTTGGGTCTGAATTTTTCCCCTCTTTCTTTCCAGCAAAATTGCAACAATGCCTGTTTCATGTTGTTCCATGGGGCTTCCCTTTGTAAAGAAAACTCATCAGCCTTGCTAATATAATCACTCAGCAATGCCATGTCAAAATGTGAGTAAATGAATAACCACAGTCTTTTCAACACATCTCTCTGTGCAAACAGATGTTTAGAAAAAATGCAGTATGTTGCAGGAAAAAAAGTCAGCGATAATGTCTAAAGAGTTGGAGCCTGGAGCCCTATGCTATGGGTATGGCCACTGCAGCCAATGGGGAGATAAACTTTCTTCCTAAAAATTTAAATTCCAAGTTGCCAGCATCATTAACTCTCAGATCCTGTCCAATTTCATGTCAGTGTCACCTCACCACCTCTTCTACCGTAGTGATTTCCCTTCTAGTTTGTGCATTATTTTATGGGTTTTTCGACAAAGACGCTAACTATTAGAAACATCACATGAAAAGGTTGCCTTATGGCAGAGATGAACTATTTTATTGCAGTCATCATTCATGCCCCTCTTAGGAGTAACCCACAGAACCAGGGCTGGAAATCATGATCCTGTACTTTCAGCACAGCCCTTCCAAGCTTCTGTGTTGTCTCAGTGTTCTTTGTGAAATAGCCATCACAATTGACTCTAGAGGAGACAATGGAGTGCTTCCATAGTGGTGTCCTATCTTTTGGGTATGAACAACTAAAGTCAAAAACCCTGTAGAAAGAAGAAATGAACTGCAATTGAATCCATCTAATGCAGATACCTCTGTGGACTCAGTGTCTGGAATATCTGAACATTTCAGAATATTTGTAAGATATTTCTCCTCTTAGTATGCATTGCTGTTAATTTTCCGTTTTACAAAGGACAGTTAAAGTACAACTCACTCTTCAGTGTTTCTTCCTACCTTATTTTTAGATGTCTACAAGGGAGATACTGCAGGCTAACCTACTCATCCAAGCTTGTTTGCAAGCAGTGGAGAGAAGTCACTATTAGAAGGTGATTGCCCTGTCTAAACATACGTGTTTAACCAGTTCCAAAATATTTCCCTGGAGATTCTTTCATTGGCCCTGTCATGATTTTTTACACCTTCATATTAATGCATCTTCCTGTTCAAGGAGCTGATATTTGTTAAATGGGATGTGGGGCTCCTCTGCTACAGTATTTGGTGCTCCTAGTATAAAAACAGATGGGTACTCTATCCTTTGGGATACTTGATATTCTAGATATATAAGATAATGGTGAGGATGATTACTAATGAACCCAAGGGAAGTTCTAAGAAAGTTAAGGCAAAGGAATGTTCGTTTATTCCCAGTTGGACTTCCATAGGGTCAAAGTATCACACTCATGAATCCCTGATGTGTTCATACATCTCTACGTTAGTGTAGAAAAAAGATAATATGGTGCCAATATTTCCATTATGCTGCTTCATTTGCAAAGTTTTGGAAGTCAGCCATAAATAAAAGCACTCTGGAAGACATTTTGGCAGATGGCATCCTGACTCATGAGTGAAAGTGGTTGATTTTGCTTTCCATTTACATTTTTTGACATTTTTTTTTCTTAAAAAGACAAGAAAATGACACCAGATAAACACAAGATCCAAAACATTATGACACAAAAGCATTACTATGGGCCACAAGACCACTTAGCAGGAGAGAAAAATAATGATGTGCAAATATCTGAAGATCATCCAAGAAGAAATATCAGTCATTCAGGGAGGTCCAGGGCGGAGAGGGGCTAACACAAGATGTAGAGAATTAAGAGCAGTGGGTTGAGGCTGAGCAAAGAAAAAAGTAGCTTGAGGAAATCTTTCCTACAAGTGGCCTAGTCTCCCAAGGCGGGAGGTGGGAACCTGATTGTTTGAGTCACACAGCCCTGGACTGGCCCTGTTTCTGAAGAACTTGTTGTGGTGAGCACATGGGCAGGGAGAAGCCTGTGTACCTTGGAGATTTCAGTTCCCCACTTGGATGACTCACTTCAAAGTGCAGGATGAATTTTAAGTTGGTGGGTTAACTGCCTGAGCAATGCTTGCCAGGACACGTGTCTCCCTGCTAAAAGGGGAAGACTTCATTGCTTAGATAGTGCTAAAGTTTCACCTGCTCTGCAGGCATACCAGAAATCATCAGTTGTTAAGCCACCTCTACCCACCAGCATGAAATACAGAAAACATTACTTTCCCTTCCTCTGACCCTGGTAGCTGATGAATGTTTATGGTTCAGAAGAGACTGTTTGCAGTCATAAAATACATAGGAATGGAGGAGAAGATCATTCAGTGCCTAGGAAGGCTGAGGGTGCAACTTTTAAGTCCTATACAGCACTATAAGAACTTCAAGGACCATTTCAAAAGTTCCTCCATTCATCAGACCCATTCACACCTATAGTTCTCCCTTTCCCTCTCCCTGCAGTTGCCTTATGTGTTGCTCAGGAGAGAAACCTTCTCTGCTTACCCAACCCAGAAGAACCCTATCTTTTCATTGACCCTTAAGTTAAACGTATCTGCTTTTTACTTTTTAATCTGAGCCTGATTCTACTCCACTTTTTCTAGGTTCAAGGCAGAGTCTTCTTTTTTTGAAGTCTCTGCTACAATTCAGCCAGTATGAAAACTGATCCCAGTATAGGACCTTCACTTTCACCTTCTCTTTTCATTAACATCTTCTTGGGAGGCATCTCCAACTGCTCGCTTCCTCCTACTGGTGATGGCAACTGATGGAAACAATTGCTCATGTTTGCACTGTGTCGGCATACTTACCAATTCCAGCACTAAACACAGAAAGGGCAAATTCTTCAGGAAATGGGGATAGAGTCCTATTACACATCTCAGTTATACTTCTATACCAGAATGACACTTTGAGGTCTGAATGGGATCAGTGTCCACGTACACTGGAACATGCCCAATATACTTCAAAGCTTAGGACCCTGTTATGGTACTAAGCACCTTATTAGTCTAACGGGCATCTCCAGAGAAGCTGCTATAGGCCTAGAAGACAGGTGATCCAAGCTTATATCATGATGATGCCCATTGTAGTGCAGGTTGAAAGGTTGGTGTCTCAAGCCCCTTACCCTTGAAGAGAAACCAAAGTGATAATTTGGGTTATTCCAAATGGAGGACTGAGTTCAAGAGTGGTATGTCTCAGAGACGTTTATCCAGACCTTCTGTGCAATCTGGCTCAAACTTGGCCTGTTTGTTTCCATGAGAAGAGCATCTGCACGCCTTTCTGCAAATCTCCCAGCAACAATGATATAAATAAAACCCTAGACTACAGGGGCTGTCCTGACAACTTGTACTGCCCTTTCCTACAGGGGGGG
Organism: Athene cunicularia; assembly: GCF_003259725.1. Lineage (NCBI taxonomy): Eukaryota > Metazoa > Chordata > Aves > Strigiformes > Strigidae > Athene > Athene cunicularia. The sequence continues at coordinate 21,456,912 of NW_020799107.1, forward strand.
CTTACTCCATGTAATACTACTTATATCTACATGGAAACTTTTCTTTTTTTGCATGTACGTCCTTTATTTTTTCTTTTTTAATCTTGGCAAGGAAGCAGGAAAAGCTCTACCAAGTAATGATTAATGCAAGGAATCACATCCTCACATATTGAACAAATAAATATAAGCTAATATAAATAGGAAAATACTCTTGGAATTTGTCAGCCAGTGGTCTTATTATCTTGAGCTCCAAAGCCGAATTGCAGACTATGGTTTACAGATGCTTTTCCCTCTTCTCCTCCTTTCTCATTCTTTTTTTCTTCCTTTTTTTTTATATATTTCAAGGTTGCTCAAAGGGGCTTGTGGCTCCCTTGCTAGGGACTGCTCCTCTGACAGAAAATTTCCTCCCCTTTTCAAATGAGTTTGGCAAATGTTAGTAAAAAGGTTGATAGTAAATATCCTTTGCAAACATTTATAGGTTTCTGAGGGTGAATGAAAACTTTTTGGGCTGCAGTTCACAGAACTTCCAACCAGAGACCTGGGAAATTCTTCATCATGTTTTTTGCCCCAACTTCTTCTCTGTTCCCAGAATGCTTGAGACACCACTTTCTCTTGAAAAGTCCCACACATGAAAACAGAAAGGGAATTAAAAAATAAGGCAAAAAGTATGTAAAAAGGACCCATGTTTTATCCTTTTTTTTTTTTTTTTTTCATCTGGTTATCTGAGTTCAGAAGAAATTACAACCAGTTCTTCTAGACATTTAGGTACTCAGCTTTCAGGGTTAGGGAGGTGAGGGGTTTTGTCTGGGATCATTAATAAATTGGTGCAAGAAGACTTTTCTACACATTATATTTTGTTAGTCCTGGGGATTTTTATTTGTAACTCCCAAGCCTAACCCTTAATCTGAAGTATCTCTTCCCCAGCTTTCAAATGACATCAGTCTTACTTAGGTGAGTTTGGGAGTGCTCTGAGTCTTCACTGAGACTTTAAGTCAAAAGAGTCACAGGATAAGTGGGCATATTTGTCAGTACATAGCTATTCTCTGGGTCAGGCCTTCTGTTTTGGATCAATGCTATAGAAGCAGATGCTCCTGTGACAGCCATCAGTAGCAAAAAAGACTGAATTTTCAAGTGCCAGCTCTATAGTCTTTCTTCATTACTATATGAGCTTTAGGAAGGAAGAAGGTGGTGAACCTGTTCATATTTTAGGGTTCATGAGTCTAAGTTTGTGTGCCAAAATCTGTGGTTTTCATTATCAGAAAATTTTCCTCTAGATAATATTCGTTCTCCCAGAATTACTCATTAAAGGAAAAAAAAAAAAATCCCACAAACTACTGATTGTTCAGCAGAGAAATATTATCCAAGAGTTCCTCTACATTAGATGTTTTCACTGCATTCCTCTCTCCCCTTTGCAGCTTTGACTCTGTGAGTTACACTTTGGTAAGAAGGACCTTTGGTTGTAAGTCCCTCCAGGATCTCACATGAAATGATCACAGTAGGTGTCAGCTCCCTCCTTTCTGGGCGAATTGTCAGGGTCACAGATAACTCCCAGTACAGTTGGCAATCTCCTGCTAGAGATCTCAGCTGGGACACCATGTTAACCACTGGCCAAAGCTGCAAAAAAACTTTGAGCCAGTTTCAAGGTTTGAAGGGGAAGGACAACAGAAAACCGTTGCTAATTCGCAATGTTTCTGCTGACTCAGCATCCAAACAACTGAAAATTTCTCCTTGACTGGGAGAGATGTGTCCAAACATAAAGCCTGGACCTGGCAACACTTTCGTGTTGTGAGACAGTTTGCAACCAGACCTCCACTCTATAGTTGGCCCCAAGCCAGTACTCACAGAGCAGAATGAAAGCCCTCATAGATTGTTTTAATGCAGCCCAGGAACTAGAAGAGAGCTGATCACAGCTATGGTTTGGGGGCCAAAGAGTACACCCCACACTGGGCAATAATGCCAAGTGGCAGCACAATATTTCAGGATCATAATTATTCAAATTCAAGGAAAACTCAAGGGACTGCTTCAGTCAGGGACTCACTTTTCTGTTCTTCACATCTGAATCAGGGTTTCCAAGCAAGACCCAAGTCTTCCCAAATTCTGGTGTGAATGTTGTAAATTCAGCAGAACTGTGCTCAGACTTTGAGCTCTGGGAGATTTTCATGTCAGTAGTATGGCTAATTTGGTCCTTTTCCTACACTTCCCTCAGAGCCCTCTCCCATAAGTACTCCATCTGCTATAAGAGCTTGGGCTGCTGGCATTGGCCACATAATCAATTTACCATCCCTAAGCTTGGCTGACTTTGATAAAGAGGATTTAGGGGGTTAATTTGAGCCCTCATATTTCTGAGGGGACGCTATACTTAGGAAACTTTCTGCATTGCGCTTCAGCACGGATTAGTTGTTCTGCTTCCCATAAAACCTTATGTCTGCCAGCTTGACTAGGATTAGAACTAAAACGGAGTGTGTCGATCCCATTGCCACAAATAGAGCTTCTGCAATAGGGCTGCTTTGCTTGGGATATGAGCCAAAGTTAAAAATATTGAGGACCTGATTTTTCAGCCCATCACAGTTGCAGTATATATATATATATATATCTGTATGTATATATATACATACATAGATATGTGCTTATGTGTGTGATACTTCACACCCATGGTCACCTTGAATGCACACAAGCAAACATTTCATGGTGTCCTTGAAAGCTTCCTATGCCCCGACAGAGCCATGTTACTATTAGTAATGTTTCGGAACACAAATTAAATTAGAATTTTTGTCCTCAGTGAGACAGATGATGTTTTTAACCCTCAAAAGACACTTTTCTCTGTGGTCTGGCTTTGTGTGACATTCACAAGGAAAGATCACCTGGAGGCCTGCTCAAAAAGGGAGACTTTTCCATTTTATGGTTTCAAATGATAACTCTAGCACTGTGTAACTGTGCTGTCTGCTTTCCCTGAGGGGAGGGTCTTCCTTGAGAATACAGAAGGAAAATGTCAGAGTCAGACTAGTCAGCTTGTTACTTGAAGGCTGTTGTCTCTTCCTCTGGCTTGTTTGTAGACCTTGATTAAATCTTGAAAGGGGCACAGCTGTTCCTGGTACTAACTGCCAACCTCCTCTTTAAATGAGCAACATTAATTCTCTGTGTTGGTTATGTTACTGCTCATGAAAGATGGTGAATGGGCTGCTTGCCAACAAAGGTCCACAGACATGAAGGCTGGTGGTGCAAACACTCTGTAGCATATCTTGAAGAAGACAGTCTGCAAGGGATAAGAGCCATCATGGCCTTGAGGTACTACTGGTCATGGGCTGACTGTGATCTAGCTAACTTAGCTGGAAAATGTTCATGAGGGACTCAGCATTGAAGGCAGGAGGGGGAGGACCAGCGGAGAGAAGTTCAAAACCTCCTAACACTCTCCAAGCCTGGTGAATGCTCTGAAGGGCTGTAGGGGCTACACAGATACATGGGTGCTGTTGAGAGGCAGAATTACTCCCCAACTCTCTGAATTCCTGCTATCCTGAACAGAACCAGGATGAAAAACCATATCCTCTCCTGCTGTCATGGAAGGAAGGAAGTGGAGACAACGCATGTGAAAAAACACCAGAAGCAGAAACCTCAACAGCTGCTATAATCACAGAGGCAGAGAATCCTCTCCTTTCCCTGCCCAAACTTATCTTCTCTTGCAGACTGTGGCATCCATACACCCTACTATTGCAAAATCATGGAAGGGCAAGAAGATAGATTGGTTTTCCTTTATAAATCCACTGTGGTAACACCTAAAAACCCCAGCCCAAGCTCATAAGGCCCCTATGGAGGGTATCATATCAATAGGTCAGAACAAAACCAACTGTGCCTGATGCTAAAGGTTTCTGAATTTGAGAGGCTATTCCATGCATCTGTATTAAATCTGCCCACTTCTTGCTGTGTGGGTCATCCTCGTGCCAAGTTTTCCCTGTAAATCAGGAGCAAAAAATATACTCCAGGCTTGGTGCCATGCAGTGAAAACACATGTCTTGTCTGTACATAATTGTACAGAAACTGGAGCCTTTTATTTTCCGTGAGAACAGGCCTCTGACAATCAAATCCTGTCTTTCTGAGACACTTATCTGGCACCTCATCACATAGTTTCTGAGAATTTCATATGTCTGACTTTACCTTCCCCAAACTCCTGCAAGGGTTGGGAGTGATGATGGTGTTTTGCACTGATGAAGTCTTCAGAATTTATATACTTTTTTATTAATTTCCTCTAAACATGCTTATTAATTTCAACTAACATCACTCATGTTGAATTTCTTAGGTAAAAAAAGTAAATTTGTCTGACATCTCAAAAATTATTCCTGTTTTTGTTTTGAAATGTTACACAGATGTATCTATATTTAACTTTTCTTAAATAGAGATAATACTTTTCTCCTCTACCCACCTTTTTCCAGACCTTGAAGATTAAACAAAAAGGCTTATTTTGGACTGGATGGAGTATTTATATTTGACCTCCCAATAAAACAAACTGCTTTTTGTTGCTGATACTTTACTGGAAACTTTACGGATGAATCCCAGTCTACATATTTTTAATGTAGATTTTTAATCTTAGTTTATAAATCAAAATATTTTTTCATCCCATTATCACCTATTATATCAGTGAAGCTTGGGACATAGGTGATTTAAATTCTTTACCTACGGTCACACAGGGCACTGGTGACAGAGAGCTGCATGAAGATTTCCCCATCCTAGGGTACTGCAGGAAAGTGCACGAACCAGGACTGACCCTTCTCTTCAAAGCCTCTCCAATTATCTTCTCACTCTGCAAACCAAGTGAAATTCTTTTCAGAACTCACCCAAGGAACTGGACTGTAAGAACTGGTGCCAAGGATTTTTAATGTTTTGAGATATTTTTTCTTTTAAATTTTTGTCTTTTTTTTTTTCCTGGGAAATTATCTTTCACAGAGTTAGGACACGCTTTCCTTCTCTCCCCCCTTCCACGCATATTTTCTGTTTCTGCTTTTCTTCACTGTAAATCTGGAAGATTTCTGATTTGAAAAGCATATTTTCTCTTCTGTTAGGAATGGGTAAAGGTCTGGCAAGCTTGGCCTTGCCATCTGCCCTGTCAGTGAAAGCTCTTATGCTTCCAACTTAACCCACAAGATGACCTTCTGCCACCCTCTCCTTCCTTTAGCATGAGATTTGGGGGCTGTTACTGCACATAAAGCAGACAGGCCTGGCTCCAGTTATGTCAGGAACAGATCCACAGAGGTGAAACCCACAGAAGGAGGGAGCCTAAGTGCTCTCCATGTGCCTAAATACCTTGCTGTGGTTGTACCCAGTGCAGCTGGTGACGGCAGGAGACCCTGCCTCGACATTGTAGCTGCTCTGTTCACTGTCCTGAGCAACCCCCTGCTGAATTTTCCCACCCTTCAGAGGGAAATTAAATTCTTTGTCAGAGCTGGGAAATCCCCAGAATGGCCTTAAACCACGTTCTTCAAAACGCAGTGTGCTCTGTTCATGCCCGCGCGTGCACATGCACACAACATCTTGCTGTTCAGTCCTCCCTGGGGACAGCCGTGAGAGTTTATTTTAGAGTAACTCTCATACAGTGGTTAAAAAATGGCTCTCACAGCCCTGCTCAGGCTTTAGATCCTCTTTTTGAGCTAATGCCAGCACCCTTTGAAAACAGAAAAAGATACGCGTTTCCTTGGTCAAAACCATTCTGTTGGTGTCATCTTCCACTCTGTTTACTCGCTGCAGCTCTGGGCTGGACACACTAAGTAGGCTGGGAGGGCCAGGCAGATAACCCACCTTCTCCCAGATATTTAAGGGAAGACTTGCAAGCTTTTGCTGGAAAGCAATGGTTCCCAATTGGTCTTCTCTCTTGACAAGATGGGCCAGCTCTGCCAGGTACTCTGGGCTTCTGGATGACAAAGGGGTTTGGGAAAACTCACAGATGACCATGGTTCCTCTGGAGCACAGAGCTGGGTTGCAAGGTGACCTGGTACTGGTCCCCTCAGGTAGAGTCCCTGCCTTGCTTCCCGCTCTCAGGAAGGGCTGGAGGCTGCCCTGCACCTCTGTCAAACACTGGGTGTAACCATGGCACACAGCTGGTTTGCAAGCCCTCCTGCCTCCCTCCCCATCCTCTCCTAGTGGGACAGCATGGAGTCTGGGGAGACACGGGTGGGGACTGCATCACAGCAGTGACCATAGCCCCTTCTCAGTGCCCAAAGAAGGTGAGAGCACAAGAGGCGGGTGCTGACCACGCTCAGTGCCGTTCTCCTGCTCAAGCTATGAGCTTCCCAGTTGGTGTGAGGGAGGTGTCCAAGGATCACTAAATAACCTGGCTAGGCTAAGAAACAGGTGGGAACCATGTGGCCCTTCAAGCCACATAACAGTGCTTCCAAGTTTTCTGCACAAATTCAGGAACTAGGACCCTGTGCACCACTGGTTCTGACTGACAAAAATATTTCAGATGCTCTGACAGGTTCAATAAGAAGCTCAGGTTCCACAAAATATCATTGCCTGTAAATTCTGGCCTTCTCTAATTTGGTATGGACTTTCCTTGCAGCGGGCACTTCACAGATCTCTTCTGTTTTTGCTCTGGTTGTGTGCCCTGTAAGGATTTGGGGAGGCAGTTGTGTAAATGGGACTGATCTGAGGAGGGGCAGCGGACTGGGGACAGACATGGTGTTTTAGCAGAGACATGAGGTGAAGCTTCCCCCAGTGAAAGGTAGTCAGGGAAGCGATGGTGTATGTGTCCCCGAGATGGATAAAAGTGCTTTCCCAGCTGTGCTCACCTGGATATTGCCTAAAGATCCAGTTGAGGCAAGAGCCAAAGTTTAATGAGAAGAGCATGCGTGCTGCCAGCTGGGTCAGGAACCGTTCCCATGGTCACACAGAGTTTACAGGACAAAGCAAGAGACACATATTTGCTGCAAAGGTCTGAGAACAGGAAATTAGTTGAATTGAGAAGGGGGAGGGGAGAAAGAAATGGCAGCCAGGAAAGAGGTTTGGCTTTGAGTTGAGGTACCACAACCTCCAAGAGAAAGGTGGTGAACCAGGGCTTGAGTTGGTGTGAAGAGTTAGGGCTATGCTCCCCTCTCCAGCCTGGAGCAGGGAAGAAAACAGATGTGATGGTGCCTGTGAGGTTAATGTTGGGGGTACTTAGACTTCAAAACTCTCTGCAGGGGCAGGTGGAAGCTCTCAGCACCCTGCCCAAGCCTGAAGGAAGGCTCTTCCATATCTCATCAAATGTCAGCATGAAATGTCCCTGTTCCTCTGGTGAGGATACAGGAGTTCAGGGCAGAGGGCAGTGCATTGTGCAAAGGAATGCAGCAAGTAGACCTCCAATGAGAATTTCCCATTTTTCTGAATCCTCCCCCGAAAAAAGCTGCATTTCAATGGAGATGTAGTGCTCTCCAACCCTGCACCCTCTCATTCCTAATCCACATCAAGGAAGATGCTTGTACTGATCTGTCCCGGTTTGTCCTCTTCCCTCTGGAGACCCGTGGCTGCAGAAAAATTCTAGTCCTGTCGTTCATGGGTATTTATCCTGTGTCCGCAGTAAAGTTTTAAGGATTCATTTGCCCTCTGGCCCAAAGGTTTGGACACCTGCCTGCAGTACTAAGAGGCACTGGCTGGGATTTCCCCAGCAGCCCGCAGGAGTCAGGTGCCCAGACTGCCCACAAGGGAGGAGCACCTCAATTCCTCAGGTTCCCTTCAAATCCTCCAGCAAGAAGACAAAGGCTGTCCAGACCAGGTGTCCTGCTGGCTCCAGCACCCCCAGATCCAACCCCCCATTGCCTGAGGTGATGCAGAAGCCATTGCTGCTGCCGGTAGCCATCTGAAAACTGCTGATGTCCCCAGCCTGTCTGCAGATGTGCCTTCCTCTCACTCCCGGACCTTTCCAGACTGGTTGAGTAGTTTGTCGGGTTTTGGTGTGGTTTACAGAGAGTCTCTGGGAAAGTTTCTCACACCAACTTGCCCCTAAATTCCCATTAAAAAAAAAAAAAAAAAAAAGTCCTGGCATTACTCTTGCCAGAAATTTTAGCTAAAGTAAAAGCAGCTACTGCGGATTTTTTTTTTTTTAAGTGGTTGTTTTAATTTTAAAAAGATAAGTAAATTCAACAACACCAGTCCAGGCACTGGTTTTAATTTCTGGGAGGAGAAAAATGCATCTGAAATCACTACCAGTTTTCTTTTTTCCCTAAGACTTGTAACTTAAAGTGACCAAAAATGATTGCGTTTTTGGACAATGAGCAGAACAATATCCTCCAGGCATTCAGAACAAGAACCTTTCTTGACTGTCCTGAATTAAGATCCCTGCTTGCAGCTGTGAATTTGGTGCTAAGAAATATCTGGTGAACAGATTATACCTTCACCACGCCACCTTCCACCACCCCCTCTTTATTTAATGTGAGCCTTAGTGTGAAAGTAGGTAGAAAGGGTTATGAACAAAGAGAAAGATACCCTCCCTGGAGTCAGTCTTCAGGATTTAGGGGAGAAAAGTCTCATAAAGAAACTCTTTAGGTCCATCTCCAAAATTAAATGGCAGAAATTGTTGACACAGTTGAACAGGAAGACTTTACACCGGAAAGTTTTGGCCCAGAATGGGTTTTCTGTTTAATTGTTATTTTTCTAGTTCACCATTTTTAAGTGGCTTGCAGCTGATACATCTCTGCCAGTAAGTGAGTGCAGACTGAGTCACTGTTTTATATAGATCTGTCCATAAAGTCATGGAACTGACTTTTGAAATTCCTTGCCAAAGAGGAGGAAAGTTCAGTGGAGAGTAGGAGGAGCTGATGGACGGACGAAAGGGCAGAGGACTCTCCAGTCTTCCTGACCCCTCTGCTGAGACTTTGTGCTGAGACCCTGATTTTTAGAAGATTGACTGGATCATTGATTTTATGGATGTGGTGTGAGGACTGCTCCTGCTTGGGGCTGTAATAAATGGAGGTTTACAATGGCCACACTGGATGCAGCATCAGAATGAAAGCTTCAGACAGTTTTGCACCATCTGATATGCGTTTGCCTGGTTTGGCAGCAAGAAGGTTGACTCTTGTGGGTGTACAGCCACATGTCTGTCCTTCTGCTTGTGCTCCAGCTGCAAACACAGCCACTGAATATGCTGTGCCATCTCTAATGACGAGCAAGTGTCTAGCTGCTCCTTAAATCAGGACTCTCGGGCCTGTTCCTTCCTGACAAGGGATTTCCTAGAATTTCACAGCAAGGAACAAAGCAGAAGCATTTCTGGGCTTTGCAGCTCTGGCCACCTGCAGCTCCTGGGCTTCATCCCATGTAGCCTCACTGAGGAGGGGGCCCTGCTAAGGAACATGGTGTTTCACCCGAGTCTGCCCCCAAAGAAGGATGTGTTCAGCTCCCAGAGTCAAATTTAGGTCCATTTCCCAGGAAGGCTTGTTCAAATGCAATATAGTGTATGCTTGGCTGGCCAGGTTGAGTTCCATGAAGGTAAAAAACAAGGCAGAAATGCCAGTAATGCTGGCTTTGCCAGCGATGCCCTGTGGCCCCAAGAGTCTAGATCTGCACCTGACCAGACAGCTTTGATAAAGACACATCTTTGCAGGAGCTGCAATATTACAGTAACTTCCAGATGTGTTTTTTCCTCAGCTTTGCAAGGCATGTTTATCTCACCAAAAGGAGTTTTAGCAGGCTGGTGGTGCCCTTGGGCAGGTCTCTTTCTTGCCCCTCCTGAATTATTTTGTAGCAGTGGGTGGGGGTGTTGTAGATAGGACTCAGAACAAGATTTCATCTGCTCTGGTAACATAGCATCCAATTTGTTGAGGACTAAAGCACACTTTCAAATCTTTTGTATTAAAAAAAAAAAAAACTAGCACAGGGAAACCCCGTGAAGATCAGATCTCTACTGAGACTGTAATCTGGATAAAAGGGATGCAGGTGCAATTTGATGAGTTGAAGGCAAGTTTTCTTTTTTTTGAGCTGCACTTTGATTACACTTGCAAGGAGGCAGGGAGTGCTCGCTGCTGCCACCAGCAATGTTGCTCAAGGGCTGTGAAGGCAATATAACCTGCTAACTGCCCACTGATGAAGGGGTCTCACCCCAGCCAGGAGGTGACACTCGATAGCTGCTAGAGGTGAGCAGCATCTGGATCTGCAGTATGTGACATACATGCTCTGAGGACTGGGAAAGGTGCAGGCTTGCATGCTGCTGGCCCCTCATGGACGGCGGGAGGAGGCAGACCGGGGTGCACACAGCTGAGCTACCCTGAAAGCCACAGCCTTCAGAGAGGGGCTTGACCCATGCTGTGGGCCTTTTCCTAGCCTGTGTCCCCCGCTGCTGCTTGCTTGCAAACTCCTTCACAAGACAGAGGAGGTGGAGGTAGATCCAAAACTAAATCAATCTCCCTGTCCTGAAAAGAAAGGGAAGTTTTGCTTGTGTGTTACCAAAGTAACCGAGAAAGCAACCTCCTGACACTGCCGTGTGAGTCTTCAGCTGGTTTTATAGCCTATTGGCAAGGTCCTTCCCACCAAATGATGTTACCAGAGCCCGTGAGCAGAGCTGCTCTAATGAGGAAAACTCCTGCTTTCTGCAACTGCTAATGTAATAAGTGGCAATTTTATGGCTAAATCAGAAGACAAAAAAATAAGGGGAGAGAGGGAGAAGAAGAAAACCTCTCTATTTTAAAATGCAGCCAAAGAAATCTGCAGGAATCTACTGCTGCCAATTATTTTAACAGCTCCAACCTGTTTCCCCAGCAGAAGGAAAAAAATAAAAATACCCCCTCCAGCCCCTCCTTCCCTGTCCTTTGGGAAGAGAGAGGTTTGGATTAGCTCTTCAGAATGAAAACAAACACATCGGGGCTTTTATAGAGCCAAGCTGTTCCTGCATCTTGAGAGCAGAGCGAGAAAAGATCTAACAGGTGCTGCATGATTTTATATGGCAGCGTCGCAAGAGGCGCTGGGTCTCGCTTGTGAAAGGAGGCTTTCTTCTCCCTTCAGCTGGTGCCCTCCTCTATCCCTGGAGCTGATAGATTTAGTTTAAATACCTGTGGTGCTTTTTTAAGCTCCAAGTAGCACAAGAAGGAAAAACTTGTGTCTGTCACATTCCTTCCCCCCTGCTAAAGGTGGGTTCCAGTGTGAGTGACTCCCTCAGTGGCTGGTGGTATTCCTGCTCCACTCCATGCCCCACCATGGGTGCTCCTGAGGGACCTGAGTACAGCTAGGGTCAGGGCTAGAAAACCAGCTTTCCCAAACAACCCAACCATACCAACCCCCAAAGCCCAGGGGGTAAGGAAATCCTACAAAATCGGCTGCTGAGTGCAGCCCAGCCCTCCTCAAAGGCCCGCGAGCAAGTTGCATTTCATGTCATTACACAGCAAGAGACATGTCTCCTATGATAACAAATGTCTCCGAAACTCCTGTGAGCCCTGAGCAATCTTGGGACAAGTCTTTCTCTACAGTACATGGGGAAGACCCTGGATTCAAAGGGATCAACCAGTGGCAAGGTGGAAAAGTTTTCAAAATCTGGTGACATATAAATGTAAGCACTGACATTATTTCCAGAGAGTCCCCAAATGAACCCTGCAGACCCTGGCCTTGCCTTGCATTTTGCTAAGCAAGGAGCTACAGAGGCCTCCACATCCTTTGGAGGAGAGATGTAGCATGTGATCACATCCCCCAGCCGATGACACACGGCTACCAGGCAGAAGTGACGCAATGGGGATGGAGGAGGTCGAATCACAACTATTTTAGAGGGTCTGCTGGGACAAACACTTGAACTGAGCCACATTTGGGGCTGGCCTTTTATTGTCTTGTTGCTCTTGCCATAAAAATAACCTCCAAATTAGCCCCAGCTGTTAGCAGGTTTCATCATTAAAATTTTGTTTGCTATCTGAGGGGAAGGAAATAAGCCACTTAGAGAACTATATTGCATTTTTTCTCTTTTCTCCCACTCCTTCACACCCCCCACACATACACTATGATGTCTAGACCTAGGTTTCTCCACTGGGGCTGGTGAACTACTGTCAGATAAGACAGCAGACACCATTCCACAAACTATTTTTTTTCTTTTAAGAACCATTCCTTTCCCCTTGACACGCATTCTCATGCGGACAAGCAAAGGAACAAATGCACTGAGGGAAATTCAAGCTATAAACAAACCTTCAAAGATTTAGCTGCGTTTTTACTTGTCTGGAAATGTGGCAATACCATGCAAGGCTGGCTGTTGTACAGATCCACTAAGCAGACTAATAGAGTGCAGATCATCTGCAGGGAACATATGCAAGCCACTCAGCTATTCATCCGTATAAATATGGAAGCCCTTCAGCACCTGACTTTCTAGAAGCCCCAGTATCCTCTTCAGCTGCACCATACTTGGGAGTAGAGAGGTTCAGCCTCAGATTCTGGCCGTGTTTTGCCTCTTTTCTGGGTGCAAACTAGGGCCATTTCACCTTGGTGCTCTTAGAAGTGGTCCCTGTTCACTAACAGCTCCTAGGTGGCTCTGCCCCCTCATCTGAACAAGGCCATGTAAATAGCAGACTCAGCTGAAGAGTCAGAAGTCTGCAACACATGGAGAAGATGAGCTTTAGGGGCTAAAGTAGGTGGTTACTTCCCTGGAGACAATGTAGTGGTGCCCCTGCCCCAGGGATTGTCACCCCTGTTGCCGAAGGGAGGCTGTGTTGCGTGGTCACTCCACTAATCTGTCCTGGCATGCGAGAAATAACATTTTTTTCACTCTTCCTCACACTCCAATTAATTTCTGGGCATGCAGACTTTAAAAATTAGTTAGGAACGCACTCAGGAGCCATCCAAACCTGTGTTTTCCTCAATCAGTGGAATCAGTGCTCTGCTCTCCAGGAGGAAGATGGGAAATTCAGTGAGGTGCAGGAGGCAGCAAGAGCACTCACTGTCTCTTGACAATGTTTAAAATGTCCCGGCTTCATTCCACATTGCAGCGAAACCTTGTTTCTGAAACCTCAGCACTTCTTTGTGAAATGACATTCTTGGTCTGCAGCCAGCCCGAAAAGATAGTCTCTGAAGTTATCAGTTCAGCTTCAGCCCAGGAATGATCAGGGAAAGGGGGAAAAAAAAAATTCCATTACTGCTTGACAGCTGGATTTGACTCTGTGTGGAATGAGTTGGTAGTCTAAGGCCAACTGGAGCAAAGTAAAATATTTTATTTTTTTCTTCCCAACTGATAGTCATTGGCAGAAGCCAAGGGCTGAGAAGAACAGAAAAGAACCTGTATCACCCCAGAAACATTTATTTGAAATATATATCTATTCCCAGGTACAAGCCCCATGCCACCCCTGGTACACCCCATTGGTATTGAATGGAAATATCTGACTATTAATGTTGTAGGCAAACAAAAGATGTGAGGACTAGAAGAGGTAGTTGGGTCACTGAAGCCTGGTATCCTGCTATTCCTAGCCACTACTACATATCATCACTTTCACACCTGGATCTTAGTTGCCGGGGCTATATGTTCTCAGATATCACAGCAATGCTCCCATGAGAGTACCAAGACAACAAAAAACCCTGTGGAAGGCCATGTTTGTATGGGTTTTTTCCCTAACCCTACATACATCTATTTGGAGGAAGTTAGAGTTTTCCCTAACCTTCTGGTTTGAACTTGACTAGCTCCCAATTTGAATCAAACTTGTTGATGGAGGACATTTTAAAGAGTGAAAAAGAAGACGTATTTCACTTTTCCTCCCCGCTTTTCTCCAAGTTTCAGATAAGATGAGCCATCTCTCCCAGGACACTCTTTTAGCATATATGACCCATAATGTATTTGTAAAGGGAGAGCATAAAATCAGGTTTCATATAAGGTAGTATTTCTCCATGATATTTTTTCATTATATCCTCTCTGCAACTGCTTGTTTAGGAACCTTTCAATCTGGAGGCTGAATTTACACTGTTGCATTAATTACCAATGGACCTGTTCTCCCAAAACATATCTGTTTTTTAATCCACTTCTGCCTTTGATTTCTACAGCAACCTGTGGCAATGAGTCCCACTGTATTAATTTTAAACATCTGTTTCCAGAAACCCAGAAGATTGGAAAAAACACTTTAAAACAAGTTGCTTTGTTGCTGCCTAGTGCTTATAAACAATCAGGTATTCACATCTCCAGTGGCCTACCTCATCCCCCAGCCCCCAAGAGCTTTGATGAACTTAAGCTATCGACGAATCCAGTAGGAGAGCTAATGTTCAATTTTAGGATCAAGGATTTAGCAATTCTTTGCATCTCATAAAGATCAGAAGCAGCTGCAAAACTGAGCTTCAGATGTAAACTTGCAAACTTTCTGAGATCTATGCCACAGGGATTTAAGTGGAACTTACAGCCCACTTCAGGTTTGCAATGCTGCTTTTCTCCCATTGTTGGCTCTGTTCCTGCCTGCTTCTGTAACTCTTGCACTTGAGCATGTACAGATAACAAGGGATATAATAGTAAGAGCAGAATGGTTTATAGACCCATACACATTTGTATTTCCTCCCTAAAAAAACCCTCAAACTTCTGGTAACAGATGTCAGTCCCCTGCTGAAATCATCTTTTTGTGAAATGAGTCAGAAATCTCCAAGTCTTAGGTGGATGCTAGATCTCCAGAAAGATCTGAGGTACCTGAGGAAGCATTTGGCTGCTTTAACTACACCAGGAGAATGGTGATTTTGATTTGGTTTTAAACTATCCTTTTCCTTCTTCTGGTGATGTTCACTGATCCTGATATACATGCAATGCCGCTGAGCCTGATGAAAATGGGTCAATAGGTTGCAACTCTGGAAAATATCTACGCTTCAAACTGTCATCTTTTGCATTTTCCACTGTTCTTTTCGACCTTTTCTGGCATCTGGGTGGGATGTGAATGAATCCTGGAGAAGATAGCAGACCTATCCAACAGTTAATGTCAGACAGCTTGAAGTGACAAGCTGATATTGAAAAACAGCATATGGAAGACCTTAATGTGTAGAGATTTATGGAGCTGCTTCTGAAACAAAGTAAGAAACACATCCCCCTCACCCACCTCCTCCTTTCAACAGTTTCCCTCTTGCGTGGTCTGAAGGTCTGATCCAGCCAGGAGACAAGTTCTTGGGTGGCAAACTAGATGGGAGGGACTCAGCCCCTTCAGCACCCCAAGAACCTGCCAGGATGTGCTCACTGTCTCTTCCTAAATATGGGAATAAGATAAATAATATATCTCATGGGGCAACTTTGAGACACTCGTAGCTTCCATGGGAAACACTTCACTTGCTTCTTTCCGCCCTAGGCCTCCAATGAAAGGCAATCTAATTAATAAAGTATAATTAATGAAAGACAAAGACTTATAGGACAAGTGTAGAAAAGGGTGAACTTTGAAGGCTTTCAATATAAATCATGTGGGGTCATGTACTATAACACTCACAAACACAGGAGCCCCAAGCCATTCACAACTTAGATCAGAAGGCTGGAGACTGGGGAGCATCAGTGATGGTGAGACTGCTGAGACATGACCAGATCCATCAGTCCTTGGGGTAGCAAGGCCATGGACCCAGAGAGCTCAGGTGTCATGGGCCAGGAGCAGCAGCTCATTTCCTTTATTGGCTGGAGGATCCAATTACCCAATAGGACCTGCACCAGCACAGCCACATCATGAGAGCGTTAGTTCCTGTGCAGGAGCTGCTCAGCACAGTCCTGGTAAGGAAAGGCTCTCCTTCGTCTTCTCTTCCCCCACACAACCATCTCATGGAGTCTTGATTAGATAATGTTTAGCTTTCATCTTGCACTTAGGTACCAGGAGTCATCCTTTTCACTTTCTTCAATAGCTTCTTTCCTTTGAGAGAACACATACATATCAAGAAGGCAAAGCATATGTCTTCTATTTTTCAGGGCTCTTGTTGAAAAAAAAAGACACCTCAGCCTCTAACGTTCTCCACCTTTTTATTTTTTTTAGAACACTTATACATAATGCTTTCACTTTTGCTGTAGAGCAGCTCTAACCCTCTAAGGACCCAAATGTTGAAGGAGACAAGCAGGCATTTCAGTTGTAGTGTTTGGCTTTTCTGCTCTCATATTTTGCCAGTTCCTTTTGGGAAGGGGAGTATTGACTTTTTGTTCATTTAAAATCAGACTTATTCAGGTTGAAATTGTCTCTCTTGTTTGTCGAAAGAAAGATAGAAAGCATTTGCATCCCACTACGAAAGGGGAAGACTGCTCACATATGCATGTCTGAATGCTCTGTAATTTGAGCATTTGGTCTTTTTTTCTGAAATATGATGGGTTTGTCTTAGCCAAAACCAGCCCTGCCTCATACTTTTCCTCTTTAAGAATCTTTGAGTATTTTCAGCCTCATTTGTGTTTACTCTTTTAGCCTGAAGTGAGCCCTTTCTACTGATTACCGATAGTGCTTAAGGTTAAATTTCAGCTGATTTTTCACCCCAGGATGTGCCACTGAATAATCCTCTTTTAAAGTGCAGCCACCACCTCCATGCAATACAAGTGGGATTTGAAGCTTGCAGGCCCTTTGTAGGTGTTTTTAGTTTCCAACAAAGAAATCTGGAACAATTATAGGAAAACAAACAATTCTGGTTTACCTGTGCAGTAAGTCTTTAAACTTTTATTTCTGCGATGTATTTATCGTCTTTGCCCATCCCCCCATTTGTGCTAGTCAGAATTAACCCCACCTGTCTGCAGGGGATGAATGAATTTCCAGCACACTCAGCATTCCACACCTTCCCCTGAAAAAGCCCTTGAGACTTAGTGACAGAACAGGCAACAATATATAAAATACCTGTAAAACATCTTCCTCCTAGGAGCTGAAAGGTGGGTTCTCCTCACCTTACTCTATTTGAGGCCATGTTTTGGTACCGTATTAACCTGGAAAAGTGGGTATCTCCATGCACTTGACACTGAATTTCTAACCTGTTTGGGCTCAGGTATACCCTGGGAGATAGATAGATATATATATATAGATATATAGATATATACACATGTATTTTGACACCCTGGGGTGGGGCCAATACTCAGTACAACTGGGAAATGTGTTTACTCCTTAGCTTCAAGATTTGGTGGTGCCAGTTGTCAGTACTTTGTGACATTTAATGCATTTTCCTGCACATCATTAACTGCCTTTTATGGGTGGGAAAACTATAGGTAGCTCCTTATTCCTGTTGTTGGAGGCAAGAGGCTTTCCTGGATGGGCCTTTGATCTTTCATTAATCCTGATGCTGAGAGCTCACAGTATGCGGTGGTGGCACATGAGGTCAAACAAGGCTGTGGACACTGAGTGAGCAGTGAGATGTTTGCATTGGTCTGTCTTGTGGAACTGCAAACTCCTCTTTTCTCCCCCATCCCACCAAAGTAGTAATTCTTTCCTAGTGTCATTTTTCCAATGACTTCAGTTGCTGCAGCCACAAGGATAGAGGGGAGCTAATTCTAGGTGCTGAGGAATGGAAAGAGTAATAAGCACTGGACAACAGTGTCTCTATTAAGAGGAGACCCATAGGTGATAAGGAAACTTGAGTATGGCAAGAGATACTGGTTTACACTGGCATATTTCCTTTGATTTCTGTATATAACTTACATCAGCAGAGGACCAGGGCAAAGACTGCAGGGTGAGGGAAGGAAGGAGCAGGCATGACTGAGCCCATATTCATGGCTGAGAGGCAGAAATAGAACCCAGGGCTCCTGATCATGACAGCCCCCCACTGCCTTCCCTTGAATTATTGCCTTGATTAGCATGGTGTCTTGCCCCTGGCAACCATGTGGCATTGAGTCTGTGGAGGAAAATATATGAGTGTTGAGAATAATTGGTTCTTTGATATTAGATTGCACAAAGGTCAAAGTGTACTGGGGAGAAGGAGACAGCTGAAAAGTCACATTCCCTGCAGGCGCTGTGGCACTGACCTCTTGTGCCTGCAAAAACTGGGAATCACAGATAAGCTGTTGCGATGCCATGACTTCTTGCACTGGGGACTGCGAGATCTCAGTGCAAACACTGTGATTTCTCAGTTGGCAACACTGGAGCTCTTTGTAGTACCAGGTCAGGTTGGGGGGGGGAGCAGAGGGGGGAAGTTAGGTAAGGTTTTCATGTTATGTGATCTGTCTTGTTGCATTATTCTAACAAATTAGACTCTAGAAAGCCTCTCTGCTGTCTATCTGTCTGTCTGTGCACCACCCTGAGGACATCTCTCTCTTCCCCTGAACTCTGGTACCTCTGATTTACCTGGGACAAACCTGGCATCTGTGAAGGATCTTGCTGTTTATGTTTATGGACTCTATGGACTCTGTGAACCCTGTGGTTCGGTGCCCCTCACTCATGTCTCCATCAGCCATTAGAGAATTTCTTTAAAAACTGAAGACTGCTGACCCCAAGCCTCTCAATATGGAGCTTCATCCAACATGAAAAGATTTGTACCCACAATTTCCTTTTTTTAGTACTACCTCCCATCCTCAGAAGGTTCAAGTCTTCAAGATGGGGCCTCTTTTCTGGATGGTCCTACAGGAGAAGTTGCAGTAACAAAACAAAGAGAATTCAGATTTGTGCAGAATAGTCTGAATTTACATGAAAAGTGGGCAACAGAGGTGTGCAGAATTAATCCAGAAGGAGGTAATGCTACATGCAGCACCTGAAACACTGCAGCCAGTAGCTAATAATAAGTAACTGAGATCCTTTCTAATGAGGACTTGTTGGCAAAAGCCTTACCATGGGCTGTAGGCAGATTCTCCTTTACTTTGCTGCATCTCACACAGCTCCTTCTTGATACACTGGCTAAGTCATTTAGCTTCTTAGTGTATTTGCCTCGTTTGTGCTGTGGTGATGGTGAAGTGGAAGATGGATGGTGAAGATACATTTTTTTCTGCATCAAAGTGACAAGGGGAATTAATGTTCAGGAACATGGATCCTACAAAACAGTGGCTAAAATGTAACAAGGTTTTCTAGTATGAGATAAAGCTCTCCAGTACCCCTTCTCTTGTGCAGACCTGTTATGTCCCAAAGACTCCATACAATTATTGTAGCACTTCCCTTCACAGACAGGCTCAGAGATCGTGGATTTGCGTCACGGCTTTACAATGCTTGTCCATTGACCCTAGCTCACTGGCCTCGGTTTTAAGATGTTAACCTGCAGTGAAAGTATCCTATCCTATCCTATCCTATCCTATCCTATCCTATCCTATCCTATCCTATCCTATCCTATCCTATCCTATCCTATCCTATCCTATCCTACCCTATCCTTATGCCTTTATCATGCTTTCTCTCTTGTGAATCAGTGGCGAAGTGGGTTAAAGCCATGGTCTGCAGTGAGAAAGTAGCGTACCCTGCTAAAGTGCTGATCCCATCCCATCTCTTCTTGAGGTGCTGCAGGTCACCTTTTGTAGTGTTTTAACTGAAGCTGGAATTTTCCAAATAATAGATTAGGGAAAAGACTAGGGTTTGAAAGGAAAATGCTTTTCAATAAAAGAGAAATCCTTGGCCTGTCTACACCTATCAATGGGGCTCAGGCTGTCACTCCCTATCTCCTAGTCACCACAGGGTGTTATGAGGAGGTATTAAGGGCATGACTTCCTGGCAGTGGCTATTTCTTCAGAAAAAAAGAACCTGCAGAGGAAAGCAAAGGCCTGCTGGCTGTTTGGCTGCTTCCCAAGTCAATGCCAAAGGGAACGCTGCCTTGCAAGGTTTGCTTCCCAAGGCCATCAGTTGGTGGATGGCTGAATGAGAAGCCTAGATGTGAAGAGCCATTTCCTCCTGCTGCAGTGATTTCTGTTCAGGTCTGCTGACCACTGATGCATTACAGTCAAGACCGTGCAAAACTTCTCCTGGTACAGTGTAAAATTTGCTCCAGAAGAGCAGAAACATCTGGTTAGAGCCAGGAAGTGGTTGCTGGCTGGGTTTGGCAACAAGGGAACGTGTAGTTAATACACTCTTACCTCATCAGTAGGTGTCACTGCAGCAAAAGACAGGGTCCAGTGGAAAGTTTCAGAGGGGAATAGAGAGGGGTACTTCAGCCAACCAACCAGATGCAGAGTCAGTTCAGTGCTTCCTGACTACAGCTAGAGAACAGCTATGGATTTGGGTTTATGAATTGCTTGTAATAAGGCTATAGGAAATGAGAGATTAAGGAAATGAGTCATTAAGTGATTACAAAGACATGTGGAGCGCACACAGTTGTGGCCGCCAGTAACAGAGCGTTGAGCAACCGTAAATTTCTTCTACGGGGGTTTTGGGAATGTTCCTGCTGAACCTGTATGCAGTAGTGAGTTACGGTTCGGTGGATGTAGCTGAAATGAACCGGTAGCAAGTTTCAGTCACTCTTAGCACAAAACCCACAAAAGATTTTTCTACAACTCAAAATCACCCTTTTGATGCCAGGCCTGGTGACCAGTCCCAGAAGAAATATTGTAACAATTAAGAAACAGTCACCCTCTGACATGGTAGGATTTAGGTCTGGGCTTCAGTACGGATGTGGAAGGTTTAACCAAGGCTCACTTAAAACCTCCTTGTCAGGGCCAACGTCTGAGAGCTGACAATGTAACCCTGCGCTAGAACCAGCTTCTGGCTCAGTTTCCACATCGCTGCCAACAGAGCACCAAGCAGTCATTCTTCCTCCTGCAAGGTGTTTCTCCGGTGTGCTGGGACTGGCATTCAGCACATGGGGAAATGTGGATAACCAGGTCTTGGGTCTGCAGAAAGCAAGGTAGAGAGGGGAGCAGGGTGGCTGCACTTGTTCAACAGGTGCACTACCATCAGCTGGTGAGCAGATGCTCTCTGGTGTGCCTGGAGGACTTTGTTCACACCACCCTGAACCTGCTTCCGTTCCCAGCCTCTTGGACAGCAACTCTTCTGGAGAGGCACTCCCCCTCCCTCTTCCCCCCCAAAGCCAGTACTGGAGATCTGTAAATGAACTCTGTTCATTTTAAGATCCAGCACTTCAGAGGCGATATGAGAAGCAGGATTCAGCAGCTGTCACTCCAGGCATCTGGGATAAGTCACAGAACCCATCGAAATGGACCCTCCATGTGGTTTGGCATCAAGAACCATTTTTAAAATCCTGTTTTCTAGGAAGAACAGTCAGGAAAGGAAGACCTGAAATACAGGGCAGGGCAGCCCTGATGCCTGCTGTTAAACCCAGACTCTCCTGTTCTGCATGACTTTTTTGTGTGTTCTTGCTAAGGCATCCTGCTCCAGAGTGTGTTACACAGCATGTCCAAACCCCTTCCATAAATGTTGCCAGGTAGTCAAATAGTATGGAAGGAGGAAATGAGGCAATCAGGTATCTTTGATGATATCTTAATGGCTTTTCTTAGGACATACATAAAGTCCTGGTGGACCAGATGCAGAATAAAATTAAACAATATGAAATAGGTTCTTTGAGTCCTTTATGAGACTTTCTCCACAACATTATGCCTCCAAAGTGTGTTGGTTCTCCACCAGCACCTCTGCAGGCTGCAACTGCTGACTTTCAAACGAGTTGTAGTGCTCTGTACCTTGTTTACTGCTGATTCCCCCTCCCATATATCTAACTCCCCAGACTACTCTCTAGCCAGGAATATAGCGATAGATGTAGGGGGAAAAAGTGCAGGTGGTCCCTTCGTCTACCTAATAACAGGCTGTCATGTAATAAGGCCTCTTAAAACAGGCTTCTTGGTTAAAAAAAAAAAAAAAAAAAAAAAGCGCATCATAAAAGCTTCGTTTTCATTCCCTTTCTCTCAGTTTTATTTCATATTTACATGCAGCCTCCTCAGATGCTTGCTGATCCGTGCAAGCAGTGTTTTGGGTATATAATATATTGTTTCTCACGTAAGTTAATCACACCTGAACAAAGAATGTCTGCAGTGCTTATAATCACAGTTTGGTTTCACCCACACTTGAAATTAACAACTCAGTCTCTGCATATAGAATTCAAACAAAAGGCATTTCCTATTCAATTTTTCTCCCACAATCTCCCTTCTATTGTGGATCTACCTGTCTTAGGAGGCTGAGACACTTCCAAATTCTCTGTAATGGGCTGGTAGATGGGAGAGGATGGAGCAGAAAATCCACCATTCATGCTACTGCAGTAGAAGCAGTAATCCAAGCATCAGTGTGTACGTAAGATTCTTCGTATATGATAGTTCCTGACCCTATGACTTTAAATCTGACTAGATAAGAGAGCCAAAGAGTGGGAGGTGAAACAGAAGCCCAGAGAGTTGAAAAGATTTGTCATAGCAAATCTGGGACTGGTGCCCAGGCCTTCTAAGCACAGCTGGGTGATGATATTATGGTTATTATTATTATTAATAATAATAATAGTTAATGTGCCAAAAGCTGGTGTTAGGGTAGGACTAAAAGCGATCACCAAACTAAGCAGAGTTGTGGTGAATATTTTTGGACAAGGGACATATCAGTGTTGACATCTTTCATAATCTCTCAGGCATTTTCAGAACAAAACTTTCAGAAAGGTTTTGAAACGGTGCTTTACAATTAAAAATAACCACTGCATTTAAAAACAACAAAAGAAAAAAAAAAAAAGACAAACAACTTTATAAATGATCTAAGTAACTAATAAGTGTAAAAAGCCTTTCCATTTCAGTCCAATGAAACATTTCATTCAGATCCAAAATCAACCTTTTCATCCAAAAACTCAAAAGCTTATCATGTTGGTTGAGCCTTTTTTTCCCCTTCTGATTTTCCATTTTGGTGACCAGACCAAAATATGTATCACTCACCAAGCTCCACTCATAAATCCTAAGAAAAAAATGTGTCCCATGGTCTACATTAAACTTTATTATGTAGACTTTTCAACAATGAAAATCACTCTCCCAGGCATTTTAACTACATCACCACAGTAACTATCCTACCATGCTACAACTTCTACTACAATATTTCTTTGTTGCACAGATAACTGTGACCAAGCCCTTGCTAACGTAATTCATGAGAGAGAGCAGCATGATTGAAACAATACTCACGCTTCAGGGTTGACCTCTAAACCTATCATAAGTCACAAGTGTCAAAACCAAGCAAGGTTATACAGGGGAGGTTATGAAATTTCATCACTTATACAGATGTTGGATTTTCTATGCCTTAATGACAGTCAGGCAACTTACTTGATTGTAAGTATGTCCTAATGAAAAGAACAAATTTACTTTCTCTTGACTGTTTTTCATTTTTAGATGATGCTCACTATTTCTACAGCAGTCTATTTTCTCTATTGTCTTTAGAGAAGCTCTTTTTGTTTCGTTTGTCAGTTTTGCTTGGTATGAGACAATGCATCAACACCTTTCATTCTGAGCAAATCCAGCCAAGAGGCATATTGGGGAAATATTTTCTCCCTGATGAAATGTAGAGAGGAGTGTTTACAAAAGCTCAGGAAAGGAAGGAGAAAAGGCATGTGCCTGCAGCCGATGGTGAAAACAGAAAATTAAAGTAGAAGCAAATTATCTACCAAGAATCCTACCCAGGCATTGGTCATCTACTCTTGCAGAAAATGCAAGTGATCTTAAATGATCAGGAGCAACTGGACCTGTGGTTATGTCTTGTTGGAAAATATCTCTCAGTGCTCTATGCTAAACCTCCCCTCCTGTCATGGGAATACTTTCTGTTCTTACAAACACGTCAAGATCCACAGGCAGGACAGCTTGACAACCTGTTGTGTCTGATGCTGTCTGAGAGAAATGTAGTCCCCACTAAGCGTCTTCTGTTGGTCTTTCCTTGCCCTCCAAACACTCATTGTACTCAAACCCCTAGATCTGCAGAGAAGACACGTAGGTATGAATTTCTGAACATATTCAAACCCACATTAGAAGAACATTCCTTGATGGCCCCAACAGAGTTCCCTAATTCCCTGGATTTTCCTGGAGTCACCTAATTGCTCCCAGGGTTTCTCAGAAATATCTGGAGTTTCCCAGACAGAATGGCCTTTGAGAAACTGCATTGTGACTCTATCAGGAGCCCATTAATTCTGCCCCATATGAAGTCATGTTGTCCAGAGAGTGATAACACACTGAAGAGATAAATCAGTTTGGCAGAGCCTTGACTTCAGCTTGCACACACAACAGTATAATCCTGGGAGCCCTCAGATAAACACATGTGTATATTGAAGGCAGCACTTTCTTTTTTCCTTCTTTTTTTTCTTCCAGGAGAATTAAAATGAACATCAATAAATTTGGGTGTCAGAGCACAGAGAGGAAGAGAAAGCAATAATGCTAAAAACACAGCATCAGCAGGAGACCTACCTATGGCTCTGGAGACCTACCAGAGGAAAAAAGATCGAGAACTATATCCAGACTGGCCACAATAGGCAGCAGCTAGATTTCTCCACTGATTCCTGAGGGAGCCAGGCTCTGACAGTCCATCATTGTAATATGATCCCAAAGTGACTGATGACAAAGCTGCCTGTAATGTTTGCCATCTGAGAGCAGCAGCATGACATGTGTGAGATAAGATGGATGGTCAGTCTTACAGTACTTTGATCTTGAGATGCCAGTAAAACCTCTGAAGATTGACTGTCCTCTGCAGTGCATACAGTTCCCATCAGGATGGCGTGGGACCACACTGGAGCAGCAGGGGAAGGGAATCAGGGTTCACCAGCTTAACTGGAATAAAGCACCACACAAAGCACTTGATTTCCCATCTCCTGGCTGCTTTTCCAGAACAAAATATTCAGGCTCAGTAGAGAAGTAATAAGCTGAGATGGCCTGTGTTTGTACAGGAGGTAAAACCTGAGATTCAGATGTCCTCTTCTGCCTTTACAAATCTGGATCATCACTAGAAGATTTCTATGCACAAGGTTGACATTCTAACAAACGGCAGAAATATTCTCTCCTCTACACAAAGAAATGTCATGCAGCAGTCAATCGATAATGTGCTAGACCTTATTCTTCATCACTGGCACTACATACAGCACAAGACTTCATGTGTCATCTCTGTCCCTATTGTTCTAATCCACCCCTTTCTAGCTAAGCATTCGTACATTTCTGAGTTTTGTATCACGGCTGACAACAACATTTCAAGATAGTTCTGAAACCATAAAGAAAATTAACAAACATGGTTGGAATTTGTAGCCTCTGAAGGCTTCCATTCAGAAACTTTTTTTCACTTCCTTTTTCATATCCATTGCAAGGCCTACAAGGGCATTCAGGTGATATTTAACACTAGCTGTACTGAGCAGTGGTTATTGCTACTGATGTTTATGGTCCCTTGGATTCAAGAAGCACCACCTGATATCAGGGGTCAATTACACACATGTGGAATGTCCCTTGGCTTGGAAAAACACCAGGGATGTATGAAGCTCTTCAGGGACAACCAAACACACCAATTGAGGTGCAACACATAAACCTGACGAATGCCTGTACTCCTCAGATAGAAACAAGCTCAGCAACATTCAGTAAAGAAGAGGTGGTGTGGGAAGGAAAAGGGAAGAAAAGTATCCTACCAGAAATTTTCAGGTGGGAAAAGTTACACCACCTCACCCTTATAATGTCTACATCAAGAAAACAGGTTGAGAGGAACCTTGAAGGGCATGTGGACTGTCTGTAGCCAAAGACAAAATCAGATCTACCCAACAGATATTCTTAAAATGACCAAGCAAGGAAGACTCCATACCCTCCTTGCACAGATCTGTTCCAGAGTTTCACAGTTCTTACTGCTTAGACCCTCTTTCCCTTTTTCTGATCTTGGGGTAATCCATCATGGGCATGGACAAGAAGTGATCCCCCACCATACTGTGGCTGTCGTCCCAGTATTGGAAGATGCTGCTCTGTTGCAATACAATCAAAAGCAATTCCACAACATCAAGAAATTTACTTTGAAAGTTACTAACCATGGCACAACAAAAATTAAAAAAAAAGCAAGTAAACCCATCATGAAAACAAGTGCTTGTGTTTAGAGGCATTCGTGAAAGAGGAGACAGGCTGAGTGGCTAGTGGTGTGGAGGAACAAAGAAGCCCCTCTGGCCATTGCCAGGATTAATGAAAGACCAGTCCTAGGAGTTTGCTCCAGCAGTTTTAGAAACAATAATAACAGTCCTCCCCCTCCCAACACGCTAAATCTGATCCTTGCTAATGTGAATTAATACCAGGTTTCAGTGTAGCCACTGGGGTAATGTGATGCTCTGGAGTGCTGTAATCCTAAACAGAGCATTAGGAGAGCAGCTCGCACCACAGCTGTGGCTCCTTGCAGGTGTTTCTCCCCCAGGCAGCCCCTTCAGCAGCAAGTCTCTGGGTCTGTGGTTAAACCGCAACACTCTGCATGAGAGGCATAGGGGGAACTCTGTCATGGTCAGACAATAGGCTTCCTTGGAAAAAATGGGCTGGTCCAGTGCTGGTGGTACCAGAAAAGGTGGGTAGGGGGAGGTCTGAAGTGATACGGGTCTCTGTTTACTATGCACAAAAGGAGAGAGAAGCAGGTGAATGAATGAAGTAGATACCTCTGTGTGACCCTGTGGACTGGGCACACAGTGGCTGTGTACACATGTGCTCTTTGTTTCTGCAAGTGGTGTTCCCACTGCCCCATCCCTGCCCCATAGCTTTCCCTTATCCTCTCCCTTAAATAAGCCCTAGCTCACACATTTAATCAACAATCCCCACTATTCATTTTTCAGGGGCACCAAAGGGAAACAGAAGTCTACTAAATGAAGTTCTGCCTCTTTTGGGACTGCCCTGCTTTCCCTCCACCCATCCTTCACCACCCTCCTCCCCCCAAGCCTTGCATCGTGCCTGTCTGCAGTCACAACTTGATATTGGGTTACAGCAGGCCTCCAGCTGACCCGGTGGGTTCATCCTGTAAAAATACCGTTTGTGCAGTTCGTCTCTCTGATTACTCCCAGCTCATAACAGGTGGGGCTGCCAGCTTGAAGGGGGAGGGCAGGATGGAAGAGCTGCTCTTTAGCTGCATGCCCTCCTCCTCAGAAGGGACAAAAAAGCCCCGTTTGTTCAGTCCCCCAGCTTTGTCCCCAAGGTCTTGGGTTTTTCAGAAAAGTGTTTTGTTAACTCCATTTTTTTTAAGTTCAGTACCACTGGAGTCAAAGGAGTGACACCAACAGCACTTGCCTAGCCTAATTTCCAGCACACTTTCTGTTTAGGTGCAGGTCCCCATCAAATTCCCAGCTGATTTCTAGATCCTTTCACCACTACAGAAACAGATCAAAAATTTAATTAATCTCACAACAAATTCAGTGTTTCCAGATAGTCACTTGGGCCAAGAACTGCCCTTTTTGGCTGATGGATCTTGGGCTTTCAGTCTTGGTTGCACTTGGGAGAGTGAAGAAAGAGGACAGAAACAACTACAAACTTACATAATCTTTTGAGTTCCAGAAACAAATATTGGAGGGAGGGACTTCTATTTAACTTGAAGTAGTAGGTCAGATTTGAACAGTTTGCAGTGTGGGTGTGATTTAGATGTAGATCTTAACTTAAAGGCTTGTTCCAATTCTGCAGCGATGTAACCCAGGGAGTATTGTTTAAAAGTGCAAAAGAGTTTTCTCTTGTTCTTGATAGCAACTCTACATTCCTCCTGGAATCAGGTAGTAGTGGACTGCTTGGTGGCCCAGGGTTACCTAGGTAAATAAGAAAATGCATAAAAATTTCTACACAAAACAGGAGAGATTTAATCACGCAAAGCTCATAGAAGTTCTCGAAAAAAACAAGAATGGAGAAGCTCCAGGGATGGAAAATGGTTACAAACTTTCTGAAGAGCAGTCAGTAACACCAGAATTAATTTTAGAGTTACACTGGAGGACAGCTGAACAGAAACTAGATATGAAACTAGAAAATTTATTTCCAAGCCCTCTTCAAAAAAAAAAAAAAAAAAAAAAAAAAAAAAAAGGCTTTGATGTTTCTGGGTGGGGTTTTACTTTCATCAGCCTGCAAATCTCTAATCAATATCCAGAGAAGAAAAAAGAATCTGTATAGCTGGTTATGCCAACCAAAAATAGCCTGACCGGGTTTTTTTGTTGCCTTCCTCGTATTTCTTGTTTCCTAATGCATTATTCCAGCTGAGGCTTATGCAGTGTAGAAACACTGGATTCATTAAAATAATCAGAGATGACCAGGTACTTGACAGTGACTTTCTAACCCACTAATAGCCTGTGCTATAACTGAACTAGGAGATCCAAGAGACCTTGGATGAAGACACTGAGAGATGGGTTTTACTCTTTCTTCCTTGCAAAGCTGTAATGAGGGATTATTTAAGGATGCTGGCACCAGACTGGATGTATCCTGCACAGCAGGAGGAATCTGATGATAAGCATTGGCTTTGTCACCTAGAAGACAAGCGATCCTCAAAGTCAAGTGACATAGGAAGACAGAGAGATCACGGCACCAGCCAGATTGAAGGAGGACTTCAGAGACATTTTTTTCAAAATGGGACATTTTCTGTGTTCCCATCAAACAACTTAAGTAGTGATATTTTCAATTTTTAGCTGACAATGGTCTTTGTCTTTCCTTCTGCATTTTGCTCTATTCCACAATGAAACCAGCAAAAAGATTTAACTTTACAATTCTTGATTTTCTTCTCAAACAGTTCTACTTGGGAACTGTGGGCAACAGGAATTCATGTATTTTTCAAGAAATGCAGAGTTGCTGATGAAGTCTGAAATATAATTCTAGGTAATTTCTACATACGGATAGTTGCAGATTCTTTTGGAAGAAGAAACTCCTTTCTTGTCTTATACTTATCCCTATTTTCATCAGTGTCCTTTAAGTTACACTGTCCCTCACCTAAAAAAAATAATCTGCAAATTAGAGAAGGACAATGGTTTGTCTGTCTTTTACTTCCATAGTCTCTAAATGAAACACAAAAGACCTTATATAATATATCATACTGTATGATATTTGTTTCTACTTTACAGACTCAAGAACACTATGTCCCTTTATTCTTTTATGCCTCTCTTGCCTGTATTTCTTGGAAAAAGGAATTGGAGTTGTTGCTGAGAATTTAATAGGTTTTGTGTTTAAAATGGACACATTTTCACAAATTTCATCAGTCCAAAGAGATCTAAGCAGCTGAAAATAAATGTATTTTCCCTTCTCCAGTAGACATCACTTTTTTGATACCTTCATTGTCGTAGTCTTGCCAGTTTTCCATTTTAGAGAGGAAAGTAGAACAGAAAGAACATGCATTTATAAGTGACAAACATATCAATAAATGAATATTTTTATAAACAGAAACAACTGAATCCATTTCTCCAAGTACTATAGAGATCCCAAAATGACCAAACCCAGTGATGTTTTTCCTTTGCAAGTAATTTTCAAAGGGCCAATTACCTTGCTACAACTGGAAGTATCATCTACATGACTACTTTGAAATCGTAAAGCAGGTGACATGATCTACTGTGTTTGTTCTTGCTGTGCCTGCTTGGCATAAGCTTCCTAAAAGCCTCGGGAGTTGCTCTGGGGATGAATTTGGCCTGCAGGGGTCTTCCATTTACTTTGATTTATAGTGATCATTCAAAGTGTTTTCTCATTTGGATGGTCAGGGATTTACACACATAGCTACCATTAACACTAAAGAGTGATACCATTAAGACAAATGTACAGTTAATCTCTGGCACTGTGGAGATAAAAATATACCTCTGAGAGTGCTCTGTCTGGGATGGAAACCTTCATTATCTTAGTTTCATTTCACAGCATAGAGCAGCTTTAAAAGGCAGCTTTATAATTTTACTGCCCCTACCCTGTATTTCTTAGGGGGAAGGAGAGGAGAGAAAAGAAAAGGGGGAACTATCCATGGGAGAGCTGAAGGAAATGAGATTGCTTCCTTCAAGCCTGAGTATGCAGACAGTGTTTCACATGAATAGCAGGGAGTATCAGATGAATTTTGATCTCTTCCCTGGATCACCATCATTGCAGAATTGCTTCTGAACACCAGGGCACTTGTTGCTTTTATTTTAGTAATGTCACAGTAGTCCTTGGAGAGCGAGCTTCCTAATCTTTCCCCAAATTCATGCCAACCAATAGACTTAAGTGAAACAAGAGATGATCCATGCCCAGAAGAACCTATAATAGACAAAAGAGTAGGGTCAGATAGGAATCCAAATCTTAATAGTGAGGAAGCGTCTTTTCTTTGCTCTTCATCTACCTACAGTCTATCAGACTTTAACATCCCTGGTGTTGAAGGCTGTGGTATGTTTTTTCCCAAGTAAATGTCTGAACAAATAAAGAGTATGGAGGTAGAATTGCCCCAGAAAAGCTCTGGTGAATCATCCAGGAGGCTCAGATGAAGAACGCATTAAGACTAGTAACAGATGAGTGAAGACTCTTACTCCAGGAGTATTAAGCCTGATAGCTTGCTTCTTGTTTGCTAAGGTTTGGTCACAAGAATTGAGTGCCAGCCCCTTCCAAAAGGGCATCTGACAGTGACAAACTCTATGCCAGCCTTTGTCCCCTCCTGACAAACCTTTCTTGAGGGTACAAACTGACTGGTTTGTGGAAATAAAACACTGATTCATATACTAAGACATCCTTCTCTCAGATGTCTTTGTCACCAGCTGAAATGGCTCAGTGAGCCATTGGCACAGTAATAGCAGATTTTGAAAAGAACATTCATAATCTAACCCTATTCAGGGTTATATCTCAGTGCCCCCATGGTGTCCAAAACTCTCAGCACCTTGGGCTGTGACCACTGTGTTGTTACTTCACCACTAGCAAGTGAAAGTATGCCCAGACTCATACAGCAAGGAGGTATACAGAACCCAAAGGTCTCTCACAGGTCTTTTCTCCAAGTCTTGAAATGAGCCCCTGTATGATTCAGTCCCTTTCCATGCTCTCTTTACTGAAGACACATTATTTCAGATCTGTGGACCACCCTACTGCAGAACACCCATAATATGATAAGATGACCAAAGGAATTGTTCAGGTGGACATGTCCTGTTAAACCATCACAAGCAACAAGAAACTGAAGTAGTGCAATGCAGTGATATAGCATAGGATAGTGACTTAATCTCTGAGTTTGAGCAAGGTACTTCAACTTTTTATAGCTTTCCCTATCTCCTTTCACACTGTCTCTTTTACAGCCGATATAAATCATTGAAGTTAAACCACAGGAAAACAACTTGTATGTGTCTACATTAGAGACTGGCACTATTTTTTTTTCTCAGTTGCATTAGTAAAGCCATTTACATGGGTCCAGGGACATTTTGATTTGGGCAAGGACTGTACACTTTGGAAAATTCTGTCTGTGACTTTATTATTACATTGGACACCATGACATATTTTAAGTGTTTCCCTGTCTTCAGCTGTAATGAGTATTTCATTTAGATAGCCCATTAGGCTTCTTGCTGTGGTAATATGGATTCTATATTTCAAACACCACTAAACAGTTTTCCATTCCTGTGGATGAATCCAAGTCTGTAAATTTTTCTTTGCTGCACAATGTCATTCAACAACCTGACCCAGCAAAACTCCTACAGATCTCACAAGACCCCTGGCTAAATGCAGAAGAGAAAACGTTCTGTGTAAACAGAAAATGCAAGCAGAGAGGAGGAGGAGGCGGGGAATGAATACGGTTCTCATTTAATTGCTTTTAAAGCTTTTTGTCGTCTTTTTCTCATTTCCCCCCCTGCCCAAGACCAGAATATCATGCATGTAACAGAATCCGTTCCGATTAGAAGGTTTTGTTACAGCTGTAATAAGCTTTCACACAGGGAAAGTCCCCCGAGACCTATATTTCATCTCAACTTTCCCCACCGCATTAAACAGACGGTTTGATTCTGGAAAACAGAGATCGAAATTCTCTCCTTCTGCACTCAACACTGGGAAGTAATGAGAATTGACAATTTCAAGGCTTGATGTGAAACTAGCATGGTCTGGACTGAAACTGCTTGTGTGATAACAGGTTTTGGGAATGTTTCCACTTTCGTCTGTTTATTTATTATTCTTATTAATTATTCTTAGGCTTGTGATTTGGGGGAGAGAGGGTGGGAGGACAAAAAGGGAAGGAAAAAGGGAGTCAGTAGCTTGACAGCACACAGCCTAAATCTAAACACCACACGCACTCGCTATACCCTGGAAAAACCTGGATCTTATACAACAATTTCTGTAACAGCATCACTTGGATAAACCAGCAACTTACTTGGAAGGAATCTTTGCTTTCCTAGAATTCATGTAACTAAGAGATAAAATGACCTTGAGGGATGGCAGCTTTCCTTCTAAAATACATTAACTCTTTCAGAGCCTTGCTGAAGATCGTCCTTTATCCATTCTGTGGCGAATAAGACAGAACAGCAGGGTCTGGCCAAAACCTGCCAATGGATCTCATTGTACTAACATCACCATGTTTCATATCCAGACTCAAGTCTGATGATTTCGAAGGGATACTTTGAAAGCATATGGTCAGCATCATCTGTGAGTGCCGACAAATTTGATGCAAGCAAATGACTTGATGCATCTTTACTCTTCCCCATAAAGGGGGTCTGCAAGAGGGGGACTTTTTTTACAAGGGGATGTAGTGATAGAACAAAGGGTAATAGCTTTAAACTGTAATAGGGTAGATTTAGATTAAAGGAAGAAGTTCTTCATTATGAGGGTGGTGAGGCACTGGAACAGGTTGCACAGAGAGGTTGTGGCTGCCCCCTCCCTGGCAGTGTTCAAGGCCAGGTTGGATGGAGCTTTGAGCAACCTGATCTAGTGGAAGGTGTCCCGGCCCATGGCAGGGGAACTAGAACTAGATGATCTTTAAGGTCTCTTCCAACCCAAACCATTCTATGATTCTAAGACTTTGGCCCAATTTGTTGTCCTCTGAAATGAATCAGCAGCCAGGTTAGTACAAGGCATCTCCAAATGTCGTAGTCCCTTGGATTGCTCTATTAAACTATTTCTGTTTCTGTGTTCCTGTAACAGTGATTTTTATGCGGAATGAGACAGTCAGGCAGCAGCCAGTCAAATCTGCTGTACTTCTTCAGAAATGATCAGTCCTGTGAAGAGCAGAACTGACTGAGCATGGACTCTGGGGCATAATGTTATTTGGCTGGATTTTCTGGTGTTTAAAAATAGTATTTTCTCTGCTGTAACTTCTCCCTTCAGAGGATTTATCTTCCCTCTACCCTAGTTGCCTATTTTCACAATAATACTAGGAACACAATACCTCTTTTCACCCTCTGTCAATTTTGATCAGTGGACAGATTCAAGGTTATTAGTGGGTGACTGACAGATGGAGTGAACGATAATTCCTGTTGACTTGAAAAAGAGTAAGGAAGAAAATTCAAAATGGTCATGGAAGCAGCTCACTGGGATCATTTAGAGGGGGTAGATAAAAGGGGCCACTTTTAAGGGAGAAGCAGCAGGAGCTGATGGCTGGACACTTTTTACTGGTTACTTTACACACAGATGTTGCATCTGTAAGGAAGGCTGCTTCATACTTCAGCATGTTTATACAAAAAATAGATTCTGACAGCTTCCACTTTTCTCTAATTTTTAGATGATGCTCTAAGACCAGGTGCTGCAAACCTTTTGGAATTAAAGATCTCCATGGAGACCCCTTTCCCAGAGCAGATGTATCCCAGCTGTGCTCAGACAACACTGACATCTACCTTCCCTTAAATTTGTCACCGCTTTTGCTCAGAAATGAGGGCTTTCCTCACTTCCTTGTACACAGTCCTGAGTTTCACCCAGATCTGGCTGCATTGCACTGCCAACTGAGCTAATACAGAGGGATGCATACTCCCTTCTCTTTCATCGAGAAAAAAGGAGCTAAAGCCATCAGAAGCTGGCTGCAGGAGAACTGTGTCTTTTCTGTGAATTCCACAGTGCCATTTTTTTTACTGGGTAAAAAACAGGCTAGATGGCTGGGCCCAAAATTTGTGGTTAATGGAGTTAATTCCAGTTGGCAGCCGGTCACAAGTGATGTCCCCCAGGGCTCGGTTTTGGGGCCACTCCTGTTCAACATCATTGTTGATGATCTAGACGAGGGGATTGAATGCACCCTCAGTAAGTTTGCAGATGACACCCAGCTGGGTGGGAGTGTTGATCTGCTCGAGGGTAGGGAGGCTCTGCAGAGAGACCTGGCCAGGCTGGAGCCATGGGCTGAGGCCAAATGCCAGGTGCTGCACTTGGGCACAACAACCCCCAGCAGCGCTACAGGCTTGGGGAGGAGTGGCTGGAGAGCTGCCAGTCAGAGAGGGACTTGGGGGGTTGACTGACAGCCGGCTGAACAGGAGCCAGTAGTGTGCCCAGGGGGCCAAGAAGGCCAATGGCATCCTGGCTTGTGTCAGCAATCGCGTGGCCAGCAGGGACAGGGAAGGGATCTGACCCCTGTACTCGGCACTGATGAGGCCGCACCTCGATTCCTGTGTTCAGTTTTGGGCCCCTCACTACAAAAAGGACATTGAATGACTCGAGCGTGTCCAGAGAAGGGCAACGGAGCTGGGGCAGGGTCTGGAGCACAGGTCGTACGGGGAGTGGCTGAGGGAACTGGGGTGTTTAGTCTGGAGAAGAGGAGGCTGAGGAGAGACCTCATCGTCCTCTACAGCTCCCTGAAAGGAGGGTGCAGGGACCTGGGGATGAGTCTCTTTAACCAAGTAACAAGCGATAGGACAAAAGGGAATGGCCTCAGGTTGCACCAGGGAAGGTTTAGACTAGATATTAGGAAGCATTTCTTTACAGAACGGGTTGTCAGGCATTGGAATGGGCTGCCCAGGGAGGTGGTGGAGTCCCCATCCCTGGAGGTGTTTAAGAGTTAGGTCGACATAGCGTTGAGGGATATGGTGTAGTTGAGAATGGTCAGTGTTAGGTTAATGGTTGGACTAGATGATTGTCAAGGTCTTTCCCAACTTAGATGATTCTGTGATTCT
The DNA here is from genome assembly GCF_003259725.1 of Athene cunicularia. Lineage (NCBI taxonomy): Eukaryota > Metazoa > Chordata > Aves > Strigiformes > Strigidae > Athene > Athene cunicularia. The sequence goes on from NW_020799107.1 coordinate 21,491,583, forward strand.
GTGACACTGCTCTGCAAAAGACCATTTAACCAAGGCCCAGCAAGACCTCTGAAATTTCAGGAAGGAAGGGTCTACCTGCTCAGCCCTTTTTCCCTGCTGAGCCTGTAACTGTTGGTGAACAGTTCCCCAAGCTGCTGCAGCTTCATGCATTTCTCTGCAGAGAGAGAGCATTGTTAAAATCAGAGCTGCTGATGGAAAGCAGAAAAGATCTAGATATGCAGGGAAGAGGGGACAGATCTGACTCTCCCATCACTTTACGTGTTTGCATGGCTGGGAAATGGAAAGAGAGACAGATGGACTGTATACACCTTTCCCTACTCCCCCAATCCTAGCAGAAAGGTGAAAGAAAGAAGTCTACAAAGCAACAAAGTAGTGATTTAGCCAGGCCAGAAGCTTGTGCAGCAACTCTGCAAGGGCTCATACAAACACACACACCTTTGGCTGCTGGAACGTGTTTGACTGCCAGAGGGGACATGAGCCAGAATACCAGGTCATCCAAAAACCCCAAAAACTAAAAAAGAACTCAAAACCGACAACAAAAAGAAAGAAAGAAATAGCACACATCCCTCCTCCAAAATAATAACAGAATCAGCCCCATGACAGCCCAATTGAAGTTAAGGGAGACCCCACCAGGGATGAATCTGCCCTGGTGTAATTAATTCCCTTTTGGAAGAGTTGCCAGCAGGGATCTCAGATTAAAATCTCTCTCTCCTCCAATAGGAAGCACCTTCAGGAGCTCAGCATCTCCCCTCCCTTCCCCACAGCGTGAAGCAGTAGTCCAAGTCCCAGTGTGAGACTTGAACCTACAGTGACCTCCTGAGCCCTGCAGTGAAGGATGTATTAACCAATGAGTCATGTTGACTCTGGCTTGAATCTAAATGGGCCTCTTCTCTCATACCAGAGAAACCACGTTCACACAGCCACGGACGTTGCTTGTATCGGATAACCCTTAATGCAAGAGTTGGGTGGTGCTTGTTGCTGTCATGCTTGCCTGGAGGGAAGGGGTGAGCAATGGGGTGGGGATGTCAAAATCCAGTTACTCCAGAAGTTACATCCTCTGTGTAATTTAGGATGCAGAAGAAATTGTCATCCAATTTGAACATTAGAGACTAAACTAGCCCTCTGGTTAATGAAAATGATGACTTCTGTTTCTCTGTGTGTGGCCTTTTCTTTATAGGGAGAGAACAAGTGATTGTTGCTTGTGTTACATCTTTTTTGAGAGGTAACTTTTTACTTTCTTGTATGCCGATCTTGTACAGAGAAAACTTACGTTCCAATTTTTGACATGCCACCATGAAGGTACCTTTGGGTCTTCCAAATGGTCTCCTGCTGTGGGCTAGCTAGCAGAGTTGGTGGCCACTCTTGGCTCACTTTCTCCATGATCCTTAAAGGAATACCAGCCACTTGGGATCTCTGAATCCCCTCTCTGGGTATTGGCTGAGTGAAGCTGGAGAAAAGTGTAAGTGGACAATCATGCAATCCTTCATGGAAATCCGAGGGAGTAAGAGTAGGAGTTTGTGACCAAATCAGTTGGTAACATTCCTGAACCATGGCCGGGAGGCAGCAGCTTTCATATGAGAAGCAAGACCAAGTAAGCCTCCCAGCTATAGGTGCTGTGAGAGGGTCTGTGACTCACTGAGTAAAAGGAGGAATGTTTATCTTCCAGCAGGACACCAAGTTGACATTTTATAGAAAGGATTTTACTCACTACTGAAAAGCAGCCTACTCTCAGCTGGACAGAGCAGCTGGTCAGCAGGACACTTAATCACACTTCACTTGAGGAGCTCAGGTGGTTGAGAGTTTAATGCAAGATAACACTCCATGTCTGAGTAGGGCGTTCTCTATCCAAGTGTAAGTGCAGGCTGATGAACTCCAGTTACTCATGCTGATATTTGCCAGGACACTGACCATTTCAAACAGAGGTTATCCTCTGCCTGATTCTCTCTATCTGACTGATAACCAGCAGGATATTTGTGCTAGAATATTTTGCTTTTGCCTGCCTGCTTGTCTTTCTGTTGCAGCTGAACAAAGAGAGCATTGTTTTCAGGATATCTAAACTGATTTCACTTTGATGGGCTTAAATTACCAGCTATATAACAAGAGAAATATATATCAGCCAGACCAACACCTCCTTTCTCAGCTCCTGCATCCACCCACCTACTGCCCCCCAGAAATATGTCAACATCTACTCACAAGCCCTCATACAATTCTGAACCCTCACTGATGTTGTCTATTACCTATTGACAACCCTAATGGTCTGCAAGGAAATGCAAATTGGCATTGATAGGAAACCTGAGAAAGCAACAGAGAGATTTACTGGTCAGGAAAACACAGGTTTTTCCTTTCCTTATTCATATTGTGGTTCACTGGGCTGTCATGTAATGCAAATAACATTCATGGCATTAGCGTGTACTTAAAATAAATGCTTCCTGTGGTTCTTAGATATCTCCATTTCATCATATAACACCTGAAAGAAAAAAAAAAAAAGGGGGGGGGAAGGAAAAAAGGTGTTCACTGCCTCCTGTACTCTACCGATGCACATGTTTGTCCTGCAGACATGAGTGCGTGGGCTGCACAGCTGTAATTCTGGTTTCTGTGTACTGTGCCTTTAAATATGAGTAGGCAGCCTGCCTGTAGGGCTGGGAGGGTGTAAATCTGGAAAGGCATTTAAGAGAAAGGAGAAAGAAGTACCTTTTGCGATATCGTTTCTTTAGGAAAGCACAAGACAGAACAAATTCAATGGGAAACAAGTCCTCCAACTTGAACCCCAGGTTCAGTGTTTATCCAGGGAGAGCAAAATCAGATAAACTTCCCTAGCCAGGGCTGTTCTCTGAGGAACCCTCTAGTCGAAGAGCTGGCTCTGCTGAACAGACAGTTGGATGACCCTGCTTAAGGCCGTCTGTTTCTGCTGCCAGCAGCCCCATGGTGGAGCAGTGAGACTAACACCATGCACAGATCCTTCTGAGAATGACCACTGACAGCCCAGCTGGTGGGTCTCCAAAACATGTTGCAGCCACATTCTCCACGTTGACCTTCAGGAAGTGCCAGTCTGGCCAAGGTTACACTGTCATTCCCCTGCCACACACACTCCCACTTTGTGTTTTGCAATTTCTTCATCCCATCAGTGCCGGGGAGTCTCCTGCAGATGTTCTAAGACAGCAATCTCTAAGGCGATGAGGTCTACACCACAGGGTGAAGAGAGATTTGAGAACAGAATTAAGCACCCTATAGCTTATAGCATCATCACAGCGTTGATAGCAGCTCAAGCTTAAAATGCCTGTGCTTGGGTTAAGAGTGGGCTAAAAATGGAATAACTCTTGATGGGATGGACCATAGCCTAAGGCATCATCTACAGTTCCCATTTGTGCAGACTCACGTGGACAAGAGCTTGGACCTAATAATTTAAGGCAACAAAGTTCCTTCCCTGGCAGTCAGCCTATGTCCATGCCCACGCACATGGGCTTGGGCCCATGCAAACATACCACAGTGGTTCCATAGACACTGCTGTGTAGCAGTTACACTCAGCTCCTCTTACTTTATACGATTTCCAAACTCTTCATACACATACTATTATTTTCCTTTTTCTTTTTCTTTCCAAATGGAGAAGACTTGTCCAGAATCTAGCAGCAAGCCAACACGAGAACTAGGAGACCGGCCCATCTCTTCTGACTCCAATGTCTTCTGACTCCAAAGCCTTTGGGCTTTGTCTGCTAAGCAGAAGTGCTGGTCATGTTTGAATAATGACATTATCTATATTAGATGAGTCAAAGCCCAAAGGCGAGTAATTCTGTTCCATCATCCCTTCCATGAGTTTCAGTGGAATGCTCCATATGTCTCCAGGTGACTGGAGCAGCTGCCTATAACATGGCATACTTTTGGTTTGATTTGTTGGGGTTTGGTTTTTTTTTTTGAGATCATAGTTAAAAATAAACTAAACCATCTCTTTGGCGCAGGAGGTGGGCTGCTAAGCTCTTGCTGTCACTGTTCCCTGATTTTTTGTTGCATCCACACATGCTCATTGTAAAGAATCACTAGCAGTAAAAGTATATCATATAGATCAGATGCAAACTGGTTACAAATGGATTTTGTGGTGCTGTGCTCTACATAAATCAGGAATGACATCAAGAGACTGTCTGGTCATGTTCATTATATGTTATTTGGGTATAAATTTGGAATCAGTATTCATACAGAGGTCAGTGAGGGGCAGAAAACTCTAGCTGGTCTTGGTTACTCAAAAAGTGGTTTATTAATATGGTTTAGGCTTATCCACAGGAGAAGACAGAGATGAGCTAGATTATTTAGTTGACTTAATCAAAGAAGTAGCCATTTACAGTGTAAATCTTCCTGCTCCTTTCATCTCACACAGAGTGAATCAGAGTTGTGTTATTTGTCAACATGGGACTGAAGCCATGAGTCAGCATTCAGCAAATGCTTCTAGTTCCGTAGATGGTTACTTTACTGCTTTCAGATTCAGATAACCTGAATGGAGGCAAAGAAATGCCAAAGGATTTTATCCTGTAGCTCAAGGCTCCAGGAACAGTGATGGACATAAGCTTTTGGTGTCCCTTAACTACCAATAGTATATTCCCATGAACATAGCATCATTTTATAGCCTGTCCTCTTCAGATGAACCTGCCATGTCATTGAGACAGGAAGAGATAGTGTCCCTGCTGTGTTCCTCAGCAGGCTCCTGAGCTGCCCATAAGCAGATGAATTGATGTTAGCATCTCTTCTTCCAGGACAACCATCTTAGTAATTTCAGGAGACACAAATACAGGTGTGATTTAGGTTATGTTTGTCAATAGTTCTGACTTTGCAGAAGCTGCACCATTTTGGCCTCAAAACACTTTGAGGGTGAAAGCCTTAGAGATCTTCTTTCTATCTATCTTGCAGCTCCTACATCACACATGGGGACAGAAATTTCTTCATTACATTTCTATGGCTTTGTGACTCTAATTTCTAGTGGTTTATGTACAAAAGAGAGAACCCTGCTTGCACTGGTCACTTGGCAGTGCTGAATACCACATATCCACCTCATAACTTATGGATGGGTGAGGGTTTTTACACTTGTCCTCCACAGCTGGCAGTCATCTATAGGTTCTCAAACATACCTTTCCAGAGAAGTATATTCTAGTAGAGAAATATGTTCTAGTTACCCTTTGTTACCCTGCTGAGAGGGCTCAAATACTGGCACATTTCAGAAGTGATAAGAGCTCCATCCAATGCTTTTGCTCATGAATTCCGTCTCTTTGGCCAAATTTCCCAGCTTGTTTATTTACTGTAAGTACACTGGAGCCCACTCCGGTTCAACGCTGGGCCTAGATCTTGCTGCAGGTCTTGCACCCCTTGAAAATAAATTTTGCAAGGGACTGTTATTTTATACACCGCAAAGCAAATCAACATCCCTGTAGGTGCCTGGAGTCTAGTTTTCCTTGTGCTGAGAAGAAATCACCTTGAAAATTTTGCACTCTATGGCACCTGCTCTGGAAGGGAACACTGCTTATAAAAAAAGTGCTTAAGAATTCCACCAATGGGTTTTCAAATGCCTGAAAAGACATTTGCCAGACTACAATGAGTGGTGGATTAGGAATAGACAAAAGAGAAATGTCACATTATTTTCACTAGTCTTACAGACAAGAACCTTGTAGATGAAACAATTTGCCCCCAGGGTAAATCCTGATATGAGAGAAAGCACCTAGATATCCTATCTGCTGTAAAATTGACAAAGACAATCCAAGAACATGACACTATCAGACCTGTCATGACTCTGAAATGGCAGCCCCTTGCATGTCATGATCTCAGTCCCTCATGTGGGGTTGCACCTCCTGTTGACTTCTATGGTGAAATAGCGAAGAGAGTGAAGAATGGGTTTTGGAGTGCTTTACTTCAGAAATAGCGAGGCTAAATCCAGTTCATACCCAGAGGTGCTGAAAGTGGTTGGCATCTGAGGGCTGTTCATCAAATCACTGGTCTCTGGTCCCCTTCCTTCAAAATGACTGTCCAAAAAGCCACCTTTGTTGCTGGCACCAATTCGGATCTTTTCCGCCAGTTTTAGGCCTGGGCTGCATGACCTGTTGTGCCAGTAAAAGCTGCCTTCTGTCAGCACAGCCCATGTCCACATCCAATGCTGAGGCCTGAAAGGGGGTAAAACTTTGTCTCTCTCTTAAGTACCACCCAAAAAAACCTTTCCTGGCACCATGCCATCACTGTAGATGGTGGATGCTGCATTTCCCCTGCCAGTCCAAACAGTGCTGGAGCAAGTCTCCCATAATCCTGTTGGATCCCAAACATTTTCAAGCTCTGATCACATCTTTAAATATCACTGCTTGGAGCAAATGGAAGCCAAGCCACAAAGCTCTCATACATGCAGAGCCTGATAATGTTATGCATTAACTTGTTCCCGTGCTTCCTCAACACTTAGCACGATGCAAAGGGGAGCGTGGGTCCCAAGTAAAATGTCTGCATCATGGACAGAGTCCTACAGAGCTGGCATGCCCCAGTGTGAGTGCAAAAATAAATGCCTTCAAAGGGACTAGAGCTGATCAGGTGATGGAGACAGAACTCCAGGCCAGGGCTGTGTAGATGGAAAGCGGAGACTGCTAATGACCATATTCTGTCAGCCCCTTGAAGAAAGACAAGCCTTCTCTCTTTAACACTCTTGTTAACCTATTGCCAGAGGCACTCACTGACACTGAAATTCAGGAACTATTTGCAAGCCTTCAGAAACACCTTGTGCAAAATTAATCCCCTGTTGAGTTCACAGAGGGCAATTGTTCTAGCTGCTTGTGGAACCTCAAAGTCCTGCCTGTGTAAGAAGTTGAGGAAAAAATATAGTCACAGGATGGTCCTTCATTACTTCATTTCTCCCACCCAGTGAAAAAATGACAGGTGGGCAGGACACAAAGTCTGCCAAAGCTTCTGGTGTGGAGTTGCCTGATCAGTGGGAAATGCTATAAAGGGGAGAATGGAAACCCACTTCCCCAGATACTGAAAACATGACTGGAAAATGTACAAGAGTGGTTATTTAGGAACAAGCTTTCAATGGGGTGATATGGTTTAACATAAGCTTTGGGGGTGATATGTCTTAACATGACCTTTGGGTTTCATCAGATGGTGTTTTCCCTTTAAGGGATGATGTCTAAATAAACAGGGCTGAAACTCATTTATCACCAGATGTCCAAGGCCGGCTCTAACACAAAAGACCAATTTAGCAAATTAGAACTGATCTGAATTAGATGTCCATGAGGCTCCAGAGTGTGAGTATAATTCATCTATCCTGAGAGCATTAGCCTTTCCTCTTGAACCCAGGTAAGGAAAGAAGTATATTTACAAAATATAACAGTATTTCCCTCTGCCCATCACATTGGAATGTTTCCTTTTGTTGAACACTTGCCTCATCTGAGCACGGGCACTTTTGTACGCACAGTTAGACTAGCAAATCCCCTTGGCAGTCTCATATTTCTAAGGGGTTTGCAGATAGCAGCAGGTAGTTTATCTATTTTTTTCACTTTCTTCTAACGTTGAATTCTGTTACTGTTTTTTCTTTTTATTACTGTTATCCCTTTTTGTATATGTTAAGTTATACATAAGGAGGCAAAATATGGAGGAAAAAAAGTAGGTGAAATGTTCAGATTTCTGGATAAAGAGACAATCTGTCTCACCTGCGTTGTGTTTTCTCTTCTGCAGGGATCTGTAAAGAGCTTCCTCTGAGATCTCACCATGGTACCAAGCTTGCTTAAACACACATGTATGAAGTGAATCCTTTTGTATATGTGCATGTGTATAACTGAATGTTCAGAAGAGAGGCCATGAAAGGAGCATCATTTCAAAACCCCCTGTTTGTCTTGGCATCTTTCTCCTCCCCATTTTTGTTAATTATTTGACAAACTCTCACTTGCGCCTGATGTCCTTCCAAATGAGAGGAGCCTTCAGCCAACTGCGCACCATTATTCAAACCTTCAGTTATTGCTCTGCAAAAGCCTCTTCAAAGCCCGGCCTGCTGCCCCTGTTTCTGTTTATCAAACAGCTGTGTTGAGGTTGGCTACATTTGGTCAAGTTCAAGGAGAAGAGCTGCCAAAATTATGAGAGAGGGAGCAGGGGAGAGTGAAAATGCCTATCAACTCACAGAGAGTGAGAAAAGGGAAAATGGCAGCCTCTGGCCCAGGATGCTATAAATAACCAGTTTGGCACTGCTGCACAAGAAACAGCTTGGCTAGCCCTCTCTTCTCTTCTCCTTCCCCACTGGGTTTATTATGTATTTAACCCTCTGCAGCATTTACTGAGGAAGGAGACTGCCAGCCAGAAGACCTCTCTCTATGTAACCCTTTGCACAACACATAGGTCTCTACCATAACAAAAAAGGACAATGGATCTGGTCTGCATCAAGGATCCTTGGCTTTCAAATGTTTACACATGCAACAAACTCAAACAGCGTCACAGTAAGTGCAAAATTAAGTAGAGGTTGAAAAGTCATGTATTTCAGTCCCTTGATAGTAATAAACCCACTGAGATAACTGAAAAGAGGGAAGGAGAAAACGTCCATTTTCTACTGAAGGAGATGTGTAGTGACCAAGATGATGGGCCAGCCTTATTGCAAGAGGTATGAAGGTATTCCTTCAGGTTAGTTGCTGCAGAAATTCTGCAAAAGCCACGAGAGTCTTTCTCCAGAAGCACGGACATTAGGAAGGGGCAGTAGTGCAGAGATATCCAAGTAGGGGAAATGGGATTAACATTTAGAAGAATGCTGGGAAATGGCCCAGGAAAATGCTTCAAGCTCTCTGGAGGTTTTGGCAAAATAAAGATTGCCTGTTGTAAGATGCTCCAATGATTTCTCCAGTCTACAGAACGTTTCTTAATTTTGACAAAATACACTCATGTCCTCCACAGTGTAAAGAATTTTAAATCAAAAGGGATTAGCATCAAATCCAACAGTCCCTTTGAGCACAGATCAATGTGTTCTGCTTATTTGTCATTGGCACCAAGCTGGGCCAGGCAGAGTGATTAATACCCACGTGAGGCTGAGGGATAAGCCCCTATACAAAGTCTCTACACTTTGTCCTTCAGGGTCTGCCTCATCTGTTTGTTGGGGAACAGAGTCACAGAACATGTGAAAATATAGAGACATGACTGGTTTACAGAGAGCTTCCTAGGCAGAATACACTTTGTAAGAGTCCAAGAGAGAGAAAAAAATCCATTACACATCTTTCTAAAAGGCAAATTTTTCAAGGGGCCCCTCTGACAAGATCACTTCTTTCCTTTGTTTTTTCAAGAAACCTTTGTCACAATTCTCCCCTCAGAACAGTTTTCTTCCATCTCTTCAAATAATCGAGACATCATTTGGATCCACACAGCCAGGGTCCAAGGCAAAGTTCCCAGCAATGTCTCCATTTACTGACCTCTCTCCCTCCTTGTCAGCACTTTGGAGGGGTCTTCCCTAGGTCCCTTTGTTCCAGGTCTCCTTGACCTTGGCTGGCTTTTAACAAAGTCCTTGGATCATCAGTTGCACACTCTCTTTGTTACTTGATTTGGCCAGCACTCTTGTTTTCCATCCCCTCTCATACCCTTGTCAGTCTCCCAGATAGCATTCTTCCCTGTTCCATTTGCCTTTATTCAGAGCTTCTCGCGATACCTCTTTCGCAATCTCTCCAAAATCCCTTCTACTGTGTTATTCTGGTTTTTAGCAAGATCTAAGCCACCACTGAAAATAATCACCCTCTCATCTTACACTTATATTGCTCCTAGAAAAGGATCTAAGTGATTGCATTTATCCTGGATGTGAATCCTTACCAGCAGAGAAAAATGGTCCAAAATTTTAGGCACTTCCTTGGGTTCAAGGTGGAAGAGATATCCAAAGAGAGATCTCTCTCCAAGAGAAATCGAAAGGGAATCTTTCAATTAATGCCCATGTAAAAACATCTCAACTTCAAATACTCCTTGAATGTAGCCCTAGATCAGAAATCCCAGCAGAAGTGCTTTCCTGCTCTGCCATCCTCAACAAGAACTTATCATTCATAAAAACATAAGAATGACCAAGTTAAAGATCCATGACCCCCATCTCTGAAATTGGTTGTAAGCTGAGGTTTACCAAAGGAGTAAAAGAAAGAGGCCACATGGAGTGTCTGTGTCTTTGGATATGCCCTTTCAACCACTGGAAGTACTGAGACTGATGAAATAACGATCTTGACGAGCCCACTTCAGTGGACTAAGTAGTGGAAAGCAACCAATCACCAAAAATGCTCTTAGAATAAATATTGCTCTCCTAAATTAACAATGTCCACACAACTTTTTCTTTTTTGCATCTTTTGGTGCTAGTTCTTGAAGATAAATTTATCTAAAAAAGCGCCTGGTTGAAAAGGAGTCATATATCTCTACCTGGGAGACTTGAAGCTGACATACTCATCTGGTTCAGGAATGAGATATTCATGCCAGCTCAGGTGCCTGAGAGCAAGAGTGTAAATTATGACACTAAGTTTCTTATAGCCCCTGCAATAATTCTCCCAGTATCCCGTAAGGTTTCCTCACAAATATCTCGTTTGCCTCAGATGCAGACATGATGAGAGATGATCATTTGGAGACATACACTTACCATTTCAGCATAATATTTAAAGGACATTCTTTCTTTACTAGGCCATTTTATCTTTAGAAGTTTTTCATACCCCTAGTTTGGTCTAGCTGGAGTGAAGACGACTGCTAAACTCAGTAATTTGGCACTGAAATTTTCCCCAGAGCAGAAAATCAGAAGGTGGCCACACAAGGGGCAGCTTTTGTGCAGTGCCTCACCAGAGCATTCAGTCTTTTTCTTTTGGGATATTCCTTCAGTTTCTAGTTTCACTGGGAGTTTTCAGTAGCAAGCAGACTGCTTTATTTCAGATGTTTGTGGAATTGAACAGCAGAGAGAAAAATGCCAGGGCTCAGACCTTTCACTTGAGAAACATGAAACTTCCTTTTGATATATTTCTCCTCAAAATGTATTTATTTAACAGGCTCCCTGACTGACTCTGGAAACCTGCTATTTTGACTCAAGAATTTTTCTCAGTGAATTATATTAGATAAATATAACTAAAGTGTATGATTATGCTGGGTCGATTAACTCCTGATGTTAAAACAGAACCATTCCTTTGGCTCTATTCTCACCAGCAATTTGTCACTGGTTTATGTTAAAAAAAAACCCTCCCTGTGACTGAGTGATGGAAACTCTAAAAAGCCATTAAATCTTGCCCTTGTATTTAATTGTTCCTGAAGTTGCATATTGCACCTACTCACAGTCACTTTTTTTTATTTTTTTTTTTCTGCAGTCAAGACACTGGTGCTCAGTGCAAGACCTGGGATTAGCACAGGACTGCACTTTCCTCAGCACTTTTCCTGTAGGGGTAGAGCATGTATTACAAATCTCAAATTCAATCCACTTTGCTGGAAGAGAGAGTGAGCTAAATCCTGCGATGTGCTGACTATCCTCAGCTCTTGCTGTTGACAGGAGATCCCAGAGGAGAGCGCATGTGTGGATCATGCCTTTTCCTAGAATTCATGAGTCCTAATCTGTGATTTTTAAGCCCTGTTTCAGACATATCACATTCTTGTCTTGTTTGCCCATCTGTGAGATAAAAATAGCATTTTCATCTCTCTCCTCCCTTTTTTCCCCCATCATGTCTAATAAGACAATTTCTCCCGCACAGTAGATGGTTTCTTACTCTGAACATATCCTAGTGCAACAGTGGGATAGTCTTCATTCAGAGTCTTGGTTACACCAACTGGCTTACAAACATTGATAAGTACCACTGCTGCCAAAACCCTGTAAAAGTGCTGAACAACATCCCATCCAAACTGTTACATTTCATATTTGGATAAGAAGAAAAACGCAGTTTGGGGTTTTTTTTGTCTTGGTCTTTATTTGTTTTGAGAAAAACTATAGATCTAAGATATTTGCAACAAGAAAAATATACTTGGGGCTAGGAAGGGTGGGAAATCCCTTTGATTCAGTATTACAGCGACCAGAAAATTCCAAAGAATGGTAAAATAGACTTAATAATCACCCTGGCTCTGTTTATTTCTAATCGTTAATTGGCTCTGATCCTTATACTTTTGGCTTGATGATAAAAGTCCACCTAATCAAGAATTAATTTTATTTAAGGAAGGTTCCTGGAAAATGCGCAGGACATGGGTTAGCTGTTGAAGGTTTGCCAGGCATGAGGCAACCAACCTGCAGTGCTGGTCGGCATTTTATTCTGCAAGGCAACTGCCTCCAAATGTTTGTATTGGGGAATAGAGGAGTGACAGCAGTAACACAAGATTGTGCCCAAAGCCAAAAGAATTAAAGGGACTCGGATAAACAGGTCTTGGAGAAACCAATTCCTCATCCAAATTCCAAAACCTTCTCACAGGCCGTGGGGTCCCAGCAGTAGACAGGAACAACTTTCTGGGGATAAGTTAAGAGTGTTTGCAGACAGTGTCACTTTTTGACACTGGCTGATGGAGACAGAGAAAGTAGATTATGGCACAAAGGAGTGAGAAAGGAATAATACTTTGTCTCAGTCCTTTAACTTCAGAGATTTCCATGCAGTTAAACCAGGAACATGGTTCCCAGGGATTTGGGGAAATGAATGGTTGTCAAAACAAATACCACCTCCATGACACCCTCCCTCCCTCATTGTAAACAGTCTTTAATCACTTCATAATAGGCTGTACCGATGGGAAACGGTGATTAATACTGTTTACCACTAAGAAACTCCTGTTGCTTTTTTACCAAGGAGTCATTAGAATCAAGTTGTACTATGGATATAGGGCTACCTTCTCTTTGAAATCACAACTCAGGGACCCTACTTCCCTCAATTATTGCTCTATGATGGGATTAAGATGAATGAAATGATGGAGAGGAGGTCTCCTGTTTTCTGTGGCCATTCCCTGCGTAGCTCCACAACCTCCTTAGAGATTAGTAAGCATTTACAACCTCATTTGCAGGAAGAGAGGTGCAGGGCAGATACAGCTGTTTCATTTATTTAGTGCTCACCAGTGAAAAGTCCATCTCTTCTGGTGTCTGTTGAAAACACTAACACAAAACATTTCTTAAATTGACATTTTAAACTGGGTATCTGGGACTAAACGACACTTCTTTGGTAAAATATTTGAGTTAAGGAATGTAATGGATTCAAGGAATTTTGGTTTTGGTTTGTTTTGGGGTTTTTTTTGGTTTTGTTTTTGGTTTTGGTTTTGGTTTTTTTTTTTCTGGTGGGATTAAATCCAGGTTAACTGGGCAATTTACAGGCTGTGACTAGAGCCCTGTGAAACGTAATATGAGTGCCGTGAACAGATAGTAGACAAATTTGCTCAAAAGGTCCATTATGGTGCTTGTGCTTTGCAAACTCCTGTTTCTATGTGTCATATTGGTACTTATGAAACACTCCCAAGCTGGGCCGTTTGTTCTGGCTCATTTTTCCAAATCAGTAGGATTCAGGCTGAGCTCATGGAGAGAACCAAACAAATATGTTGTTGGAAACATCACCGCAGACTCAGACTGGTTCCAGTCTGAGGCAGGAATCAGGAGCCCAAGTCTTGATTTTTGCCCAAGCAAATATGAAGCCAATGGAAATTATCCATCTGCTGGGATGTAAGTTGTAGTTGCCTGCTCAGTAAAACTCCTGTGAGTCTGTCTTGTAAGCATGCTGAAATGTCTTTAAAACTTTTGGTGACCATTAAGACTCATAGGGTCTTACTTCCTGCATAACACAAACCACAAAATTTCATTGGGAAATCCCCTCTTCAGGCCCATAACTTCTGTGTGAGAATGAATAAATCTCATGATGGCAGCATTTTACCCTTGCAGCAACACATCTTAGTGAAAATGGCTTGCATGATACCATGTGCCACTTCCTCATTCTCTCTTCTTTCCTTTCTCTTTTTCGAGCTCTGTGTGTGTGTGTGTGTTCTGAGCATGGACCAAAAATGGTTATTTTCCCCACACCTTTCATAACACTTTTCTTAAATGATGCAATCAACCTGAGCCACAATTGTGAACCAGTGGTGTGCAACTTGATGAAATATACACAAGATCAAAGCTGAGATGGTTCCGAGCCAGAGAGTGGGAATGTGGGTCTGAACTTTCCCAGACTCTGAAGGAGCTGGTTCAGCCCATTGTGAAAGCCCTGGCTAGATTCCAGGTGCACATTTTCCTAAAATGTGGAGGTATTTAGATCATTATCTCTCATTTGAGCTTATTGCAACGAATCAGCTTCTTTGTTCACTACCTTTATAACTGGTTTGATGATTTTATTATTATTATTTTTAAGAAACGTTTATGACAATATGGTATTTGATTGAATGTGATCAGGAACATCATGTTTAAAGACTGATGATGCACAACACAAGGTGAAAAGGGATTCATAACTTTACATAGGATCTTACTCTTTTCTTGCAGGTCCAAACAACAGAGCAGTGTCTGCCCAGCAGATAGCATTTCATCCAGCAGCTGCTGTGGGAGAGTGAATTCCTCAGGGGCAGTAAGTGCAGTACTGGCCAAATGCACCTCTGTGAATAATAACCTCTACCTATTTATTAATGCATTATGTAATTAACATTGAGAATAACAATATGGGTATTAAACTTCTCTTAAAACTCTCCAGTGTAAGTTCTTCTTTTCATGGATTTATAGCTTTGTCAAATTTTAATCATTTGGGCTGAAACTTTCCATGTTCATGATCTGCCTCAGGCTGGCTTTTTTTTCTGGCAGTTGGGGGTTTTTTTGGCGGTGTGTTTTTTTGTTTGCTTTTTTTTTTTTTTCTTTTGGTAATTAATGTTTTAACAGTCTGGCTATTTCTGAAAAGGAGATGGAGGAAAATAAATTACTCCTCTAAACCAGACATTTTTTCCTAACTGTTTTTCTTGAAACAGTCTGAAATCTTAGGGCTTTCAGGAGGAAACTTGAGACAGAATGAACTGGGAAAGAAGAAGGTGCTGTTATGTTGGGGTTAAACCCCTGGACATGGCAATGTGCATACAGTCCTTTGAGCTTGTAAGAACTGAAGGTGGTCCAGCCACAAAAACCTCAGCACATTGTGTCTGAAAAGTGCCAGTCTGTACTATAAACCTTTTACATGGCAGGCAGATGAGCTGAAATACTAAATAGAAGGACATAGCTGCAAAAAAACAGCAGTATAGGTGGTCACAACAGTGTTTGTTTTGAGCTACAGAGGACTGTAGTGAGCTGCCAGCCTCATGGAAGATCATGGTTACTAGTCTCATTTTTTCAGTTTTCCATTTAAGTCAGCCCTATATCACTGCCTGAGGAGACAGATAGGGGCCATTTATACATTGTAAAAATATGTTTGTGGAAAGGTTTTATAAGAGAAATATACAGAGCTAAGTTTCCTTTAATGACAATCTGCCTTTTAGAAAAATTGCACACTAAATCTAAGTGATTGATTGTGTTGAGTGTACTGGCTTAGGCCACATTTCCTCCCAGAATCAGGAGGAGGAGCCAGGATTTTGAATATCCATATATTTTTGCTGGCTAGCAGAGGCATAAATGTATCACATCTCCCTTTAACCACCTGTTCTTGTACAGTAACAACACACTACCTCTGCCAGTTGTTCCTTCAGCTCACACAGCAGATAGCAATGTGCATTCAAAGGTACTGGGCTCTGACTGGTGCATGAGGTTCATGCATCCCCCCCTTTTCCCTCACTAGCACATACTTACCCAGAGTAATTAAAGACCCAAGTGTACTGCAGAGTTCACTCCAGCTTGTTGGGTCTGCCAGCTAGTATGGAAGAGAAGTTTCTGAATGTGCTCTCACATCCGTCCTGCATTAGTTCCTCAGCATGTTATCCATGGGCTCCTCTCTTTCAAGCTACCCGTTACCCATAGCCACTGCCTGAAAACCATGAGGAAGCCACTCCCAATACAGGCTTGTCCCTTCCAATGTCTTTTCTCATAGGAAGACATGGAAGAGGAGAGGAAAGGAGGTAAATCAGATTACTTCAAGAGCACTTTTGTTAAGGAGATGCTTATTTTAGAAATGTTTCTTCCCTTGAATGTCCTAAATTCTTCAGATCTTTCTGCTAAAGCAAATGTTTAGAGTAACTGAAGTCAATAGCACTATGCAGAGTTTGAAGACTGGGGACAGAAAGGATGACACTTGTTCCTTCCCATGTTCTTCTGTCACACTGCCCAGTCAGTGGATCTAGAAACGTCATGAGATACCTTGTCCTTCTGGAGATCTCCAGTGACAAATGCCTGTGCAGCTCTGGAGATGTGGTTGAACGATCAAGGTGTTTGCTTTCCCCATGAACTTTAGAACCTCTGTTTCTGCCTGAATCAAGGCCTCTTAACAACCAGGATGTTGTAGCCTCTAACCAGTAGGTTTTTCTCTTCAAATTCTGCTATGAGCAAAACAGGTGCAGATTTCTTTTTCCAAATTGATTACCCCAATTATTCACTTTATTATATGAAACCTAAGGAAAAGATGAAGTGCACTAATTCCTGGCTACCTGCCAGTTGCAACTCAATCATTGGAAATTACAAATTGATATTGGTTGTTTTGCACTGTTCCATGGGAAGATTTATGTCTTTATGTAGCCAGTGCTGATGGAATAAATTAAACTGGGCATAAAAAGGAATAAAGATTTACTCGGCATTTGAAATCCTGGCTTCAGTGCCTCATGAAAGAGTGTGGCAAATATTCTGTAGACATACAAATATATCACATATCCCTAACAAAGAAAGCCTGGATAACCTGCCATTAAAGCTGTGACATTTCACCCCAATGCCCTCTCATTCCCAGAAAAATTCTTTAAGCTGCTGTGAAAAAAAAAAAAAGACATTGCCTTCTCTCAGTGCAGAAGGAAAGCATACTGGGCTTCACAGTGATCATCAGATTTTAAAAATGGACCTGAAATGACACCCAGCCTCAATCTCATCCTTCTTTCAAGCTGAATTATGTTGCCTTTGCCAGAAAGATTGCGTCTTCATAAAGGAGCTGAAAAGGAGAAATTGGTTTTGAATTGCTCCACATACTGTTCTCTCAGGAGAAATGTGTTTGGTTGAAATCTAAACTGGAAGTTTTCATGTCCTTAAGGTCATTACTACTGGAGCACAATAGACTGCAGAAGTACAGTGACTCTAGAACATAAGCATGCAGGCAGCGCATGGTGTTGGAAGAGCGGCTCGTACACCTTCTCCATGCAGACTCTCTGGCAGATAGTCACCTGGACTGCACAGTGCTTGCGCCATTCAGGGCTTTTCAGTAAACATATTTGCACTCTGATATTATTTTAGTTTTCATTTTGAACAAGGGACTGCCCGAGGAAAGAGACTAGACTTAAACAGATCATCTTTCCTCCAAGCTTGCCGCCAGCAGGAACTGAAGTTGGTTTTCATTCATGTCCTTTTGGCAAGCCAGCTCTGTGACTTAGCCTAGATTATGTGTTCAGAGCTATGTACAAGATTTTAGTCATTCTGATTCCACTGCTTGGACTGCATCTGTCACCCTCACCCAGACCTTCCCCAAGAGGAGAAAAGGACATTGATTTTGCAAACCTGTCAACATTCAAAAAAAAAGTCACCAGACAGATCAGGGAAAGGAAGGAGTTAATACCCATGTCTTGCCCAAAATATAAAACAGTTAAAGGTATGGATGTTTTTTCTGCATTTCACATTAAGGGTCCATTCAAAAGCCTTGATCCCATGTAAGACTTCAACCTGAAACATGCTGCCTCACACAAGAATTTTGCAATTTGAGACTCGTTGTTGCAAATGCATTTCTTTGTCAATGATTCCTAGCAGGTTGTCTCTTGAATGACTTGTGTTTCATTTTTTTGCTTTCGAGTATACATATTGTGTGAGTCCAGCTGTGAATTCATTCAAAGAAATAGTCCTTTTCCCTTGTCTGTTCATGGGCAATTTGTTGCTGGGATTTATCCATTCTGACTGGGCAGTTTGGCCACATGGTTCCTTTTAAATTCACTCTTCGTAAGTGTTCTCTCTAAATTCACTTGTTTCCATCTTGAAATGGGTTTCATCCTTTCACCATATAAAAGAATACCAAAACGTGTAGGACTGGATGGGCACAGGACTGAATACAAAGTCATTTGCTGGAATGTTTAATCAGGAGAAAACAGAAAGGGAGTGAGTAAAAATGAAATTGCTGATTAATCAAAAAATGTATGCACAAAAATCCATGTGTATGACTCATACAAGAGAGGCCCCAGATAAATCCAACTTGCTCACTGTAAAGTAAAAATTAGGAGGACTGTCTTGAAAAATAATCTCATAATCATCTTTCTCTGATACATCTAGAGCAATATGACTCCCACCATCTGCTGAGGCTTTGTGAGAGATGCTGGAAACTATCCTTCCTTACTACTTAAATCTACAACTTTCCCACTAATACAGCTACTCCTTAGGTACATCAAAAAGATGTAATCTGTGGAGTGCTTAAAGACAAGCACTTGTCAATGCCGAGATCATCCATTCGGTGTCCTTGCTGAAGAAATAATAGGTATGAGGCAACATGAGATAGATTTTAGTCCCACAGATGACAAGGTTTTCACACATTGTTGAAGACCACAAGAACATTAGAGGTAGCAGCAGGTGCTACAGCATGCATGCACTAGAAACATTTGGCTTACAGTACTGAAAGGAACTTGTCATTTACAAACTTGCCTATGAATAATAAAAAGGTGCTGGAAGAAGAGATAGAGACACAGCTACTTCCTATACCCCATTTTCAGGCCCATTTAAGCAGCCAAGGTGCCCACCACAATATTGAAAAGTATCTGAATCATATAATAAATTCTTAAAACAACCTTTAGAGTATCTAAGGAGGAAGAGGGTAGCTGGTCTTGCTACTCCCTTGACAATTCAGTGAGTTGGGAAGTTTTGATCCAAATGGGCATTTCTCAGCCTTCTGCTATCAGCCACCTTAAAATTCAAGACATCTATAGGGACAGGGGGAGGAACAAATGAGGGATAGAATGTGACATAAACAAAGAAAAAGCTGTCCTGGTTTCTACACTTTAGAATCTGCACTTGGCACAATATGTACATCTTGTCTAAGGATGTAACATGTCTATTGTCTGGCCATTGAAACAGCTCAATCTATTTACATGGACAGGCCATGTTCAAAGAAGACATCTTGTGGTCACAGTATCTCTAAGTCTTCTACTTCTCCCTTTTCTCCTACAGCATCTCAAATGGAAATTTTCACCAGATCTGTAGATGACCCTCTCCAGTGATGCCATTTCTTCAGCTGTAAGGTGTTTTGCACATGTTATAGAGGGTAAGGGAGTAAATACTCACTTTTTGGCCAGGAGGGGCTCTCAGGCTCTATTCTGAGCCAAAGAACTATAAAAGGTGGTGCAAAAGTTGGGAGAAAAACATGGTCTTGTTTACACAAGAAGAAAATACTAAATATGATGAGGAGCTGAAGTGACCATGACAGAACCTTTCTCAGAAGTCAACTTATTGACCATAATAGAGCCATCCACTGGTAATAATGCAGGGTACACACCAAGGCTGTTTAGCCAAAGTCCCAACATCTCAGTTCCACAGCATGAGCAAAATTTGTATTTCTATCAGATGAACTGATTCCTCATTTGGGTCTGTCTTTTCCTGACCAAAGTCCTCAGTGAAATCTCAGAGCAGCAATTACTATAGGTATTTGAATGGAAGATTTACATAGAGGCTTAATCTCCTGTTAAGGCAGAATATAGAAAAATCCAGTCAGTTAATCTCTCAGAACAGATTGAAGGAATGCATAGCATATATGGAAAAAGGCAGGTTTTGATATTTGTCCCAAGGATAAGCCTTGCATCACTACTAAGTGTCACTTTTCCTGTAATTTTCTTAGTTTTGACATTATTCCATTTCCCCTTGAGCCATCCTTGAGCTGACATTAACAGGATGCACTCCATTAACCTCAATGAAGTCAAGGCCTTCAAAGCTCTTAGTCTAACAGTATTTTACTTTACTCTTGAGTGTAAATCAGCTTTAATGCCAGGACTGCAGGCACTGTAATCTACGCCTGGAAAAGTTAAAAGGGTGTTGCAATGCATGTAAAATCTATATGAAATAGAAGGATGCTTTTTTCCCCTGAAGGAAAGAAAATGCTTTATTCGTTAACTCTGATGTTTCTTTGGAAAGGCAGTCTTTTTTTTCTTTTTTTTTTAAAGGGGGAAAAAATAAGTACAAATTACTTCTGTTAGGAATTACTAAGCAATAATTGGTAGATGTAATTCTGCAAAGACTTGGTGGTGAAATCTGCAAGAAGCATAGAGGAAGTTTTGAGGCCAATTCCTTCCAGGTAACACAACCAGATCCCACGGCACAATGCTGCAAAACATCCAGCCCATCTCCTGATTCTTGCCTCAGAGGCTGTCTTTCATAGGAAACTGTTTTACTTCTCACACTCACCTCAGCAGCTTGGCTCCTGCCACTAAACAGCCAAAATGATTTTGAGATACTCTGTTAAGGCTCGAAGCCACTGACCTCAGTGCTACCGAATTTCAGGCAACATGTGCCTTCTGGTTTCACTTCTCTTGAGTGGCCTGGGGTCAAAGGCTCTAATTGTGACAAGAGTAGAAACAGAGAGAGCAAGACCAGATTCTTGTAGAACAGAGACCTTGAATGTGATAGGAAGGGAAATATCTGGATTCAACTGGACTTTAATTTTTATAGCTGGCATCAAAGGATATTTGGATTCTTTTCTTCTCTTTTAAAGACTCTATTTGTCCACTGAGGGGAAAAAAAGGAGAGATAATGAGTGACTTGGAACATCAGCACTAGAAGGTGGAAAGAAATGGTGTCCAGCCATTTCTTAGAATAGCCTGTTCTGAAGAAATGCTTTGATAGTTCAGACTGCCAGGGAGGAAACCAAATTACCATCAGAAAGGATGATGTGTGGGTTGCCCCAAGTACAACTGATGGGTTTAATGTTAACATTATGAGAGTCATGCCAGAGATTTTCACTGCCACAGAAACCCAACAATGGGGATAGGTAAAACGCCCAGGAAAATGGCACTGAAAATATGAACTGGAGTCCAGATGGCTCTTCTGAAAGAGAGACTAAGAAATCTTCCTGGCAAAACACAATCCTTGTCTTTGCTGACTCTTTTCAAACAGGGCTACAGTTGAAAATTAATGCAATTAGTTGGATGACCTAGAAAAAGGCAGAGTGAGTCTCTCTTTTCAGAGAATTTCTTGTGGTTGGACCAAAGTCCCATTCATGAGAAGTATCCAACAAGAATTTCACAGCTTACTGAAAAGTGGTTCAATGCAATCTGCCTGAATTGAATGCAATGTTTCACATTAGCTCTGTGCTCAATGTGAACCAATCGCATTTCCACCCAAGGACTCCAGGGAGTCCTCAGCATAACAAGGTAGTGAATCTTGATTGGATTCCTAAGGCATGGGTAACCACATAACACAAAGTATCATTCAAAGAGCTAAATTTCTCAAAATCTGGGTCATGAGTGTTAATGTTATACTATGACAGAATAACTTTCCACTACCTGTGGTCACAAGCAGAGAGCAGGACCCACAATGCAGCTAGGTGTTTCCAGTGATCACAGCACCCACAGGGTTAAAACACCAGCCATCCTAGAGTTATTTGTAGCCCTAGTTCATTTCTCTCTTTTAAAAACTATTCTTTCTCTCCCATACTCTGGCATAAAAACCCCAGCTTCTAGACCCTCAACTCTGTTGCCCGGAAAAATACCTAGTCCCTTGCCCTCATTTCCCTTCATGGCCCCAACCACTCCTGCAGTTCCCCCCAGCCAAGAAGGCACACAAATGAGACATAAGGGAGCCTACTGTAACAGGACACCATGAATCTCCTATCCCTTAAGAGCTTTGCAGACATTTTCACTCCTCCAGGGACTCAAAACGCAGCATCTCCAAATGCACTTACCCTCTGCCAGCCTAGGTCCTGGGAACTTGAGTTTATTCCCAAACTCAGATGTTCCAGTTGACAGCATTAAACAGTGGCTGCCAAGCCAACAGGCCAGTGAGTGAATGGGTTTATTAAAAATAAATAAATTTTAAGCAAAGCTGAGTGAACCTTATCTTCACCTTTGAAAAAGAATGGATATCAAACCTCTGGGTTAGACTTCGCTCTTTACCTGTTTCAAAATTGACACAAATCACCCCTCTGCTTTAATTCCTTTGACGTTTTTTGATTTTTCTTTCCTAACTGGTATGGAAAAGAATATTTTTTTTGTTTTTATATAAACTCTAGGGAATTGTTTTTAAGCTTGAGTACAGTAATATAGGGAGGTTTTTAAGATGTGCACTTCAAATAGGCATTCATGTCCATATTTGAATACCTACAAAAGTTGGCCTCACACGCAAAGATACATCTTCTGATATATATGCCAGCTGTGTTTGATATGAATCTAGAAAACAAGCTGCAAGCATTTTGTTTTGAACCTCAAGGCCAAAATGTACCTGATATCTAGGTGCAAATGAAGGCTGTTTCGATTCAAGTCTTTTTTCAATAGTTCTTTTTATTAAGCCATCAAGAATATTCCCAGACAATAAAAAAACATTAACTTAACTAAATAGGAATTTGCAGTGGTACCATAAGAATCTGAACCAAACTTCACCAGAAGAGCAGGAAAAGACTGAGTTTTACTTGTATGAAGGCTTTTTGGTTAGTTTTACACTCAAAACTTGGACAAAAAAATTAACCTTTTTGTTAGTTTCTGGTCATTCAAAACATTTTACTTAAAAATCATGTGAGGTTTTTTTTTTTTTTTTTTTTTTTTTTTTTTTTGGAACGACGCAGGTACCTGCTGAGAAAAGATGTCTGTATGTTGTATGTTTCCACTGAACCCTTTTTTTCTTTTCTGTGAGTTTCTAGCCCAGGCTTTCCTGGACCAGAGACAGTTAATATGTGAGAAAGAAGGGTTTCTGGTAATTGCAAGGAGAAGAGGAAAAGCTTTAAAAAAAGTTTTTGCAATCTTGTCTTGCTGACTGTTTCTGACATGTAATAGAGTTTTTAAAGGGCTTTTAAATGAAATCATTCAGCCAGCCTTGCTGCGTCACTTTCCACTTCAGAAGTTTTTCATAAAAGTCTGGGAACAGCTCTGGAAAACGTAGGAGTGAGCATTGAAGGATGTATAATGGACTGCAAGAAGGAAAGATCTTTGCCATCCAGTTCTGAACTCAGAATTTACCTAATCTCATCCTGTTTGGAAGTTTCCAGATGAGGTGTGAACACAGCCAAGTTTCACCTGCAAAGCCCTGAGAGGTGCAGGTTACAGTGATCTCTGCATTCTGTACCAGTACAAAAACTAAACAACTCTGCACATCCAGCATCATGGTAAACCTCCCAGGAGGTTGGGAATAAGTATCACAGATGAGAAAACAGATCCTTGTAGATTAAACTGTTTTTCTGAGGTCATTTGGTAAAATTGTGGTGGAGCTGGAGACTGATGTAGGATTACTAGAATTCTGGGGCTAAATTTAAAGGGCAGAAAATCATTGGTGTGCTTGAAGATGTGCTTGAACTGATGTTGTTAAGAACAGATCAGTGTTCTGTAGTTTAACTTCTAATGAAAGGGAACAATGTATTATGTGTGGGTGTGTGTAACTATGAATTTAATGCATATGCATACATATGATGGATTTCTAATTACTAACTTCTCCACTTATTTCAAACAGTCTGGGACCATTCACTTTGAAGAAGAGGGAGAGTTTGAAGCCAGGTTAGATTTTCTGCAGCAGAAGCTAATATGACTGTTTAAAGTTTTCTAGCTGTAGATTTGGGATAAAGTTACACCAACAGTGCCCAACCAAACACAGGGGTCTTAATAAAAGACAGAGAAGTACCTGACAAGGAATAATAATGTCAAGATAAAACTCAGTTGATGATTTCTTATTTATGTGTATCATGAATGTTATCACAGAATAGAAAATCTGCCTCTCCAATGTTATTGCTGTTTGGGGGATGGTGGGTGAGGGGCAGAGGTATTATCTTTATGAAAAAAGAGACCCTTTTGAAGGCATTGTGGAAGGGACTGATTTCTCTATTGTTGTTTCCATTCCTCTTCACCACTCATACTTTCATTTTTTCATTCATCCATATTCAGTCCTTGTGTCTCTACCTATCCAGCTCTATTTATCCATCATTGAATATGTCCTGTGCTGGTCACACTACTGTAAGCAGAAAAAGAGATGATCCCAATGACCCTGTGAAAGAAATTATAGGAGTCATGGGAGGGAGATGGCAAATTGATCAATATCCTTGCTGATAAGCCAGAGAAGCTATAAGTCTCTTGCCAGATAGGAGCTAGAGAACTAGGACAGCTTTCAGCTGTGTCAGGTCAGACAGCTCAAGTCTGAATATCTTCAGATATGCCTTGGCTTTCCAAGTAAATACCGTCTAGTCTCTGCAGCTTCTGAGGATTGTTCAGCTCAGATTCTGACCTTAGGCTATGTTCCCTTCAGTCCTGATCTAAAATAACTTTGCTGATTTCAGTGAACTGATTCTGGATTTGTGCCATTCAGTGCAAAACTGGAATTTGTCCTCTCAGAGACTAGCTGTCCCAGCAGAGTTTATGTGTGGTGCTCATTCGAGTCACTAAGAATAAAGCACAGCAATCTGGGGATGCAGTGACCTTCCTACTGTCTCACTTGTGTCACCAAAAAGTCAGCCATCTAAAGCACAGAACTGGCTATAAACAATCCAAAGGGCCTTGTTTTCCCAATGCAAGGGAAAAAGCTCACTGGGCAGCTCTGAGATGTATGGATTGTGTTTAGTCTATGTGCTTAAAAATAATAATAATAAAAATATTGTTCAGGCCAGAAGGAATTTACAGGCTTAGAGCATCATGGAAAGCAACTACCTCAGTCTGCAGAGTAAAAATATGCCAGAGAGACCCAAATAAGCTCCTCCTTGTCCTATTAATTCATCAAACTTGGCCATGCATTATTGGCCCAACACAGCACCCTTTCCTAGGCAATAATCTTCCTCTTCAGGGTCAGTCGTGAACACTGCCAGATTCCCCCCAGCCTGTGTGAAATTGATTGACATTGAACATCAGCCAAACAGCCAACTTTTCCTCATGGGATTCAAGTTCTCAGATACCAAAGAGCCTCTTCCAGCAGCCTTAGGCATAGGGCACTACACTGTTATTTGTATGAGGCTCAGATCCTCAGTATCCCTTTCATGGGGAAGGGGATATGTCTGAGATCACACCCTTAGGAGGATCACATCGCTCTGGAGCTAGGAATGTTGGCCTCAAGATAATTAGGCCAGCCACATCTCAATGGCAAATCATATTTTTCACAGTCCAAGAAGCCAGACATGTTTACCTCAATTCCCAGGATAAGCAAAAGTTAGAACACTGAGATGCTCACCACCATTCAGCTTAGAGGCTTAAACCCTTTGCTGGGAGCTAATTTGGGAAAGCTAAGCAGCATATCAAAGCTGTCTCAGCACCACCATGTGCAGCTGCAAAAAGCCACTCAGAATTGCAGCTGGACGCCTTTTGCCTTATCTTAACAGCTGCCATAAATATTACCATATGACTTCCTTCATATTGGGACAGGAGGCTGAAAATTTAATAACACTGGTAGCAAGATGAGGTCTGGAATGATGGATAATCATTATAAGAATGATAATTTTGATTCTCTAGTATTTATCTATTGAATTTTGGGTTTGTTTGGAAAAGGAAATTCCTAGATATAAACTTCAATTTGTGATTCCAAATAATGCGACATACCATGCAACGACATCTGTTACAATTGTTACTAGATAGCATTAAGCTCTTGCTATATCTTTGGATCCTTTGGGTGAAAGATCTTGATTATTTATTCTGGATGGAAAAACACACTGACTCCTCTAAATTCACTTTATGGGTGCTCATTTAAGAACAATGAAAGTCAAGGTGAATTCAGGCGACTCTGGGGTTTGTAACTCTATATGCATAGCAAGAGAAAGCCAAACTCACTGTTGAAGTAAATGGGAAAAACTCCACTGAGGTCAATGGTTCCACCGTCACTGATTCTAGCAACAGAGATTGGCTGGGTATGTGCAAAGAGAGTGTCAATCATTTTCATCTGAGAAACCTACACTCATTTCATAGCCAAAAAGTATAAAGTAAGTTGGCCAAAGGAAATTCTGTACCGCAGTGAGGGTGGGTTAAGCGTCTGTGCCAAAGAGGAAATCATGGTTTATAAGACAAAGGCCATTATCCTTAATAAACATAGAGCTTCTGTTTAAATATATATATATGTTCATAAACAGTACAGACTGCCGTACAGCTTTTTGAAGCACATGGAACGGGAGCAAAGACCCTTTAAATTAGGGGCCTGTTGTAGCCAGACGTTGTCTAGAGCCACCACTGGTGAACATCCTCTAAGGTTAGCCTGTTCGGTACAAAATGGCTTCTCTGTCCTCAGTAGACCTCCAGACTACCCAGAGTTCCTCTGGGGAACATGTATAACTCATTAATCATTGATGTTCTGTCTGAAGATCAGAGGCAATTGCAGTCAAAAAAGAGAGTAACACAAGGAAATAAATCATAACATTCACCAGCAACACAGTGAGTAGGGAAGCATGGTGGAACCCTGTGTTTCCTCTTCACTCTCTGCTCAGTTCCATTGCAACACTCTCTGCTTCAGAACCACAGCTATGACCAATGAACAGGACAGGGCTTGATTTCATTTTATCATGTTGAGTATCTGACTTGGGCACCAGCTGAGATGTTTCTGAGCTCTTTAGATCTGCTGCACAAGCCTGGGCTAAGCAAGGTATGGATCATACACATAGGAACTAGAGTCTATGAAAATATGTATCTGGTTTTAACTTCTTTTAGAAGAAGAGGCCACAACACTAGATTTGCGGATTGATATCCTCATGACACATGCAACCGGAGTACATATTTCCTTGGTTGACTCTTGACTTGATCATGCTAGGCGAAATCCCCAACACTTCTCTGAGGGTCAAAGATCCATGGTGCATGGAGTCCTGGGGCTTTCAACCAGCAGTGTGATGTGGGGGGACTTTAGAAACACCTGGGAAAAACTATGTTCACTGTAACATTGAAGACTAAAAATGTTTCATTTTTACTCCTAAATCATCTGAAGGTGTCTAATTGTCTATGCTGGGGTAAAAGTAATCCCAACCACTCTCCAAAGCCATTCTTCTCCCAGAAAACCTATCTCATCTTGTCCCAGATTTTGCTCCTCTGGAGCTGAAACCCAAGATCATTTCCAAGGAAGGTGTGGGTATGGCTGTAGAGTGTGGAGGGAGGTAGCCACAACTCAGAGCTGTAATATCAGCAACTAAGATACTGGCTTTTTGTTTACCAGGGGGCCTTCCATATGCATATCACAACAAGCTCAAGCAGCTTAACTTCAGTACACAGAGCTGCCAGGAGACTTGCTGTGACTAAACTCAGAAAACTGTACTCTAAGCGTCTCTTCTGACCCTGGAATGATGGCAGAAGATTACTGTGGACTCTTTGTTTGTCCCAGCCTTGGTACCGTAGAGCATATAAACTAATCCTTTGCTACAGATTATAGTTTCAGACTGTTTGATAAACAGGAGTCTATTTTTAGGCAATAGATTTCCCTAGGAAAGTTGTGGAATCTCCATCTCTGAATGATTTTCATAGCAGGTTAGACAAATCATTTAGGCAAAAGCAATCTTTCCTTGAATCAGGCAGATTCTCCCAGCTCTGTTTTCAGAGATTTGTTATATTACAGAGAGGAAGAAAATAAATTTAAGCATAAATTGGTGATAATTGCATCTTTTTTTGTGGCAGGCAAACGGTACTATTTGGAGACATATGGTGAGAAAGAAAATAGGAGAGGAGCTGAAGAGGAAGCGAGGCACCAGAGAAACAGAACTGAGGAAGAAGAAATTGGTGGAAATTAGATTCCTGACTATAACTTGGAAGCAAAGCAGTGATCCCTCTCCCACAACTAAGAGACTCAGTAAAGCCAGGGTCTGGTGAATAATGAATTTTAACACACTGATTCAAGAAACTTTTTTAATCCCCCTTCTTTGAGATATCTACCTCCATGGAAAAGTGAGCAAACAGCTAATGCTGGGTTGAAACAGTCAGCGTACCTTTAACAGGTAATCCATATACATACACACTAAGAATCTATGCTTCCACCTTTATCCCCAGTTCAGGTCACTTAAGCTTTTTTTTGAAGTTGAATTTCAGTAAAACCATAGCTACAAAACCAGCTGCAATCCTTGTGTCCTCCTATTTCTGTATACACCTGTCTGTTATATCTAATACTTAGCTCTTGGGATGTGATCCCTTTTTCTGGATCTGTGTCTGTGTAGAACTTGGGACAAATTGGAGGGGAGCCCAGCAGAGGGCTGATCATGACATAAAAAAGTCATAGGAATAGTTCCTCTTTTAGCAGGCGTTATTCACCTCGATCTGCAGCTCTTTATAAAACACTTTTGGAGCATGATTTAGGGAGACACTTATTTTCCAGGTCATGAGTGGAGCAAAAAGGGAAGCAGAGTTTGGAGCCAGGGATTTCTCAGTCTGCTGTTATCATGCTGGGGGGTGGGAAAATAGGATTCTGGTTTAGCTGCTTTGTCTTCCTTCAGGTTTGGCTGCATTGTCTGAGCTGTCTTTGGTGAGGGTTTTGCCAGCAGCCTCCTGTTCTGTCTCACAGTATCAACAGACCGTGTTGCACTTAATTAAGAGCTAGACACTTTAGACAGCAGCATAACACTACCCAACAGTATTAGATACAAAGGTGCACATGTGTAAGGGAAAAGAGAGCATTTCCCATTCAAACCGGGTTTGCATGCTCTGCCAGGTCAGTTACAAGCTTTTGCTGCCACAGAGGAAATAGTTCTTTCCCACTTTCATTAAAATTGCACCTCGATGACTGTGTTCGGTTTTGGGCCCCTCACTACAAAAAGGACATTGAATGACTCGAGCGTGTCCAGAGAAGGGCAACGGAGCTGGTGCAGGGTCTGGAGCACAGGTGGTACGGGGAGTGGCTGAGGGAACTGGGGGTGTTTAGTCTGGAGAAGAGGAGGCTGAGGGGAGACCTCATCGCCCTCTACAGCTACCTGAAAGGAGGGTGCAGGGAACTGGGGATGAGTCTCTTTAACCAAGTGACAAGTGATAGAATAAGAGATAATGACCTCAAGTTGCACCAGGGAAAGTTTAGACTAGATATTAGGAAGCATTTCTTTACAGAACGGGTTGTCAGGCGTTGGAATGGGCTGCCCAGGGAGGTGGTGGAGTGAGTCCCCATCCCTGGAGGTGTTTAAGAGTTGGATCTACATAGTGCTTAGGGTTATGGTGTAGTTGGGAACTGTCAATGTTAGGTTAATGGTTGGACTGGATGATCTTCAAGGTCTTTTCCAACCTAGATGATTATGTGATTCTGTGAAAATGGCTGCTCCATCCCATTGTGGATTGGAAAAGCTACTTGGCTGACCTTGGATCCCAGCTGACCTCCAGCCACAAGCCTAGGCCTTTGCCAGAAAGGATAGGGAACCATCAGTCTCTAAAGGAAGACATTGTCCTCTTGATTATCTCTTTCCTGCCAGTGGTATGTATGTGACGCTATAGAAAGGAAAAGAGCAGTTCCAAGATGGCTGCAGGTGAAGGAGTACGTCCCAGCCTTGAGACGTTTATTCTGTCTGGTGCTGCACAAATTGCTCTGCCAGCAAGAGTTGTCTCTATATAGTAGGCATGAATTTTCTGGAAACGACTAAGTCTGTTCGCCCCATGTCCTCCTACCAACACCACTCAGTGCAGCACACCACTCCATTCCAAGTGTCATGGCACCATGCTGTGTCTGGAGGCTCCACCAGTTTCTTTCTTTGTCTGGGATTGGATTAACCTGGCCCTACACATCTACAGAGTTAGTTCAGAGAAAATTTTGACAGATATGGGCAGTGAACAGTCATCAATCACTGGGGCTGACTGAAGGAAGGAGGAGATAAGACATTCATGGATACCTGAGCCAGGATAATGTAGGTGACCCCATAGGAAAGAAGCCATTGATTACATTGTCTGGTCTTCTCCTTAGCTGCCCGCAATGATCCCAAAAAAGACTGGTGGAATGGAAGGTCTTTGGGCTGGATGCCAGGAGGAACTGGCTGGAGCAAGGTCCAGATTGACAGCAAGACTGAAAATCTTGCACCAGTTAAGTCTATGACAAAGCTTCAGCTGATCCTACGGACGGATGGGCGTTATTTTTCGTCTTTCCTTGTGCCTGAAAAAAAAAAAAAAAAGATATTTGTCTAATGAAAGACATGTTCTTACCCTCATCTACTGACTGGAGATTCCATGTTAACGGTTTGGAGAACCATCTCATCCCAGAGAAGTGTCCTCTATCTTATTGGAACTCGTGACCCTGATGTATAGGATTGCTGCCTGTAAAGGCTGGAGGGTGGGCTTTATGCACCATGTTCTGAGAAAGTAACACAAGAGGATTCTGCTGATGTCAAGAAAGTGATGGTTTATTAAGAGGATGAAGCCTGGAGCTATCATAAGCAAAGCTACCATTCAAGCCAGGTGTTCACAGTCTGAACAAGTCTTCCTTGTTACCTTCCCCATATTTTTTCCCCTGAGCTCCAACCTGCACTTCACCTGCAAAGCTTCACACAGATGGCTCCATCTTTCTTTTTTAAGTGTTATTGTACTTTGTGACAGTATTTGCTTATGTACCAGAGTTATCTATCATTACCAGCACCAGGTCTAGAAGACGGAGGCAAGCCCAGTCAATAGTCCTGTTGCAAATGGTTCAGCTTTAAATGTCATGGATTTTTTTCAACCATCTTCTTGTGGCTGTCTGCTTTGTCACTGTAGGTGAAGAATTTGTTTCCACCCAGTTCCTGCCTTCACACCTTTGATTAGCATCCTGGTCTCTTGTATCTCAGGATCTATCATCTCTTGTATCTGACTCCTCCATCAGCTGAAAAACTCTTGGTGTCCTCCTGATTTTGCCCTTGACTACAAGTTGTTTCTTTTTGTGCATGTATTTTCATCTTCATCACTATCTCCCTGTAATTTAGGTAAAATCTGCTGCCTTCATTGCAGCAGCCTGTCCATTTAGCTTGTCACTCTCTTAAATGGGTGGTGTACCCATCTCTCTTCAGGCTGGGATAGCTTGCTCTGTGGGATGCAGAATGCTGGCTCTGGCTCAGTGGTCCCTGAATTAGCAGATTACCTGGTCCGCAAGACAGCGTACTGCAATGTTGGACCATGTCACTTTTTCTGATGATGTATCAGAAAGAGAGATCTCTATTTCTGTCACTTCTGACCTTCTTGAATTTGAGAATACTTGGGGGAAGTTATCGTGGGCACAAATTCCTTTTTGCTGTCAAATTGCATACATTCTGCCAACACGTACTATCACTCACTGTCCAAGCATAGTGAATCATACCTTGCAAAATGCCCCTTCAGTTTCTAATTAGCACATGCTGGCTAAGCAGCCTCAAGATTTTCTATGTATCTTTGAGAAAACAAGTTAGTGTTGATAAGGCAGACACTCTATCTGGGGACCAAAGCTGCAAGAAAGGGCCTCCACTTTGCCAACTGCTAAGTAGCATGACCTTCAGAGTAATCTGCTGTTATAGGTTTTGTGATGATCTGGCTGTTTTGGGCTAGACAAAATTTTTTGTTTATTACACAAAATATAATTTATAGTTTTGCTAGGATATGATGCTTCTTGTTCCTCCCCTACAGAAGTTTAATGTGCTGTTCAGGTCACCTTCCTCCCACTAGGTATTTCCTAAAACTGCTTCCATTGTTGGACGTGATTCACCTCCAGTGAAACACGATAGTAGTATGGCTGCATAGGTTCATCAGCAGCAAAGGAGAGTTCTGCAGCAAACTACTTGTCTCTGGCTGGGTGTCAGCAGCTGAGGCACATGAGCCTCATTCCTCCTGTATACCCAAAAAACGTGTTATCACTGCAAAAGTGTTTCACCACCCTTGCATGCCTGGGGCATTGTTTCGTATCTGGTGAATGTATTTAGGCATTGCTGAAGATGCTGCTGTGGGCCACTGAAATCTTACAGACTTTCACCCTGGAACTGTCACTGAGGAAGGAAGTTACTTGGCACAGACCCACTCCAAGTTAGACTGACGGGGTGGGTGGATGCCTCTGCTGCCAGTGGTGGTTGAATACAATCACAAGCCAGGAATTTTCTCTTGTGATGTTGCCTCTGCATTCAGGGGCCTTTTTCCCAAATTGTCACTTTTGAGATGAGCAGGACATCTATTAGGCAGTTATTCCGCTCATTGCCCTTCTGTTCTTCCTCATGATGATCAGGAATGTTCCCTACTCATCAAGAACATCAATCAAGAGTCCTTTTTTCCCTCCACTATTACAGGCCCATGCTGAAATGTAATTTGCATTGGAGGACAATATCTGAAGCAAACATTCCCCAGTGAGCAAACATTCCCCATTTTCAAAGATGCTTGGATGTACTCCTTGAAAGACAGCAGTGGTTGCTCCAGAACTGACACTGCTCTACACACACAACGAGGTCCAGAAATGTGGTGTTAATTGAACATGTTGGTTTCCATATGTCCCCAACATGGAGGGACCCAGTGTCTGTCATATCCATGATGCTGGAGAACTTGCATGTATTAAGCTCCTGTCATTACAGGAGGCTCATTACAGACAGATTTTTTACTCCAGTGTCACACTGAGGCTTCAGCAGCTGCTCAGTTTCCATTTGGGCAGGCCTGTCTATTGCTTTCCACAGCTTTTTCATCTCCAGTCCTGCCCGTGGGAGGGATGAACAAGTGGTGGGGAGGAGGTGGTCAGGGACAGCTCTGACAGGGGCATGTTTATGCTGGACTTTTATGTTGTTCCTCTGTATCTGATGGAGAACGGTCCATCTCCCCTACACAGTGAGGGAAAGGCTGAGTTATGCTGATACTGCCAATGACTCGTCATGTACAATTGGGAAGCCCTGATGTAGTCATTCCTTTATACCACCCTCACTGACTCAGATCTCCTGCTTGCCTCTGACAGGATTGAGCTGTCTTAGCTCAGCTGTGTTGCAGGAACCATCTGCGGGCCTGAATCTCCTCTTCTTTTGTTAGTATTTCAGCACCTCTATGGTATTGTCCATGCTATGACAGAGTACTGACTCCAAATCTGAAGGAATTCATCTGTTGGATTTACCTTCTCTCACCATTGCTAGGCAAATTCCTTCTTGTGGCACCCACTGGGATCCAAGAAGGGCAAAAATAGTGTTGCCAACACCCACTCTTCCAGATATACAAAGAAAAATTAAAACACTCTATCCTCAACTTTTTAATTTTTTAACCATGGAAATGTTGTAAATTTTTTCTCCAGAGAAAAGAGATCCTTCTTCTTCACATGGGATTCTTTTGCAAGTTTATACATTTCTTTGTGGTTTTACCACACTGTCCATTTGTGCTTGTTGTGTATTAATGAAAAATCTGAGAAGATAAGAATGAACATTCTTTGAAACATTTAGAGTCTCCTATTCAAAAGAGCTCTAAATTTTGAATTTTCCATCTTTTCTTATGCTTTAAAGCACTCAAGAATGACACAAGTTGGCCTATTTCAGAACAGATAAAATATTTCATTGATACGAAGTATGTTTTCCGATGTATTGCACAGAAACATGCAAGCAGTTCTTCATCTTTCCTCTATCAATTCTTTGTTTCTCAGAACCTCCAGGAGTAAGAAAATCCCCAGAGCCTTTGCTGATGACACACACGTTTACTAGATTGCAGCGTATTTCAACATCCAGTTGAAAACTGTCTATTTTTTGAACACTTAGTAGATGCACTCCAGCCCACATCATGGCTTCTTCCCCATCTGTCTCACCCCAGACCACCTTCATCTGGACTCTTCTCTGCTGCTGTTGTCACTCTGAAAGGGAGCTGCCCAAACTGCAGGTTTTCTATACTTTCTCCATGTTGCTTTCCTTGGAGCTATGCTCCAGCAGGGCTGCCACTGAAGAGAGTTGGCAGTCCTTTTGGTTTCTTGTCTTCACCCACAATGGAGAGTGGAAAGTATCTTGTATTACGTTCAACAGGGTGTGGGGGAATGAGGGAAGAAACCAGTCACTTGTGGTCGTGAGGGATCTCTAATTTGCCAAAACCAACCAGCTCAGCTGGGATTCCCATTCCAAGCTGGATGTGTTGATTCAGAAAATCGAGTAGATAATGAGCTGTTTATGAGCAGGTCCTGTTTGTTTACTTTGCTGCAAATCTGTGAATGGCCTGTTCATGAGAAACATCCTGGACTCTGTCCTCGTAGAGGGAATGTGCATGAGATGAGCAGAGAAGAACCCAAACCTCTGACTCAGCAAAGGGAAACACACAGTTTTCTGAAAAGGCCACCTGAGACTTGACCATCCCACGAGGCCATCCCACAGAGGACACTTGCTCCACAGCAGTCAAATGGGCACGTCTTTGTCACTAGGTCTCTGCTCCAGGAGAACGCTACATGGAATACCAACAGTCCTAACACGTTAACCGGTCCAACACTGAGCTTGATGAAAGTCAGAGCAGTATTTTTCTCAAAACCAGATTTCTAGCTAGAGTGAAAGAAAAAGAATATGTTTTTCCTTTCCTCCTCTGTGCTGGCATCTAGCCAGACAGCCACCGAAGAAGGTGGAAAACCATGATGTGGTTCTGGGAAACTGGAATACTTCCTATATAACATACTGGAAGAGGCGACTCTGTCCTAACACAGCCTGTAGGAGTCTTCTCATCTAATTTCAGTTTGAAATACTTTTTATCCTTCAGGCAAACATCCAGCCTTGAATTAAACCTTCCCAATGACACAGATGTTCTTCTTTTGCTGTGAAAAAAATATGCATCTTCTCTTTTAAATTATTTCCTATTATCTCCTTATTATACCTTGTCATACTTGTGGCTGCTTGACTGCAAAGTCCTCCATTACCACATTAACATATGGAGTTTATTGCCACAAAATACCAGAAAGGACATGCACTCAGCAGGATTCAAACATGGGAAACATGGCAAGTTTTTCTGAATTTCTTTGTCTCCACTGTTACATTCCAGGGAGATCTTTCCATGGAGGGACACAGTTCATCTCCCTCAAAAGCTGGAGTCAGAAGAGTTCTGGCTTTTTCAGAGGCTAATGCTGCAATATGAATGGGAAGAGAATTATTTGCCTTTTATGAAAAGAAAAAAAGAAACATTAGCAGATATCAGAGTTTTGACACTGTGAGTTTCTGCAGAAACATTTAGAGAGTTTTGGTCTTTGTTTGGGGTATTGGGGAAAAGGAGGGGGAGAAAGGAACCAACAGTAAAACAGATAGGGAAAAAAAATAGGGAGAAAAAAAAAAAACAAAACAAGAATTCTGGGGGGAAATTCAAGTGGGAATGTTTTAGTGGCAAAGCAAGGGAGTTGGCTTTGAAGTCTGAGGGTTCTGTTTTATACTTGGGAGAGCTGGTGAAATAGAGCCCAATCCTGAGAATTCTGGAACTGATTATTGACCTTTTATAATAAAACAGTGGATTTACAATAAATTTTCCATTAATTATCATGTTCACAGGTGATGCTTAAATGTACACCCACAACTACTGCAGACAGTATGTTTTACATTAATTTCATTTCGGTATTTTTTTATTCTGTAAGATTTATATGGGCAAAAAAATCCAAATGCACATGTTTTGTTTGCATAGGCAATATAGGGAATATATAAACTAAGTGGTTTGCTATATGATTTTGCATGTTGCATTCCATGCACTCCCATTAGTACACCAGGCACTACACCAGGTACTCCAATCACTCAGGAATTGCAGGAAAACTTCAGGCAAACTGTATTCCTACTGTACAACTAACATTTGGGATTTTTTAACTTGTTAGATTTTGCCCTTTTATCATGATGGGAACTATCTATTCCTCTGCTTTTACTATGCATAATCTCTAAGATCATACATTTGTGGATGCTTTCTTGTATAACATGGAAATACAAGACATTGGTATATGTTAAAATACAGAACATGCATTCACTGCTGCTTACAATGGAATATTCCATGTTTTTGTCAACACTGTTTTTGTAAATTAATTGATAGGTCCTTGGAGATGGACCAAACAATTTGGATGCTGGCTTCAACCCACTGAGAGTCAGATCTGAGATACTTATTTATTCTGTTACAGGGAAGCAGCTCAAGTACAAACTGCAACACAGGGTATAGGCTCAGTGTATGTAGGTATCGAATCACAGGCACATACACACAGACAGTGCTATGGGAACAAAACGTAGCAGCCATTAAGAAAACGACAAGCCCTTGTTAGGTGAACTAAACCAGTAACTCTATTAGCTGTGCATAGAAAGCCTTTCTCTTCTCCAGGGCTGGACAAAAGAGGGGAAAATGGAGTTAGAGGGTAAGTCAAAGCAGTTCAAGAATATCTCCAAGAATCAAAGTTTTGGGGTTTTACTAGTGTGATATATCATAGAATCATATGTATCATATAGTATGTGAGAAGCTGGTGATGATGATAAGCTGGTAATGACAACAATGACAGAATGGTGAGCAGTCAGGAATGCCTTTGCCATAAAAAGCATTGGCACAAAAAATATTCCAGGATCTCTAGGTAAACCAAGACCTTCCCTATCTGATCCATGGCTCTTTCTGATGATAACTGAAGTGAAACAAAGCAGTTGATAGGAAAGGTGGAAAATTCATCACTTAAATTCTTCACATTTCAAGCCCTGGA
This sequence comes from Athene cunicularia, assembly GCF_003259725.1. NCBI lineage: Eukaryota > Metazoa > Chordata > Aves > Strigiformes > Strigidae > Athene > Athene cunicularia. Next base: position 21,528,256 of record NW_020799107.1, read on the forward strand.
TCTTTCAATAAGAGATAATTTAGCTTGACTGAAAGACTGGGTTGAAGTTCTTTGGTGTAGGAAATGCACAAGTCAGTCTGGACAATTTCTGGTCAGCAGAAAATAAACTTCAGCATGAAGGATCCTAAACGCAAATGCCAAAACTACTTTTTCTTAAGATTTGCTTTCCAGTGATACCTACAGATTCATACTGGTACTAGCACTAGCATACTAAATGAGATATAAACACAAATCAAAACATAGTTTTTGTACCAAAGCAGGTACCATCTACACAGGCTATGGCAGCACAACTGAGTTCTTGTGTAACCAGGAGCTTCCTTAATGCTTTGCCACATTCTGATCCAAATTTCTGGCCTGGAGTGATGCTTTTCAACAAAGGCAAATATCTCCCTATAGATCACCGGCATTATAGATCAGTTATGTCAAAATTCCCCTATCAAAGCTCACAATGAGAAGGTGCAAGAGACCTCAAAGCAGCTCAGCTTTGACTCATAAAAGACAAACAGACAAATAAATAAAAGGAAAAGAGTATGAATACATGCCATGATTTCTTCTAAACCTCTTAACCCTTGAAGGGTTGTAACAGTAATCAAAGCAGTTGGATAACCTGACATATACAAAGGAGCTTATTAGACGGTGTTGCATTTGTTATTCAACAGAAGCCATGTGATTCTGTGGTTTAGAAGATGAAGCAAGAAAGGACTCAGGTACAAAGCTGGCGTGTATCATTGACTCACAGATGTGACCACATGACAATCACTTGTCTGAAGTTTTTGAGCCACTGTCATGCTTAGCTGGGAAGTTGGGGTAATAGTACCAGGGACTTCTGTCAAAAGGAAGAGAAACAACAAAAGAACAAGGATGACCCACAGATACTTCATCCGTCTGCTGGAGATTTTCTCTTGAGTTAGGTAAGATGGAAACAGCAGAAGGAAAAAGAAAAAGAAAAAAGAGAGAGAAAAAAATAATTAATAACTGCTTTCAGACAAGTGAGATCTGCATGGTGTGACCAACCTACCCCAAGGGAGAAGGGCAAGACTCTTACAGTGACACAGGATGAGTCACAGATAACTACCCTTCTGTTGCCCAGGGCAACTCCCACGCCTTCAACCAAAAACTGTTGAGGGAAGAAAAAAACGGTGCTTCAGCTGTAGGGTGCCTCATTTGCATGGGACATTGTATTTCAAAACTTAGCCTCAGGTCTCGTTTTAGCCTCCTTTCGTGGGGAAAAAAAGGACAAGCATGTGATTTTGGTTTGTGCATGTATTCAGTCTGCTTGTCTTCCTGTACTGACCATTTTCAATTCCTTTTTGCAAAGACTTCCACTTTGCACTGGGTCTGTGGCCTGATGAGGAACAGACACACTAAAAATCTGTAGGAAAAGCTGTGTTATGAGCTTTAGACCTTCCCAAAATCACTGTTGAGCAACCAACCCTGGAAAAACAAACTTCCTTGATTCCACTCATTGATCTGTCTGTCAAGATAGAAGGCACAGCTTGATCTCTCATGAGGTGCATCTGCGTGAAGAACTGAGCAGTTGCTGAAACTCAGGACTAGTTGATGTGAATTCCTCCCCATGGCACTGTTCATCTCCATCCCCGAAGATTTCCTGACAGAGGTGCCAAGCTTGCCACAGAAGTCAAGTATCTTACAGCCCAGAGCCAACCTAGGGGATGTTCCCTAGGAAATGTGCTAGCTATCTTTCAACGCACAGCTGGACAGGAAAGTACAAAGAAGGACTCTTCTGCACAGCTTTGAGGTTTCAAAAGTCATCACAAGATAGGATCAGCACAGAAAGCCTTCCTGGAACTCAAATAATCTCCTGGCATTTGCACATGTCCCTCTGCTTTCTGTGAGAAGCCCATGCTCTGTGCTAGCCATCCGGGACTACATCACCTGTGTTCATGCTCTGACATTCAAGAGTGATTAGATATATTCCACAAAAGGCAAAACTCAAGAAGAAGCCAGAGAAGTAACAGAGATAAATAGATGCATTTCCGATCTCACCCTGCAACACATTTATAAACTATCCTCCTTCTAATTTCTGTTCCAACATTTTCATCCACTGTTCCTTCTTGTTAGGACTTGTTTAAAACTGTTGTAGACAGAAATACATTTCATTAATGCTAAAATCAGTGGGATTTAAGGCAACATAGGGCTGAGCATCAGAATCTTTAAGATCTTGTTTCCCAAGAGAAATGCTTCACAGATATGAGCCCATCATGCCTGAAGATGGGATGTAGGTTTCCAAGTCACCTAAGCAACACTTTGAAAATGTTACTTTCCAATGCACTGGGGATTTGCCACCATTGTACACAGCTGCTCAATCCAGTTCCTGAGAGCTAGCCCACCAGGGTTCTTCAATCACCAATTTCATATTTGCAGCACTTCCCAGGTTTATGGAAATTGCTCCAGTGCAAAGCCCAGCTGCTGCTGGTTTTTGTGCCCAGGGTTCAGTCTTGTGCAGCTGCAGAGCTGGCTGGTAATGCTCTTTGAGATCCCTTGTGTCCTGAACTGGATTGTACCCTGCAGCTGGTCCCTGCCTCAGACCAGCAAGAAAAACATGTCCTTAGCTCAATCACCAGTACCTTGAACACAAGCACCGTAAATCCTGACAAGGCCTCGACCTTAATTTTTTTACATAAGCTCAGCTTGGCTGCTGACTCGTGCACCTCTCTCATCAACCCCGGGTGCCCTCTGAGCTCACTGTGATGCCCTGTATCGGGAAAGGCCATGGCTCCGGCTGCTGGCAGCACACAGAGGACATCACTGAAAATAAACAGAGAGCAGGCAGTTTGGTTTTCATAACCTCGGTTAAACGCAGGGGGTGAAGGATCCGAAGCGGCAAAGTCATGCGAGTTCAAGAAAGGCGGAGGGTAACCTCTAAGGGGCTCTTTTCTTTGGCAGCAGAGGGGAGGATAGTGCAGAGAGGAGGGGGGAAGGAAAAATTATGGAAATTTTTGGGCCTCTGTGCACAGCAAGTCTGTCTTTAGCGCCTTTAGGGGCTGTTACAACAGACCTGACATTCATCACCAATACTGACAAAACCAATCTCCTGGGCTCATGTGACAAAATGGTGTATCATAATTGACCCCTACCTACAGAGCAGAGGCAAATTAAAACTGAATTTATGCCATGGATTAGCTCATTTCTGTTTACCTGCAGAGGTCTCAAAGCATCTTCCTTCCTGTCTTCATCTGAAGCATAATTTAGCTTATTTCTATTTGTGATGGCAAGGAGAGATTTCCCCTCCCTGAGCCATGCTGGAATGGTGGGAGGTCTGCCCTCCTCCGTTGCCTGTGGCAGGGAGTGGGGAGCAGCTGGTCACTGCAGCCTGTCATAGTCAGTCTATGCAGAGAGGTAAGCTCCTTTGGGCAGACGTGGGACATAGCTAGGTCCTTCTGTGGTTGGAGGAGCAAAAAGTCTCTGTAAACCATAGGAGTAAGCTGGGCCTTACAGAATTTTTGGGTATTGATGGGAGCAAGCACCAAGCTCAAAGGGATTGGGAAGAAAGAACCTTCTTGGAGACCTAGAGCTTCCCACAACTCAGAAAATTATGCATTAAGTAAACCCACATCTGTCAGCAAAGACTTGCCTCCAAGTCACAGCAGTCCTGAAAAGTCCCCAGCGTGCATTTGAATGCATTCTATATAGCAACAAGTATTATTTACGTGGAGTAAATCAATTGAATACCTAGACTGGAAGACTAGCTGTAGTGTTCAGTGGTTTCTCTCCAACTCATTGTATTTCTTTTAGCCCAGAGGTGAATGCCGGCTGCCACAACTGTGGTCCAATGCTGAGAACCTGTGCATCTTTCAGGATCCTGTCCATAACCTGGTGACTCTTCCAATGTCAGCAACCATAGAGTAGGGAACTATGAAATACAGTTTTCTGTCTACAAATAGATATGTTTTCATTTTACACTGCTTCATTCTGTCTCCTTATTCTTACTAGAACTTAGTATCATGAAAATGCGGTAGAATTTTTGTTGGATGTCAAAAGAAATACAGGTTATGTTGAGGTAAAGCTTTGGATTAAGGTCCAAATGAAGTTATAGCTTTTCTGAACGTCTCATTTATCCAAGCATAGAAGGAAGCTCTTTGGCCACTTGTATGTGACGTTACTTATTTGTGGACTAAGTTTGGAGACCTGAGGAGGTACCTAAGTTTAGTGTTATGGCTATGACATTTGATTGTATAGAACAAAAATTTGTTGCCCATCAGCCTGAATACCCATTAATCTCTGAATTTACATACCACAGTGATTGTCATACCTTAGCAAGAACGTGTTATAGTTGATTGTAGACATTGCACAAAATAGAGCTGGACATGACTTTCTTCAGTGCCATCAATTCTGCCTGCCCATAGACAAAACCTGTGTCCTCTCCCTGTCATTCCTGAGATATGCTATGTTCAACCTGTCCTTAAAAATCTCCAGTGAAGTCCAAATCTCAGACTATTCCATTATCTTTTCTGTTAGGAAGGGTTTTTTCACTATATCTAACCTAGATGCCCCTTGTTATACTTTAAGCCTTCTCCTCTGCACCCTGGACATAAAGAACAAATCGTTCTCTTCCTCTTCATCTATCTTTCATGTATGTAAAGGCAGTTATCATACCCGTTCCCAGTCTGATCTTCTCCAGACTAAACAACTCCCCAATTTCAATCTCTCCTCATTAGTCATGTTCTTTGTACTTCCATTCATCCTTGTTGGTCTCTTCTGGACATTGTCCAACCAGTCCCATCCTTCTTGAACCATGGTGCCCAAAATTGGAGAGAAGAGAGTACAGCAGAAAAATCACATCCCATGTCATGCAGATGGTACTCCAGTTTATATATCCCAGTATGGTGTTTGCTTTTCTCATGGCAATCTTAACTGTCCTGACTTCTCTTCAGCTTGCAATTCACAATTACCCCAGATCCTTCTCTGCTGGTTATTTCACATCCCGTATTTGTACATCTGATTGTTCTTGCCTAAGTATAGAACTGTGTATCTTGCATTTGTTTTTATTGATTTTCATCCTTTCCCTTTCCAAACCCCTGGATTATTCTATTTGATAATTCTGAAGTTCAAGACTGTCCTCTTTTGTGCTTGCACCTCTTTTCAAACTTTTGTCATCTGCTAATTTAATTAACATATCCTCCATTCATTCCACCTAGGTGATTAATAAAAATCCTGAATAATAACAGGTTCAGAGAATTCACTGCAGAATCTCATCAACTGTGTTCCCACAATATGATGATGATCTGAACCCAGGTTGTTGATATCTGAATTTGGACATGAACCTACAGCTACACACTGATTCTCAGTATGCTTCGGTACCTGAAGATCTTCCTGACATTGGTATGAACTGAAGAAAGCTCAAAAGTGCCAAAGATCAAGCCATGAACATCATTGTCTATCAAGACATGCATACTCTATATTTGCAGATAAATGAGTTTATTCTGTGTCATTGCATTTCATCTTTGTAACACAGTGATGCAACAGAAGAGAGACTGCACACTGGTGCAGCTGTTATACATAAACTAAAATGCCATAAGTAAACCCTGAAGAAAGGTAGCAGATCTTTAACCTTTGGAGAGGACATAAACCAACTCCTAGTATCTAAAACACTTGTTCAGTATGTCCTGATGAATTCAGCTCCTGTTGGTCCAATTTCAGCAAATATACCCTTTACTCACAACTATTTCTTGAATAGTTTTGAATTCTGTCTATATCACTCTACTGCACCCCTTTCTGTATACCATTCTACATTCCTGTAGGTGAGAAGGTTTCCTCCTCGTCATTTACAGGGCATCTGGTCAGAAACCTTTTCTGTCCCATTTAGGACATAAAGAGTTGTTCCCTATAACATTTTTTCAAGACTCTCAAACTGAGACTTCACAAACTGGAAGACTTCAACCTGAGACTTCACAACCTTATACTCATGATTGATCATGATAACTGAGTGCTGTTCAGCTGTCATTTCATCTGTGAATGTTCATGGTGCAAGTTACTGTCTAGGGACAGGTCTGGACACATGCTCCACGTATTAAACATGAAAACAAGAAATCATGATTCAGAGAGATCCTCGCTGGCAACATGTCCCATGTGTGTGTTTCCATTCAGAGTAGCTTTTCCTAAGCCCTGGAAAGACCCAAGACCCATTTGTGTAAACACGGATCGAGAAAGATGAGATGCCTTGGGAAACGGAGCCCTTTCAAATTCAAGAAAATCTTGATGAACTGTTGTTTTGCAGGATTTGACCAGTAAAGTGAGTCAGGAGCAGGATGAGACATCACCTTCATCTTGTGTCTGTGTGTCCAGCAATGAACAGTCTCCATGGCTTAGTCCCCAAAGCCAAAAGTCTTGCAATCTGCCTCAATTTAAATTTTTATTTTTCCTCCTACAATGTCTCCTTCTGGAATTCACTTATTGTTACTTTGGGATCGTTGCCAGATTCCCTTCTGGCATCACTTGTCTCCCTCTTTTCTGCAATCTTTGCTTATAAGGTACCTTAATCACTTCCCATGTCAACTACTGCAAAGCTCTTTTTTTATAGCACTCATAAATGATTACAGGCTTTATATATATATTTCCTCTCCAAACTTCAAGGGATGCAGATCATTGCTTAGAAATGAAGAAGTGGAAGGGAGGGCAGCCTGATTCAGATTTCCACATGACCCAGGCATGGCAAAATTTCCTGCAAACTGAGACAAGATTGGTTCCTGTATTAGGATGGTTTGCAGTCCTGGCTCTGTGTTACCTCTCTACTCCCAGATACCTCATTCTGCTCAATGATCAATCCTTTCCCAAAGCATAAAGCCATTGGGTTACCCAGAAATCTGGGTTTTCTTATTTTCTTTTCTACATAAGTTTGAACAGACTGGTGATAATTTTGTTACTCAATAAAGCAGAGGTTTTCAGCTTTTTTCAGACTGTTGGTTGTTTTGTTGTTTTTTTTTATACAGAAATTTAATTTAAATATAGTTATTTAATATAGAAATTTAATCATCCTGGTAATCAGGTGAATTGTCTTCTTTTTGTTCAATAGCCTGCTACAAGAAGTAGTGTGCAGACCCTACAGATCCAGACATTGCAGATCAAAACTGACCAGCTAGATTTTTTAGTGATGTCTTCTTCTATTTTTCATCATATATGGGATACAGGTTAAAGTCTCAGACTAATGGGAAAGAAATTTATTTTTCTCCTGGTTTGAAAAACAGAACTGTGTTTTAATTTTCTCCATCTTTGGGCTTATATCAGCTGTCTGTTGGGTGTTTCAAAAGTAATTGTCTTGTCTCAGCTCAGTAAACTCACAAGCTAATTCCCATAAGGTTGGTGATACAAAAGAGTCAAGCCAGCCAAGATATTTGTGCTTCAGAGTTCCAAATACACTCTTGACTGCCTTCAAGCAACAATAATTTTATAGGGTTTTCCTTCCTGAAAAATTGTTCAGTGATGACCTAGAAGTGAAAAGTTCCCTGTCTCGTTACCATTTCCATCCAATTCCACATGAAATTTACTTAAAAAGCTGGCTTTGACTAAGCCAAGAATCAAATACAACAGCTACAAGGCCCTGATTAAGAAAACACTTAATCCCTTTCTATGCTTTGAGTCGGACAGATGCTTTCCTCTGTAAAAGACTGTATCAGTAGCCAGGGGAGGATTGGGGAAAAGAGCTTGGCATAAAGCCTATGAGAATTCACAACCCAGAGATACAGCTGCAGGACCTTGCTAAAAGTACTGGTATTCTAGGAGTATCAGCTGTCTCTCATTTTGATCAGGACTTTCCAGGATAGTTGCTCAATAAAACTCAGTGGCTTGGGTTGCATCTGAAAACAGAAGCCACAGAAAGCCCTGGGAATTGTCCTGGGAGCGCCTACCTTTCATGGAAAACAGAGAGGGGCCCAGAACAACTTCTGCTTAGATTAGATTGCCGTTGCTAAAAATAAAAAGCCCTTTAGTCCTCCATCTCTGTTGATAAAGCTTTATTTTTAAGCATATGTTTTGTTTGACCTTGAGGTTTAAAAAATAAAAAATAAAAAACATTTAAAAAAAAAAAAAAAAGAATGAAAGAAAGAAAAAGAAAGTGAGCAAAAAAAAGCCTCCTTGACACAAATCCAAGTAACACTGAAGGTAAAACTGTGCTGTGGTTAGTTGGGATTCAGTGAGTAAGAGCTTTTATACAGTCTCACAATGTCCCATCTGCATTGTTCAAGTCATTATTTCTTGGCTCCAAAGGGGTGTTGAACAACACTTGATCCAGAATGTGTCTAGTTCTGGTCCACAAGGTATCCCTTCTCCTTTCCCTGGTTTTCCAGGGTATTTTCCACATTCTTTCTAACCCCTACAGCTATAGCCAAGAAAAAGCAGTAGTGAAAATAGTCAGCAGCACCTTCAGATCACAGTAATTTGATTTACTGGCTCTAGCGCCATCTCATCAGGGTGTAGGCATTACTGTCCCTTGTAAAGACTTGACAAGTTCTTTCAATAGTCCATCAGCCAAAGCGACCCAAGTGGTCAGAGTCCATGTCTCTGTTGGGGTGACAGGAAACAGATCTCCTTTCTTAACCTCAAAGTAAGACTTTTTGGACCAGAACACACTGTTGTAAGTGTGTACTGGAAAACTCATAATGTCATTTGCAAAGTGTGAATTATATTTCAGGTGTGAATAAACCTTCTGAGACAAAATTTGTGGTGGAGCCTGTATAAGCTGTTGTAGATAACTTTCATCTAGAAAAATCACATGAGCAGCACTAGACATACCCAGCTCTTAAAGGAAAACAACCCAAGCAGAAAATACATCTCTAGCTGCAAAAATAATTCCAGTTGATTATAGACAGTTGCTTATTAAACAACTGAAAATGTGCCCAGACACCACAACAGAAGCACAGAGTTAACATGTAGTTTCAGGACCAACAAGCAAGAAGGATGTGAGTGAACCTTGCATGACCTTGTGAAAAACCAACTCTCTAGTGACTCTGGGACTCTAGCTAGTGCTGTTTGTCAATCCAGAGCTGGTGTGAGGCACTCAACCTGATTTACCTTCCATCCCCAGAGGATGCTAATTTCCACTCCCTCCCCTCAGTACCAGCTAGGTCCCCATTGCTAGCACATTCAGGGTCCAGGAAACCCGTGCAGATGTTTTCATGGACATAGCAAAAGCTCGCTCTCTCTGCCAAGACTCACACTGGGCTTTCTGTAGGAGCAAATGTATCTGTCGCTTTTAAAGCAATGTGGGTTTGGAGCAGCTCTAATTTAATCCGAAGTTGAGAAATAAAATCCTCCTGACCTAGTTGTTGTATTCTCCTTGCCCTAAAGAATTCTGACAGTAAAATGGCTATTATTTGTCTCTAAACTTGGAATCTCAACCTGAGGCAACAACCATCTATAGTCAGTTTCACTCCTGAATATGGTTTTGAAAAGTTATTCTTACTCTTTTCCAAACTAGAAATGCACAGATTCTTCTGATTGTTATTAAATATCTCAACTCTCAGGCTACTTATAGTTCAAAATAAATGGTTTCAGATTTCCAGACTTGTTGGCAGAAAGTCTTTAGCCACATACACACATCCTGGGGCTTTGAATTCCCAATTCTGGACCACAACCAGTTGAATTTGTCAGTCAAACTGAGATTTAGGTGCCATCCTTTGAGGGGCATATGGAGTCCTGCAAGTGAAAACGTTATTGGGGGGTGCTTAGAGATGTTGGGTTTTTTGCACAGCACTCATATATGATTGCACAGCACTCTCATATGTCTATGCATTCTGGCAGCTTTCCACCAGATCTGTGCTACAGTGTAGGCTTTTGAGTAAAAATTGTGACCCTTTGAATGCTTCTTTTTAACACTCCAGAGGAAATCATCTTAACAAAGAAATGGAAGTTTTTCTGTGAAGAAGGGTTTTCTTAAGGTAAAAGGCCAATACAGCACCTCCCAGAATATTACCCACATTCTGGTCATCAGCAATGGCAGTCACATATGAAGGTGGGAAAAAAGTAATGGAATCACAGAAACACAGAATCATCTAGGTTGAAAAAAAACTTGAAGATCATCCAGTCCAACCATTAACCTAATACTGACAGTTCCCAGCTACACCATAACCCTGAGTGCTATGTCAACCTGATGCTTAAACACCTCCAGGGACGGGGACTCCACCACCTCCCTGGGCAGCCCATTCCAACGCCTGACAACCCCTTCTGTAAAGAAATGCTTCCTAATATCTACTCTAAACCTTCCCTGGTGCAACTTGAGGCCATTACCTCCACATCGTTCTGCACTCACCTGTGAGACTCAGCCACCACAGTAGCAAGCAGCAGCCAGTAAAGGGCAGGGTACATGAACAGATACTTCTCCAGAGGTGGAGGGAAAAGCTTGAGCTCTGAGTTCTGGTATCCAAAGGCAATGAACATCTCTTTTGCTAAACTTGTGCCAGGATCAGATCTGCCTGTCCTGACTACCCTTAGCATTTTAAAATGTCATAGCGCCATTCATCTCCATGCCTGTGGCTATGTTCAACTCAACTCTCATTCTTCATGTATGTAATTGCAATGTAATTCGTGTATGTAATTAAGATTTTAAGTGGTTTGGAAGAAACACTATCCTGTATTGGGTATAAAACTTCAACAGGAGCCCGGGTTTTGTTTGGAAAGTGACGATCTTTCTAACAAATATTACTAAAAAGAGTCAGTAAGTTTTATTTCAGTATTTAGTTCTGGATTTTGGTGGCCAGTCCTAGAAATACACCTTTTGAAGGTTTAAGCTCAATCTTCCTGAATTCCCAAAGACCACAGAAATTATAATTTAAATCATCTGAAACAATTTTTTGCAACCCAATGCATGTTATGTTGCAAATTTTTTTCTCTTTGGAGTCCTAGATACAAACCCAGAAAAACTTCATTCTGTTTTTTCATGATTAAAATTCAATAAGATATTGTGCATTTGATATCTTTTTATTCATACTTATTTTAAAAAAAGAATCAGTCCCCTTTTCTTGATTTAAAAATATCTTCAACAGTCACATGAAGATTCCCCAACCTTGGAAACCACTACGCTATTCTGGTGACTTTTATTTTTCCCTTATCAGTGGTGATTTTCCTCTGAATTCATGTTTTTTCTTTCCTTGGTACAGATTTGTTCAGTCCCATCACAGAGATAAGCCCAGTGCAGAGACATCTAATCCATGATTTCTCATAGAGATAGAGTAGAATTCGATCATTACATTTGGATCTGTTGTTATTCATGGAGTTGTCAAAAGGGTAACAGAAGGCACCAAAACTTACCATCATGAGTTTCTACATCATGGTGATATGTAACATGCATGGATCTACCTACCAACAGATGGAGGAAGGTTCTTTCAGTGCCACCTTTTCTATATTACATTTTCAGCCACTCCTCAGTCTTCCACCTGAAGACTTTGACTAGCATGGTACGTCCTTTCATCTGTCTTCTGAAGAAATGCCAGAGAGCAGAAAAGAAAGGGTTGATTAATATGCCTGGGTGCAAAGTTAGGAATACTGTGCAGTCATGTAGAAAATACCTGACTAATAATTTACTGTGTATATATAGCTCAGAACAGTTATAATAGAAACAATTCCTGTAGCAACTTTTGCTTTAAAGGGAGCCTGCACTTTACAAATGGCTCATTGAACAGATCATCTTAGCTATTCATTATGGAATGTGCCATCCTTACAAGAAAGGAATTTGCTGGGCTCAACAGCAGACTAGTCTAACCTTTCAGTCATGTATAAAGCTTATTTGCCAAATTATGAGGAAGACAATTCTGCAGCAAGGTCTTCAGTGGTTTTGGGCTATAACTTGAGATGGACAAGAATAGTGCTTAGGCCTAAAAAATAAAATTATTATAAAGAAAATTTTCCACATCTAGCTGCTATTACATTCATCATCATAATATGCAGAGGTCAGATCACCTATATAGTTCATATCTCTTCACTCTATTGAGAGATCATGCCTTTCTTTAGATTCCAAAAACATCAGTCGGCTCCTTTCTTATGCATCTCTGACATACCTGGGTTTGTCTGACACAGCAACGGCAGACCATCTTTGCAGAATTTGGATCAGTCTTTGAATTGAACCTGAGCTTCTCCAAAGATCAGCAGGCTTTGAATTTGTTTGGTTTTGTTATGAAGAGACACCAAATATATGATGTTCTAGTCCCGACTCCATCCCCATCCCTCTTTCTGACCTGCACATGTCTAAACAGGACAAGAACTCAGGCTCCTGTTTGGGTCTTAGTCCAACACTAACCTTACTTCAGAGGCACATGGTGTAGATACTCAGGGAATAAGAAGCTTGGCTGTCTCTGTGCTGGATCATACAATGTGTCAAACATTTCAGCAATCCCAGTCTAGAGTAGCAAAAAGACAGAGTAGCCAATCTCAGGCGTGATGATGATGGAAGAGAAATTACCAGAGTTAAAATAAGCATAATCAAGAATAGTTTAGTTGGATTTGAACCTCGTTTGGTATTTATCGGCAAATAAACAGCTGCACATGAGTTTGGACCCAAAGGAAAGCTCCAACTTCCTGAGATGCACAAAATACCATAAGGTATAGCATTTGCCTAAGAGCCATCAACTGAAGGAGCTCTCACTCCATCCTACAAAAATAAGCAAGAGATGAGTAGTAATGGTTAGAGAGGAGTCGACATTTCACTTATTATCCTCAATATCTGAAAACTGCACTGCATCCCCTGCCTGTGCCCATCTCTGCACAGCACTGCTCTCTTGAAAATATGCTTTAGTCACTAACTTTAAAATAGAAGGCTACGTTCTTCCCTTCCCTTGACAGCACCTTGTTTGTTTTAGAAGGGAAGGGGGCGATGTTGTAACTCAGGGCTGGATTCAGGGAAGGTGTGACAGGGTTAGAGGGTGTCATCAGAATAGCTTGTGGGTGAGGGGAGATATCTCATAGCTGGATAGATTCAGGTCAATGTAAAGTGTCTTCAGAGTGTGAACTGTGAAATGTGATCTCATCCTCTTGTACCTAGTAGTTCTGTGCTCAGCTTGGTAGAGACAGCCATACAGAGATCCTGCTCTTCTTTGAAGTTTGTTGCTTTGCCTGCTATTAAATATTCATCATAATTACAGTTCCTAGCAGAGATCTTCTAACTTCAATTTGCAGGGCACACTGCAAATACTGTTTCACTATTTCAGTGGAGTAGTGTGAGATCCAGGATGGCAGATTCTGGTTGTAGGTGTGTGGAACAAGATAGCAAACCCACAAAGAAAGCATGTATGGGACTGAGCTGTCCCTCAAAAAGCTGGCACAGGATAGCTGAGAAACAGAGCAAAGGTACTTTGGGAGTGCTGTCTATGGGAAACTTGCCCAGCATTTGACTACTCAATTTTAACTGTACAGCAGGTTCACGCAAAATACTTTACTGGATGCAAACAAACCAAAAAAAAATCCAACAGCAACAACATCAAAAAAACAGGCTAAATTGCCCAGAAGGGGTGGATGGAAATTTGGAAACTAAAATCACTCTTCTTAAAGAAACTGCCACGCTTTTCTTTCTGGAACTTCTTCCATGGCTTCTGGGAGGTGCTCAGAGTATTATCCATCACATCAGATCCTTCTCTCACATTACAGAATCTGTCACTGAGCTGAGCTTTGGCAAGTAGAAATCTAGGTAGTAGAAAAGACCAAGCCTTTGACCTTTCCTGAAAAGGCTGGATACTGCAGACAGCTTTACAAGGTGCCTCCAGTGATCTCATTCCACTGGTTCTCTCTTCTCTCTGTTTTATTTATCAGGATAAAATCTTACCTTTCAGTGTTTCCTTTCTTACTCTAGAGAAAAATACTTCTTTTCAAGGACTGGAAAATATAGACTCCTTTTTTCTTATCCCTTACTCTTCTATTCCAGTGGAATGCACTCCTGCAGTAGCCCGGAGGGGCTCAGTCCTTCCTACAGCATGCTTAAATCATGTATCTGCCTTGCCAGAATATGTCAGCCTGAAGTATACACCAGGAACCATCCAACTGCATCAAGGTCCATTTTATCTCCTTTATAGCAGAGCCAACACCTGCTCTCAACAAACAGCATCACCTTGCACAGGAGAATGATTACTTGGCCAAGAAATCTTTGACCTCTTGCACCTAGATTTTTAGTCTAGATATTCATCTAAATGGACAAAAAGTAGTGACAGATGTTTTAGAAACTGGCATATGCATACCAAAAGAAAAGCAAAATTGACTGCTTATAGCTAGTTTGCTCTCAAAGATCTGTGGAACAGTGAAAAGGGAAGGTATCCAGGGAGTACAGTGTATTCCCCTCTTTGTACTACAGTGAGGAGGCACCAGGTGATGGTCACTCCTGGACAGGAGGAACTGGTCACTTCTCCCCATTCATAGTTACTAGGAAAGAACTCAGCTCTGTGGAGTTACACAGGCAGCTGGTCATGAGCTTGGTGAATACAGCCATGGTGTGCCTCACTCCATGTCTTCTGTGTTTTCCAGTCCCTGCACTGCAAGTACATCTGGTTTTGAGAAAGGCTGGACAGCTGCTTACTGAGTAGACCCACAAAAGACCCTGGGCCCATCTGTAACTTGGGAACCATGGTCTTGAAAACAGTTCCCTCAAACAGAAGGATGCAGAAAGGAGAGTGAAATGGACAACTTCATTTTCTGAGTTTCATCACAGCAGCCTTCCAGGAGCACCCCTACTGTTATCACTGACTAGTCATTATTAGCAGGGTGTAAGTGCACTATTCAGCAGGGTCAGCCCATGGGAATGGCCAGCGTACGGGATGCTATGCACCTGACTATTCTGGAACAGACTCAACGACTCAGGGTTTAAAACACCTTTCCTGTCCTTCTTATAGGCTCATTTTCCTCTGGAGCAGCCTTGCTGTGTGCCCTCCCTCTGTTGTTTTCATCCTTTTGGTTTCACAGATGCTGTCACATTCATAAAACTCAAATATATAGACCAGGACAGACCATAAGGTCTCATTTCCAGCCTCCACAGTGGCATCATAACCCATTTTCCTTTATGAACCGATCAGTTTAAAATGCTTCAAAACCACAGAAAGGGACGAACTAAGAGATGAACTCGCTGTATCCCTGGCTCTTTGACTTGCTGCCCTTGGGGAGCCAGAGGTGTGGTTTTTTTTTTTTTTTTTTCTTTCATTCTTTCTTGTCCTTTTGAAGCACTAAAAGAACCCATAACCTGTGGAGCAAGGGGTAGCCATCCATGCCATAACAAAAAATCAGAGTGGGGGATGCTGTGTTTTATCTTTTTTTCTAATGTCCCCACTAGAGTGGAGGAAAAAAGAGGCACACAGAAAGCGAGAAAATTAATCGAAACCCAGACATCATTGCTGCAAAGAAAATTAGGTGGTGATATAATTTTAAACTTCGAAATATGTTTACACTTTTTAAAATTCAAAACACTCTATGATTCATGTGCCCACTAGATAACCCTGAAGACAGGTTTATATGTACAGTTGTGCACTTGTGAACCTTATTGCACCATCTTGTTGAACCTGTTTCTAAAAATATGCATCTGTGTAAGAGGTTGGTATTCTAACTGCCCAGTAAGGGTGAATAAAGTGACTGTCAGGCACATCTATTGAAGCTCAAGGGCAAGACGAATTTTTCAGACCAAGCCTCCAGAGCACTGTTGGAAAGTGGCAGTTGTGACACCAATCACCCATAATAGGTGCCTAAGGATGGCATTCAGAAGGCCATCTGGCTCAAACAGAGGACTCCTGTCAGTTGTCTCTGGTCCGTATCAAGCCTTGGCAACTGTGGCATTGCAGGAGGATACTCTGGAAAGAGTTAAGTGAGGCAGGAAATGTGGAAGATTTAGGGTGGGAAAGGATTACAAAAAGATTAATTACAAGTTCTCCCCATGCTTTGGACCCAGCCCAACAGTTTGCTTCTTCCTCAGAACATTTGGTCCAGAGTTAGGGGCAAAAAATGAGTGTTCGTAATGTCTTTGTGGATGACCTTTCGCTGTTAGAGGCTACAGTGACTCTTTATTGGCAGTCTCTGAACCAAGATCTGGCTCTATTGTTACTTGCCTCCTTGCAAAACTTGCTGTCGCCTAAAGTCTTTGGCAGAAGATATGAAAGATACTTTCAAAATAAAGCAGAAGGGGGTTCCCACTGCTACTAGAGAGAAGTTGATGCTAGCTCAGCATTAGCTTTTGTAATGTGCTTTACATGAGGTATGTTACGCTTCTGGCACCACCTCCAGGCCTGACTTTTCTCCTTTGTCCTTATGTGGATTGGGGACAGGAGTTCCTCAGGGAAAGGTTCGCACACTTCCCAGATGAGAAACTGCCTCCATGCTGTGACACCCCATCCCTCTGGATATTTTTGGGTTCAGTCCCAAGTAAGCCCGTACTCCCAAGTTTGGTAACCCATGCTGCATGGATATCACCTGCAGTTGTCTTCTCTCTGTGCTGTTGCAGAATTATTCCATTGAACCATGATTCTGATTTTTTATGCATTTGTTCAGGGAACTTTTTTACTGTTCTTACAATACAAAGAAAAAGACGCAAAAATGTATGATGCGAACTGTGGCCTCCTGTGAGAATGGATGATGGCACATAAGGCTCAGACTGTGACAAAGCAATGAGTTATCATATCTGAAGCACAAAGAGAGGGTGCTAATGTGCAGGTACTTCAACAGAATAATTAAAACTTTTCTCTTTAGAATCTTTTCTGAAGGCCAGTTGTGTTCTTGAAAAGGAGGACTGGGAGTAAAGATTTTAAGGTACTGATTTTTGCTTTACATCTAACTTTCAGTCTTTGAAATCTTAGACTATCTTGTCCCTCCACCCGTAATATGTGCAAATACCAACAGATACATTGATTTAGCCCTGACAGATCATCAAAAGCCTGTCTGCTTTATATCACCCGCCAGTACTTCTCACAAGAATTTCTTAAATACAGTACAAATATTTTGGTTAGGCCAGCTGGTCAGATGTTAAAAATACTTCATGCTCTAGGAAGAAAACACAATCCAAAAGTTTGTCCACAGTCTGGGGCTATGTAATAGCAGTGGGCAGATGAAGTGGACGATGAAATAATGATTCTGCTTGATACCTACACCTCATGTCAAAAAGCCAAAATCTCTCAGAGCCTCTGCCAGTAGAAATGAGGGAAAAGCTGCTCTCATTTGTTACATGTCTGGGGATCACTGCAATCCTAAGCAAAGATTTCCCACTTGCCACTTTCCTTTTCCTCTCCAGTTCCTCAATCCTTCCTAGCGCTACAGCCAAGGATCAATCTCCTTGTCCCAGAGTGGCAAGTTCCCATACATTTCCTTATCAAAATCTTTCTTGCACCAGCACAAGCTTTGTTGTGTTGGCACAAACCTCCTAGCACCAGCAAAAACCAGTGACAAACCCACAGCCCAACACAGATTATGAAATGCCAGACTCCAGCATAAATTCTTTCACTCCTAAAACAGGCTTAACTTCTTCTGAACTTCTTTGAGCTCCCTGTCATTTGTTGTCCAATTTTTGAACTGGAAACTGAGGTCAGGGACTGCCTTAAACATTGTGTCTTTTGGATCATATTGCACATGCTTAACAAATACTAATAAAAATCAGCAACCTAACTAATTAAGCAGCCCTGAACTCTTTGGACATGAGGGCACTAGAAAATCGCACTTTCTGTTTTATTCAGCATCATGATGCAATAAATATTTTTAAAATTCTCTAAAGATATCGGGTTTTATTATGAATTAAGATGATTTAAGGTTTTGTTTGTTTCAGTTATACAGTTTCAGTAGGTATGTACAGGACAGAATATGAATGGTTTGTACCTCACCCAGACAGATTGTTGACTCATGTCACCAAGTTCTTCAAGCTTATAAATAGCATCTCTATAGGACTGCGTTGCCTTACTGGTTTTATGCCACAAGCCTGGACAACCAGAGGCATGTACACCATCATTTACACTGTAGACTGTCTCCCACCTGCTCAGATGAACAGCATTAGCACCCCAGGCTCATCCCAAATCACCCCACAACAACATCGAGGAACCATGATGTTAAGCATACCTTCTGCTGTAAAGACTCTGTCATGAGTAGGAGCTAACAGCTGGTGAGCTGAGACACCTCCAAAGCCTTGGTCACATATTTCTCAGCAGTCTTTGTGCTCCTACTCTCTGAGGATGTCATGACACTTGATGCATCAAGCTGATCAACACTTGTTCTGACACAGGTCATCAAGTAAAGCCCTACTTTTCAGCTAGGGTCAATGAACTAGCAAAGGAGGAGTCCACACAAGTGCACCTTGCATAGATTTAAGATCTTCAGCACCTGGCATTGATTCAAAAAATATTGTTTTTACAATACCCCCTTTTTGAACTCATGTCCATCCAACGCTTCTGGCTAACTTTCTGGACTAACCCTACCTATGAATGCAAAACTCTGTATGTAAGAGTAGGTAGAATCTCCTTCCCTGAAGGCCATCTCATGATGGCTTTCAGGACATTTTTCAAGTCACACTCTCATATGGACCAAGTCCCTCACAAATGGCTTGTAACTGTTTTTACCATTTTCTTGTCCACACAGATCAAGTGGGGGAGGCATTGAAACCAGCTGATGAAGGGAAACAAACAGACCACAGGTTTCCTGGTGATGTTGCTAGATTACATCTTTTCTGAAGTTCTTCTCTCAACTATGATGACATTAGATGTTCTTGTTTGTACAAATAAGACTTTTCAACAATCTTTGCAGAAAAGCTAAGAACTATATGAAATGATTCTCAAGATGCATTCTGCTGTGTGGAAAGGGGATTTGTAGTGTCTGTCTCCATACTTTTAGAACAGAAAAGGAAAATGTTATCCTTTTTTGATTGTGTTAAATTGCATCAAAATGGGATGCTTAGGACTAAATTAGAAAGACCTTTCCCTCACTTTTCCTGATCTGCACTTTGGAGGAAAAAAAAAATGACAGGAGGTTTTTAAGCAATCTCCCTCAAATTCTCCATGGGATCTGGTGCATTTTGGGGTGACATTCTTTGGATTATTTAGTTCTATACCTTACCAGCCTCTCTCTCAGCTGGGGAAAAAAAAAAAAAGTCTGTAAAAGCTACTGCTTCTTTACCTTTGGGCCAAGTCTTGAAGTGTTAAAGTGCAACTCCTAGTAACATGGATTACAATAAAATCTGAGTTTCTTTAGTTCACTTTCACTGCTCGTTTATAACACTGGGATTCAAAAGATTGTTTTGCAAACTTAAAGAGGACCAAGTGTCCAGTAAACTTTTTAATACCATGTGAAATTTGAAAGCCTTAACAGCAGAGGTGCAGAGGCTTAGTAGTAGTGTCTCACAATGCTTGGGCATTTAATGAGTTGCATTTTATGAGTCTGTTTTTCTTGGGGGCAATAAAAGGATATATGAAAGGGTCAAAGTTAGAGGACCATACTACAATATATCTTGCCAGGGTTACACACAACATATCTAGCACTTTACCAAGGGAAGGATGGATTAGGTCTGCAGCTATGGAGTATTAGTATCATTGCAGTTATCACAGAGATATCTCTGCTTTGGAGACCTCATCTATAGACGGCTGAAACAGAAGCATCCCAGAAATCCCAGGTAGGCGACTGGTTTCCTTAGCTTCAGTCTCTACTGAATTAATTTTCTTCATATTTATGGACTCTCACCTCAAAGTTTCTTGATAGTGCATTTTCTCAGAAAGAT
This sequence comes from Athene cunicularia, assembly GCF_003259725.1. Classification (NCBI taxonomy): domain Eukaryota; kingdom Metazoa; phylum Chordata; class Aves; order Strigiformes; family Strigidae; genus Athene; species Athene cunicularia. The sequence goes on from NW_020799107.1 coordinate 21,547,916, forward strand.
GTTTCCAAAATGTATTTGAGAGATACAAGTAAAGAACATGCCAACAGCTTGAGGAAAACAACATCTTTCTCATGCAACTCTTGCCTGTGGCATATACTTCTATAATACTTGAGAAGCTTATGATCACTTTATGTTGTCCTTCACTGTTGGTAAGGAGGAAGATCACCTTTTTGTGTATTATTAAGTAAATCCAAAGTGCTTTGAATGTCTTTTGTTTCTTATTAAAAGTTAAACTCTTGGAAATATCTGGGATGTGAAGGTATGGCAAGCCATGCAACAAACAAATATGGATGGTCATCACAGACACACTTTTCCTCCTGTCAGTGTCCCACACATTTTGCACAACCACATACTGAAATGCGTATCTGGGTCCACATATTACCTGTTCTATGGATGTCCCCAATGGCTTTACATGTGCGCTGAATAAGTGTCATTACAGCATTAAGCTTATTGCCTACTGGCTCTTGGCAGCAGGCCCATAGGCTTGTGGGTAGTGTAGCTGGGTTGGAGCAGTGGCCCTTCCCTCTTCAGGGAATAGCACTGCCACTCTTGACCTCGGCTGTGCTTTGTTGAGCAGTGGATGCTACAAGAGTGCCTCCCAGCTACCAGTGGGTGGATGATGACTAACTGGGACATTTCCCTTTTTCCAGGACCAGCCCCTCCTCGCCAGTGATGAACCCACTGTGCTAGGGCTGCTGCCCCCGGCACTCCCTGCCTCTCCAGCTGAAAGCAGCTAGGCTTTGCCAAACCCCAGATTCATGCGGTTTGGCACCCTCTGTTCATCAGGAGCATGAGCTCCATCCAACACATACTGCTGTATACAAGTCAAGCAACAGCCACAGCGAGGACTGGGCCAGAAGCTAGCCCACAAGCTCCTCTTTAAGCTTCAGGAGGTGGGTTAGTAGCCGCAGGGACAGGGTGACGGGAATGCTGTGTGCTGGGAGAAATGAGCCAAACATTTGCCTGAAAAGGAAGGGAGGCAGCGGGAGTTTTACAAGCTGCAAGGGAGGTAAGGAAAAGGCCAATAGAACAAATATGATGTATTTTAAATACTCGTTTCTCCCAAAATATGTCCCCTCCCCTTCCCCTGTTTGTAACCCTGCTTTTCAATGCTGGAATAACCTCTGTGCCTGCTATTAAAACGACAGTGCACAATTTTTTCTACAGCCCTCAGCACAAACCGGAGGCAAGTGTGCATGGGAACATAGAGGAAGAGGAGGGCTGGGGCAGATGTCTGCCTGAATTGTCCTCTGAGCCACTTTTGCCAAGATGTGGTACAACATCTTATTTTTCTTGTCTGCTAACATCCATTACAAGAAGTCCTCTTTTGTTCATTATACATCTTCTGTGCAGCCTAAGGATTCAAGAGAAGGTAACATCTGCAGGGGTCAGACCCCAGGGAATTAGCCACAACACAGCCCCAGCAGCTTCCAAGGATCCTGCAGCCCTTCTGGGAATCATAAATCCCCACAAATGCCCATGCAGCTGAGGCAGGGGTGGGAAGGGTCAGCGCTGAGGGAAGGAGGTAGGAGTAGGGAAGAAGTGAGTTGCAGCACACACACACCCCAAGCAAGCTGGAGCTTTCTCAGCAGCAGAAAGAGCCAGCTTTCGCCTCTGCCCCAGCCCAGCAAGGATATGGGAAGCACAGACAGCTTGTTTCCCGTAAAAAGCCTGCTGTTCCCAAAGCTGTGACGGTAGGACAAGCCACTGAATCACAAGCAAGTCCAAAACTGGGACAGGTACCACTGTTGGTAATGGTCTGAAAGACTCCACTTCTCCCCATCCTTCTCCAGTGCACTCCTCCCATGCTCTCATCCACTTTGCCCTCCGCTTCAGCTGTTCTCCTTTACTTTCCCTTCTCACCTACCTCCTTCCCAGGCCTTGGCACAAGAAGGACCTTTGCAGCTGCAGTGTTATGGTAAATTCATGGCACTGTCCACCCTTTGCAACCCTGGCTGATGTTCAGGACCTCTGTGATGTGATGTGATGTGATGTGATGTGATGTGATGTGATGTGATGTGATGTGATGTGATGTGATGTGATGTGATGTGATAGCTAAACCTGAACTGGCCTTTTACTAGTACCTCTCCATTTTTGGGAATAGGGCAGAGGGTTAAGTGCCTGTACATCCTTCATTCCAGGTTGAAACTTGGCAGATTAATGCTATTCTGAGAAATTTGTTTTAAAAAGAAACTAACAGAATTACACAGGACCAAGCAACCCCTACTGCCCATCCATCTCCTCTCTAACTTCTCCCTGCTTTACTCTGACAATGAGCTCAGGCAGTGCCACTGGAGGAAAGGACGGGTCATACCAAAGTCATGGTAATGATACATCTAGTCCCATATCACGCCATTTAAAGCAGCAACAAGTAATTTGGGACCCTTAGCCTATGTGCTCCTAGAATTTCTTATAGACCATCACACCTTCTTATCACAATCTCAACTGAAAACAGGAACCAAGTGATACAGCCTTTGACACTAGCTGTGGTCCACAGTTTAGGCATTTCTGCTTTAAAGGACCAGTAGACTGTCAATTCCTGTGATAGTTGGTGTTTTCCTTAAAACCTCATCTCTTGGACTCCTCATTGTTACCAGATAATCTCTGTTTTCTTTATAAATTAGGCGTGCACTCAGACATCAGGATTTTTGTCAAAAGCCTGATGATGTGAACAAAAATGATTCAAATATCAAAGTGCAAGCAAACATATCTTGAATATACTTGTTTCAAAAACTCTTTTTCAGTCAAATCTTGTGATTTTTGATAGTCTGCCTCATGGCAATTAATCACTTATTATTTGGCAACATTAAGCACATGATGAACTGGCAGGAATACTGGTGAATTCCCCAAAATAAAGATATAGAGTCTTTGTCTCTCACTGAAACATCAATTCAAGATACCTGGTAACATTACATCCTGTAACTGCACAATGCTGGACAAGTTGTTTGAAGCCAGTCCATGTCAGGGTATAGGAAAAAATGAAATAAGCTCAGGCTGCCTGCAAAGCAGGTGGATTTTTTTTTGTCAGTTAAAATTTACTGCTTTTTGAATTTTAACCTTGTTCTGTACATACATGGTTGGTAAAGAAAAGTCAGGTCTTCCTTTCTTGCTTAGAAACCAGAACATATGTGAGAAATGAACACACACACACACAAAACCAAAACCCAACCAACCACATAGGATTTGTTGTGTTTGTTCTATTGATTACAGTTCACATTTTTTTGTGAATCTAAATCCTGTTCTTGGATGTCAGTGGCTAGGAATTTTTGAATGATGCTTTCTTTCCCTCCAAAGGAACCTCCAGGCCTCCAAGGTCATGAAGAAGTACATGTCATCTCAAGAGCCCCTGGGTTCATACTTCCCTTCTCTCTGGCTTCTATGTTCCCCATTTTCTGTTGCTGAAAAGAATTAAGAAGGGCTCTGTCATCATGGCAATGCAGAGTTATACCCTGATGTGGAAAATGTATAAGCATCTACAACTAAGCCTTTCCAAGTCAAAGCCTGACATGATATCCTCAGTTGTCTTCCCTTGATGACAGATATTGGATGTAAAAGACATTTTGATATGGCTAGGGTAGAAAAAAACTGATCAGAGCATTACCAAAAGGCACTCCCAGGGGCAAACTGAGTGGTGGTCAGTGAGGACCAACTGAAACACACCCTGACTCAGAAGAGGCCAAGAATCCCAGCACTTAGGTGTGGGTAGATCACTGCAAGGTGCAATTATTTTAAGATCAGGCCTGAAACCATCAGAGGCGGAAAGTGCAGCCTTGAAAAATGAGGTCAGTGGGAAAATCCAAAGGTGCAGCGTCAGCCTGTTGTCAGGGGTTGATGACACTCAAGAGGGTGCAAAACTTTCCCTTAGAGTTGTGGATCATCATCCCTAGAAAGGAAACAGCAAATAAAAAGATGTAGAAACACTTGGAAGCATTCAGAAAACACCCTAAGTACAGTAAAAAATGGTAAAAGAGCCACTTCTTGCTCTACTTGAGGAGCTTAGCCAGACTGGGGTTTGTTTTTTTTTCCTTTCCTAATCCATCTCTTCTACTCTAGAGAAAGCAATTTCCTTCCTTCTTTATCACCTGGCATGGATTTGGGGCCTTCCCTCAAGTGCCTTGGGGTCCTCCAGGTAGCTCTTTGCTTTGTCTTTCAGCAGGAATTACACAGGATGCCACAGTTTGATCTGGCATCTTCACTGAACATGGTAATTTGTGAGTGTCCCTTAATGTGTTTTCTTCCAATAGGGAAACTGGGGATTACTCTCCCAGAAGATTTCAGGGCTCTCACTGAACTCAGCATCCTACTGTGTGTGTCTGTAAGGCTACATTTACTTCATACTCACCTAGAATGTCAGGCTGTTTACTGCCTATCCCCATGGAATCTTTTCTCAATGCTGAAGTTTTTATGTTGTCTTTTTTTTTTTCCTGTACCCCTAAGAGGAGATGACCCTTTGCAATTTTGTTTGTTTGTTTATTTTCATTTTGAACGCCGCAGTCCACTACTGGAAATTTGGGATGGTAAAATAACCCTCCCTATACTCATGCACTGTGAATCCAAAACCAAAACCCAGGACTGGGCAAGTTCCAGATGTGATATGGGCCTCTGAGACTGAAAATAAACAGCCAGAGAGTTGGCTGGAAGAAGCAACCCTCCCTCCTGCCTTGCATCCATGAGTCACTAAGCCAGATGGGGCTGGCTTAATGCATAGAAGCTGCTGATTCTCAAACCAGTGCTGTCAATTGATGTTGAGGAGGAGGGACAAAGTCTATTTGTGTGCCACCTTTTTAAGTATTTGGAGTTCCTTTCATACCTGTGCTGCTTTCTGTCATGAGGCAGAACAGATGGCCTTTGCAGGATGCTCTACAGCTAGCTAGCACATAATGAAAATTGTTATCTGCTCTGGAGCAGTTCAGTCTAAACTAATCTCGTAAAATTCAGACTCATCCCAACAACACCTCTGAAAAGCACTGCAAAGTAGATTCCGTCACTCACTCTACATCTCTGAAATGCAGTCAAGAGCATCATGAGAGCTGTAATGTACCGGCCGTGAGAAAACATGTGTCTGGATCATTATAGTTAAAATCCTGAGTAAGAACTGAAAGATTTGGCCTTTGAAAGGCATACTGGCTCTGGTTTGGAATGGCTTCATCTCTAAATAAGAATTGCCCATGTCTGGCAGTATGTAGAAATATACTGTTCTGACTCAGGAGGCAGGCAAAATAGCAGGAAATGACTCTGTTTGAAAATTAGACCGTAAATTTAGATATAGTTGTTCTGATCCTGGCATGATTTGTTACGAATAAATCAATGTATTTTAAAAAAAAAAAAAAAAAAAGAAGGAAAAGGAGAGGAGGAGAGAAGAGTAGAAATAGAGTTTTATAGAGGAAACTAAATAGAGAGATGCCAGTTTGTGTTAACTATATCACAGATTTCGAGTCACTCATACTCCAGCCTATTGACAGCTGCCTTCTGATGTATTCAGTACAAACAAGAGTAAGGGGCTCAGCACAGAGACTCTAGAAACTTAAATCCCATTTTTGTACCTGTCTCAGACTTGCCACTGTCTCTCCAGCTGTCCCTGCCCTTGGCACTTCTCCTACCTTTCCTCTGTTTAAAGTGCAATATCTGGGGCGATCTGGGGAAGGGGCCAAAGCTACCTCCAAGACCAGAAAGCTGCAAGCCCAGAATAGGCTGCAGCTGAAGCTCAGGGAGGCGGTGTCTGGTGCAAGCACAGAAGTGCAAAGGCTTGGAGCAGGGAGTGAAAGCAATCAGGTCCTAGAAAAGGGGTCAAGAGCCTAGAAGGCAGAGCAGTAAGCTTAGGCTTCACATGTGCTTGGGCAACCAGGTGTTAGGCACCTGTAACTAAGTGCCTACTGCCCTGGCTAGCAACAGGCAAATCCCAGTCCCCCAAAAATATGGGGATCCAGACTAAGCATTGCCAAAGGCAATGTACCACACTGCTCTGCTCACTGTGCTCCCACTGCTAAAGCCCCCTCATCAGTTGACCAGTTATGTCTTAGCAAGAAACAACACTGTGGCAGGTCAGCACAGTGAGGGTATGTTATGACAGCTGGAGAGGAACTCTCTGAGAGAGTTATTCTATTTCACTAGGTGTAGCTGGTCAGGCTGAGATGAGGGAATCCCCATTTATAGTCTCTGCATTCCCAGTCTGAATCCCACAACAGGAAAGCAAAGGACCACTTAAGAAAATGTCCCAGATCCGGGATGGGACTTGGCAGAGTAAATGTTTCCAAAGGTCAGATTCCAGAATTCTGGTTAAAGTGAAGTCCTGGAAAAATATCCAGGTCTGCTGATATGCATCATGAAAAGGTGGCTTGTGTCACCCAGAGGGTGGGGAAGGCAAAGGAAGAGCCTAGAATATGATTCACTTGGCACTATCCTTTTTTCCTCTGTTGAAGCCTCACTAAAACCTGTGCAGCGGGCAGGGTTGTATGCCTACCACTGGTCCTCTGTCATGCATGTCCTTCAGGAGCAGCACACTTCCCAGCCTGCTGCAATGTAGCTTGCAGTGGAAGATGGTGGAGCAGCCCTGACAGCAAGGAAAGATCTAGCCCAGCAACTGCTAGAAAGTGTAATCCAGAGTCCAGTTTCTAAGAAACGGCTTGCAAAGAAAAGTAAAGAAACAGTAAAATTGCTGGGAGAATATAGCTAGGCAGAATACTACTTTCTCTCCTTGCATTTAATGAAAATACTGAGTTTAGACTGTACAGAGAGAACATTTCTAGCAGCCACATACAGATAGGTCCTTGCTTTTCTATTATCTCTCCCTACTAACTAAGTCTCATGTAGCTCTTGGGCTCTGTAGAAAAAGCCTGAAAATCTAAATTAGACACGTACAAAATGGCTGTCTCATACTTAGGTTGCCTTTAGACATTTATGCCTGTGCAACACAAGCATTTGTAAGGCAACAGCCAAGAATTGCAGCAGTGGAAAGAGCTTCACAATCTTATTGTAGAAAGAAGCAAAGCATTTTACCCTCTTAGAGGGCCTGTCTTTCTGCATTGATGTTCACGTCATACCCATCTTAAGTATCCCCAGCAATACTAGAGGAAAATAGGGAAAGAACATAACATCAGAGCTGAGGTCAACATCTGGATGGACTTACGCTTCACAAAGGAATTCACTGACTCATTGGCACATGTGAGGACTGTCATCTCCTCTGCAGCATTTAGTCTTTAATCATGAGAGTCCATTGGAGTAAGCCTTGGTTTTCAGGAATATTAATGGAGTAATAATGCTATGAAAACTGAAAAAAAACAAGGCAAGAAACTGAGTAGTTCCAAAAAACACCAGTATGACTCCTTCCCTACATACACACACACACATATGTGTCCACACACAAGGAGGGAATAGTCAAAAGACTGACCCTGAAAGCTAACAAAGTCACCTGATGAGTGTTTGAACAGAAATGGGATAGGAGTCCCATCTGTTCTCTGCCCCTACCTGACCTTCAGGGGCTCCACCAGTGGTACAAAACTTCTGTGGAGTGACAGAGGTTTCCCTGTGACCTCGGCGGGGTGTAACATGGACTCTCCCGACAGGATATCCGCACCACCATGTCCCCACTGCTCTGGGGCAGTGGTGCCCAATCCGGGGAGAGGGAAGGAAAAGGAAATAGAGTAAGAGATGATGGGCAGGGCTTTCCTGTTGCAATTGTTTGGAAGAATATGGACCATCATGTAACTTCTGGACAAAATGTGCCTTGAATGAGTTGCTGCAGGCACAATGCCTTTCCTCATGCACCCAGCACACCCCTCTCCTGCCTTATCAGATAAGACCCACAGACAATCAAGAGCAACAGCTTGCAGATCCATGCCAAGGCATGCTGCTCAGTGTGGCACGCTCACTAGCCTGGGACACATATCCAAGGAGCCTTACCACTCTTTGGATACCTTTGTATATGGAGCCTGGCTGGCCAAGGATGCAGAGACATGGCTCAGAGCTGGTGTGCTGTCCCTTGCATCTGGGCCCACAGTCCTCCTCTCCTGTAGATTATGAATGAACTTCTGAACCTCTTGAGGTTGATAGATCACAGGTGATAACAGGAAGTGATGGGAAACTTATTTGCTCATGACTACTCAGTTGCTGCTCTCTGTTATTTAACCTGGTGATTTATTAGGTTCACTCCTTGTGATCAGGAGGATTTGGAAATGCCTGCTTTGATTGTCCTATTGCAGTGACATCATGATTCACAAGGCACCAAATCATATTCCTCAGAGAACTAAGGAATTTCTAGTGGCAGTTCCTGTGAAGTGAAGAGGACAACTCCTGCTCAGGTATCCCCAGCTCCACATGGGAAAGGGCTGAGTAGAGGAAGAAATTTAGATTCTGACTTCATTTTGCATGATCAGTTCCACCACCCCCTTCTGGTGTCCTGCCTCCTCAGCCATGGTTTCAATTTGCCCAGAAAGTAAATCACTAGTTTGCTCCAATCTATCTAGTTTCTCCAGTCTACCACTAGCCTGATCCAATCATATGTTGTTGCATGAACTTGAGAGCCATTCTATAGGCAGTGAAAGATGGCCTCTCCTGAATAAAGACAATTAAAGTATCAGTGAGTCTCAGGCATTTATACTATGCACAATAATTAGCTGAGTAAAAGATTAACAGCTAAACATTTCCAGCAATTTAGAAGGCAGCTTTGTTCTCAAACTAAGGTTGAACAGCTACTCTAAGACAAGCCTTAACCATTTTCTTCCCCTGTTTTGGTAAATCCTCCCAGTCCTGGACAACCCAGAACATCTTTATATGCACCAACAAGAAAGTCTCTGAGATCACATTCTAGGGATACGAAAAAAAAACAAAGAACAAAATGCATCCAGTCCTGTTTATTGCAAGTCAGTTGTTATGTCAGCGTGCTTTTATGTCAGGCAGAGTTCGTCATGCAGTTGTTGTGGAAGCTTGTTTCTACGATGCAATACATGGCAGAGAAGGCAGTCAGGGTCTCAATACAACACTCACTTCCTTTAATGGTACTTCTTGCTCCCTGTAGAAGAGAAGGTAGAAAAGCAAAGGTGAGAAACACTGTCCTTAGTCAGAAGGCTGCTAAGGGCATTAGTGGCAAGAGTTAATAGTCCAGTCTTCTCATGACACCTGTTGATTTGATGGATTTTCATTTCATTTTACAAAATGCTCCCAAGTACATCTGGAACTAAAGGTTTAGTGGGACATAGGGGATGATATCACTATGGGTTTATGTTTGCCTAAATACGATAATCTAATTGTTTAACTGGGCAATCAAGGTTGCCTCTTTAGGCAACAGACACACATGTACTGTCAGAAAGTTGTCTTGGTATACCTTAGGTACCTGTCTACAAATCCAGCCTAGTACTTATCAAGCCCTATAAACATCTGCTTCACCACTGGCTGTGCTATACTGAACTGTAGGAGTACACATGAATGTCATTCCTGTGCAGTCAAAGGTATTTTTATGCTAACCACCTGGTATAAGTTAGCAGCTAGTGACTAGGGGTTGTGATTTTGTGGTACTATTTCTTATTTCCCCAAATTCCTTACCCCACACTGAGTAGTTATTATAACGTCTTTATATAGGACAGCCTGTGAGCCTGCAGACACCTCAAATAGCATGGACACCCGTATAGTTGCAGCCAGTGTGACCACTCCAAACATCATATTGGCTCCACAGACAACACCTTAAACCCATTATCCTTCAAAGATGAATCATCCTTGAGCCAGAAAGAGGTTTCTATATCTGGTTGCAAAATAGTCCCTGCAGCATTGTAGTCCCACCAGGATTTTTCAGAAAGTCTCAACCTGTGACAGCCTTTCCATCACTCAGCCTGAAAGACAGTACGTGTTGTCCTACTCGTTCTCAGACCTTGTCTCCTTCCTTGATTCCTGCCTCTCTCTGTCTCTTCACTTCTGCCAGGAGCATTCCCTGTTGTGCTGCTTCTGATATTGCCTGTATCTCACCATTTCTGCTTTCAAGATCTCCATAACAGGATGGCTGGCAGAGCTGCCTGTTTCTCTGACAGGTGGTCTTGCTCTGTATTAGATGGTGAGTGAACACATACTTGGCCTGTCTTTAGAGATCAGCCACTGTGACATACTGGGTATACATAGAGTCACTTTTGTCATATATGGAAATAGCCATATCTGGCCATTTGGTTTTCTGTCACAATAGAAACAGCTTAATGATTGATCGTTGTGAAATAAGGGCTTTTCCTTCCATCTCAGAATGCATGAACTTAGACTCAAGACAAAAAAGTTTACCTCTGGGATTTCACTTCAGGGTTTTCACTGTGTTAGGGGGAAGGCAACGATAGTGAAACTGAGGTCCATGATCTCCAGAACAGAAACGAAGCTCAGTGGTCCAGATCCCACCCATGTAATTCTGTCTTCTACGAGGCCTGTCCCTTATAATCAACTGTGACATGCTATGACAATGAAAGGGAGAAAAAGAAAGAAGCATGGAAGTTTGTCAAGGATAGAAAACACAGACATATAATTGGTTTCTATTAATTATTTTGTTTTCAGTCCAAGAATCTCTGCCTTTAAAGGACTGATGCTTGCCATGTAAGAATTAAATATCAGAAGGAAAAAAAAAAACACCACCCTGTAACTACAAGAGTATTTTTTTCTGCTCTCTTGTTGAAGTGACATATGAATACTGTGAGGTTACTTCTATTGTGCAACTGATGCATTGTTATACCACATAGCAGGATGAAGCTGACCCTAGAAACTCCCAACACACAATAAATCGAGATCTTCTTTTGGAAATGACGCTAGCAGTATGCATCTCAGTAATGATAGCCTTTGGGCCTTGTTCTGGAGTCAAAGGGAGTTTATGAGATGTTATATTCTCCCATTTCCTCCGTGCTGAAACTTCCCTGGGAAGGTCTTTCAGCATCAGGATGTGTCACTTCCAAAAGGATGCTTGGGCGGGGTCCATGGCAAAAAAATAAAATCAGACTACTGATCTGGAGCTATGTAGGCAGAAGGATGCAGTCTAGAGCTAGAGCTGTTCCCAGGCTTGCACCACTGGTCTGATTTCCAGAACTAGATGTGTAAAAACCTTGAGCCCCACAAACAGCTTCCATTATGTTACTTACATTGGTTGGCCTTTATACATAGAATACAAATACAATGCAGTCACACTGTTTTGTGTAGTAAAACATCATCTGTCTTGCACATAGGTCTCAATCTGGCCAGAAAATATCAAAGTACTAAAAACAAACCCAACATTTTCAAACAGCCCAAAGCATCTGGTATTTAATGTCAAAGATGGATCAGGCATAGTTTGTTACAACCCAAAGTCCCACACCAGAGTATGGATACCATAGTGATGACATTATAACTTGATGATAAAGAAAAAGACCTTGTTTTTCCCTCATAATCAGAAAAATCAGAAAAACACTAGCTTAATGAATATATCTTTTTATTAATTGCAAGTCAAATATTATAAATGGGGTGATTGTTACAGGTTGTTATTATTTTCAGTAATGCAGCCGACATGAGGTGCGATTTTTTTTATAATTACATCTACAGTACTGCATTGTGCTCAACTTGATAGCTAGTCCTAGAGCATGTGAACATTCACAGAACTTGACCACAACACCTCAGTTCAACACAACAACCGCAATATGCTGAAGTCTACCAATACATCGATTCAGTCTACCTATTACCTCTTCCAAAGAACAAGAAAGATTAAAGACGAATGAGTCTAACTGCTCCACAAATTATCCAGAGACAGACTTCTTTGGAAGAGTAAACCAGCTTGCAACAGCTGCAGATTCTTCATAAATCCTTCCTTTATTTGTCATGCAAATTTGAGAGGCTGGCAGTGGAGACAGATGAATGATTAGAGCAGACACTGCACCAAACCTTGTAGTTTTCTGTCCTTAAAAATGTTGCTGAGGTGTCCTATGATTATTAAATGTGTGTAGCGAAAGTGAAGGTCTCTATCCATGTAAAGCAAGTCAGCTCTCTCCTAACATGCTTGTAAATCAAGAGCTGGTTCCTTGTCATCAGCAGATACCCAGTACACACAGAGGCAAAACAGGTATGAAACCACACGCAACCAACCAGTATCTGGATTCTTTGGCTTTCCTAACCTTTGTGATTTGTGACATTAAGCTGCCTTACTTGTATGATTGATCCAATGGGCTAAACTCTTTTACCTTTTCCCCTCTAAGCCAAAGACAGACATGAGGAGTAAGTTTGTTCTTCACTACCACCCCACCTTTTGTTTTTCTTTTTTTTTTTTTTTTCAGTTTATAGTCTTAAGGGCCATCATAAGAGAAGTTTAATAATGCCTACAGTGAAATGCTTCAGTGAAAGCTGACAATGCAAGTTCTTAGGCATTTTTTTCAGAGTGGCTCTAGGCAAATATCTCTTTTGTCTACAGTACACAGTCATTCTTTTAAAATCACTTTTTTTTTTAATGTGCTATATTTTACTGTTAAGAAGGGCTCCTCATGGAAAAAGTGCACTTGATTTTTTATAGAAATATCAACTATGTTAAAACACGGACAAAGGTTTACATTTTTGTAGACACAAAGTAGTTTCTCATAGACTTTCATACTCCTGTTTAATTTTCAAGACAACTAAAAAGCATGCACGATTAAGTGCAACTTGCTGGACATGACTGAGGAGGTAAAACAATAGAAGTCCATAAACTATAAATACTTGCTTGCTGCTTGCGGATGGCAGGCTCAAAATGGATAGGAGATAAGTATACACTGTTCAAGAAAATGAAATCAAGTATTTTCAGTGGTAGTCATTGGTGGTGCTAACAGGTACATGCATGCATAAAGCAATTTGATGAGCCCTAGGACAAAATCTATCAAAACCTCATAGATACCATTTCTTCCCAGGTAGTCCAGCAAGTGGGGTATGATTGGCATAGGAACACAGCAAAGCCAGCAAAGACAATCTCAGAAGCAGGGGTGGAAAAGTCCTATTTCCTCACTATCGTATACATCTTTCCAGAAAAAACAATTACTTCTTGCAGAAAAGGACAGGGAGAGTCAGTGTGTTTCTCCTTAGGAGCTGGCATGAGCAGAAATGCACTCTCTGGTCTTTGAAAAGCACCATACTGTTTGCCACCACTCCCAAACTTCAACCAGGGCTGACCCTATTTCTTGGCTTCATCCATAGCCTCAAAGCTATTCCTTAGCCCTAAATAATAACATTAGTTTCTATTTAGATACATGCTTCTAGGAAACAGGGCCTTCAGAGGGGATCATATCTTTTATTTTGTTGGTAGAGCAACTCCTTGGAGTCCCTGGTTGATTATGCCTGTTTACCTTCTGATAGCTGTGTTTCCTGGATGGCTGCCATATGTTTTTCCTTTCTACTTAATCTTATGGCAATGATCCTGACCTTCAAGAGATAGACAGTGTTTGTCTCCTGGTGTTCAATAGGGCTCTAAAACATAAACACTTTTTCATGTGTTTCTGGGTACATCAGCATTCAGAAATCCAACTCCTTTATGAGTAGCAGTTACATACCAGCACTCAGCATTTTCAAATCTCTGCAGACACATGAATTCATGCTCTCCCTGCCATGCAAGGCAATAAAGATTACAAATGACTCTTCATTTTTCTGGGGTAGAAAGCTGAGAAATTAAAAGCTCCAGGTTGCAGGAGCAAAAACTAGTCATATAAACAGGTAACCAAATATATAAACAGGTAACCATTTAAAAGGCATCTAAGGAACCTTTCTGGCAGATAACATTTCATAGCAGAAAAACCTTGCTTCATGCTGAAGCACAGCAGACAGGTTTGATCCTTTGTCTGACTATGCCTTTTGTACCTCAATGAAGCCTCTGAGATTTCTGCAGCTCCTTCAGTCCCACAGAACGCTCTAGGAATGCTGTTAACTGAGTAAGCCTTTTCCCTGACATCAACACTCAGCAATGCTGAGTTGAGAAAGTGACAGACCGTGGCATCTTATTGTATTTGTCTGAGATAGGATTCAATACGAAGAATCGGTGCATTGTTTCAGTGTCTGCACACCAGTTAGCTATTAATGAATTCACAGTCAATAAAATATACACTCGGGGTAATATCCGGTCAACAGTTAACCTAGTAGTTATGTTTGGAAAAGAGTTTATGATCAATCCTCTGTTGCCACAACCTTATAAGTTCTGGAACGTTCACTTGTTGGCCTGAAACTTCCCAGAAATTTTAGGGTGCCAAAATCAAATCTTACATAAGCAGGGGGAAGAATACAGCTTCCCAAAAGTTCTTCTTCAATATTTTCAAGCCAGTGCTAAAATAAATATGCACCAGTCTGGGGATAAAGTTTGCCAGGGCAGGCATTTTTTGCAGGAATAACAACTGTCTTGCTGAGGAAAGAACATGTACAGCTATCCCAAAATTAGGACCACTAAAAAGAAAAAAAGCCATGCTGAGAATATATTTTTTTATTCTTTTTCTTACATGTACAGCTATTGGGTCATTTCTGGAAGAAATTTTCCTGTACCCATTAACTAGATGAATAGTTCTCAAGACTGCTTTGTCAGACTCCACTGTTTACAAGTTTTATTTACATGACTGCACTGTAAGTCTTCTAACTTGATTGCTCAGGAATCTCACTGAGACCTTAAAAAGAAGCTAGGTTTGAATAAACTTAGTAGAGTTATAAACCAATTTCAAAATTATCAATGATACACACATGCACACGCATATGTAGGTGTATTACTTAGCATTACACAGCCACTTGCAGTCTCCAAACACTTAAAAATGTTAATAATACTGCAGTGGCTGGCATAACACTTCATGTCTAAATGCCTTAAAGATGCACAAAGCCAAACAGCCAAACCAATAAAAACCCCACAGTTCCTAGCTTAGTACTTTTAAAATGACTCATATTTCAGCAAAGGACCCAAAACCACCTCAGACTGAAATCATAGCACTCAGATTCTGGTCCATTTTTGAGCTGGTGCTGCCTTTCCACATCCAGCTCTCTTACCCGGTAAAGTCACATACACATACATCTACATGGGGGTGTGACACAGGAGGGGTACAAAGCAGTTTAATGGTCTGGCTAGAAAGATGTGATAGAAGGGTGTATAAACAGGGTTTGTCCTATGTTGAAGTTTTTCCTACACTAATATAGAGTGTCTTGATATTGTTTATGGTGTGGGACCTGGATTGCCCACAAAGTTCTTTTTCACGGGATGCATTTTCTCGTTCCCCCCTCATTAAAGTAAATCTGATTACATTTCAGTCTCATTTTTTTAAAGGGAGGGGAGCTAGCAGGGGGAACTGGAGCCACACACTTAGATAATTTCCATTCAAATCCAGCACAGTAGTCCTCTCAGCCAAGTCACACTTAGGGGAAGGAGACAGCAGGGGAAAATTTTGTGCTATTCTTTGATGGGCTTCATTGGGTGGATGAAGCATGACCAATCATCCATAACCTGACAAGGCCTTGGAAAAGGCAAAATCATGACTACATCACGTATACCTCCAATGCCAGGACAATAGGGGATACTGTTGTGGGCTGCAGGGTTGAAAATGAAGAACATTTAAAGTTGTAGTAACAAGGAGCAATGATTATCAGTGGGGTGATGGGAGGTAGGGGCAGTCTGGCAGAGGACATCAGAAGAAGCTGAGGGGAGAGAGGTGTCTCGTCCCCTCCCTGCCCCAGCCTTCATCCTCCCTGAGACATTTCAACATTCGTTATCCAAGCAGCAAGCTCTTTTCTATGACAGGGAAGAAAGAAATCAATTGTGTTTTTAAAAGCTACTTGGAGCCCACAGAAGGTGCATTGTTTCAAATTGGGTTGAGGGGGCTGGGTGCTCTGGGGGGAAAGAGTTGAACTTATACCATCATTTCGTCTAATTATGCCTGATGTTATTCCTGTTGTCATGTGAATTACTACAAAGCCAACTGCCAGATTGTGTCCCTGAAAGCAAAGACTAAACTGTTACGCTTACAAGGACACAAGACTTGTTCCCCTCTCCCTCCTCCCCCTCCCAGACTACCACAGGCACTGGCTCCTCCTTGGGACACCCACACATTTAGAAGAGATGTCGGGAAACAGGAGGCAGAAACCACCTAGGAGATACCAGCCATTTCTGCCAGTTAGGAGACAACCACCAGGCTTATTCTGTAGAACTCCAAGGACATGCTGAGAGACATCCAACCAGTGACCTAGACGGTGTCCTCTCCTTTTCTGTTCAGACAATGCTTTTGCCATGTCCAGTTTCTGGCCCAGGCACACATTGGAGCCCATCTCAAAGCAAATTGTCCTGCCATCTCATCCAGACAGATGTCTTTGACAGAAGAGAACCTGGAGGCCACCAGAGTGTTGCATATTGCCAACAAGGAAAGTCACAGGCTCCAGAGCAAAATGGAGTAGACCACAAAACCAGAGCAGCTACAGCTATCACCAATTTAAAATCTCAGAGCCTTCAATAAGTTCCACCTCCTCATCTGAAGGCCAGATCTGGCAGGTCAGTGACTTGACTGTGTCCTCCCTGCACTGACTTTCATCTCATCAAGGATCTTGCTGGCTTTCTAAGACACCCTCTGGTGACATTTGGAAAACAAGCAGAGCTTGGGCTGTCCCTGAGCTAGGTCTTCAGATGTGCCTGCACCCATAAATATTGTCTCCTGCCAGTCTGGCTCAGCCTGGCCCATAGAGGGCATATCCTAAAAGGCACTTAGGGTGAGGGTGGACTTCCAGCTCTGCTCCTGGTTTTATGCTAGCCAAAGCCAAAATAAACATGGTCAGAATCTGATCCTTTGGCAGACCCTGACAATTCAGGCAGGGTCACACCCAATATCTGGGAATGGGTGAAAACATTCAAAGCAACTTAGCAAACCTTTTGTTCACTTTCATTTTAACTTTTGTAGGCTGCACTTCCTGACCTCTGCAAGCATCTTAGCCTAACAGAACACACCATTTCATCCTTGACTTGGAGTGGACATTCAAAATAGACACTTAAGTGTCTTCAGTGTTAGGGAAAATTCTCTCAGTCTTGAAGCACTGAGGTGCACTGTAAGAATTGCCAAGGGCTTCCAAAGCCCCACAGGTCTAAGCAGCTTTTTTCAATATTCTCCAGTTTGCACATATTAAAAAAAAAAAAAAAAAAAAAAAAAAAAAAAAAAAAGAGATGGGAAATTAGCTTGGGAAAATAAACTCTTCCTTGTTTAAGGAGGCTGTGCAAGAGATTGTTTTCTTTCACCTTTTTTAAAAACTCTGGTTTATAAAGACATGTCACCTGCCCCGGTCCCAGTGTCATCTGAGCACTTTCTGCTATAAGGTTAAGAACATCTTTCATGTGACTGTTCTCCCACACTCAGTGTTCTGCTTCAGTTCGTTTTTAATATGCAGGGACACATATGGGCCATACACCTATGCTAGAGATGGCAAAGTTAAAAAACAGATGCTTACCTCTAAAAGCCATCCTTGTTTTACACTCACCAACCTCAAATCCTCCCCATCATCCCCCTTCCCCTTTCTTTATTACAGTGAATTACAGTGAAAGACTTGGAAGACAATCAGGTCTTGGAGCTGACTGGGAAGCTATCTGACCTCGTTTCTGTAGGTTAGACATACTGACCTTCAAAACTAGACTGTAAAGCTCACCTTTACAAAGCAGCCTTCCCAGCTCCAGCAAATAACTGTTGGGACAGACATGCTGGAAGCTGTAACAATAGCTGTATTGATGGGAAGGAAGATTTTATTATAAATTGGATTTAGGAATGAGTAATTATGTAAGCAATTAACTAAAATAAATATGAATGGCTTCCTCTTTCAGGGGATGTTTTTAGTTTGACTTGCAGCAAGATCAGAGTCAGGAGATTTCTCAGGGCTGAATAAAACCTTTAAAAAAAGATAAAGGGGGCACTGGCAATGAGGGCATAAATACTGTCTAGTCTCTCCTTTGCATCATTAAATGCTATGTGCATATACATGCAACAGGGCACCTGTAATTTACAGAATCAGGAAATGCATTAAAATACCAAAGATTTCAGGCCAGGCAAGGCCCACTTTATTGACCCACCATCTGTGGAGCAGCATCATTCTACTTATTCCCATAAGTTTCACTGATGAAAGACAAGACATATTTTTTCTCAGTGGTGGTGTCTGTTTTCTGATTTCTCTCCCCCCTGAGAAGGCAGGCTGCAAGATGCTTGCAAGATAGGTGAATACAGTGATACTGCTGTCTTCCTTATAACTTCGGCTATCTCAGCTCATCAGAGCAGACACTTCGGAGATCCAAATGTTTCTGAGGTCAGCTGCCTTCTGTAGTGCATCACCACCTTGTTTACAAGGCCTGCTCTGCCCCACACTCCTGCACTGATGGAAGGCAGCTGGGCTGAGAAAGCAGTGCCAGATTGCAGAAAGAGAGATCTTCCTGTAAAAGAAAAGGCAGCCCTGCAAGTTTCTGAGCAGGAGAGGAGGTAGTGGCAGATATTGTACATTGTTTTTCCCTGCTCAGGGACACTTCAATAGAAGGGACTGGACCTAGGCTTCCCTTAGGAAATGTCATGCTGATGAGCCCACAGAGAGGAATTTACTAGAGATGCAATAGTAGGAATCACTGAAGCAATTTGTGAAGTTCAACTTCACAAGCAGGAAAAAAAAAAAAAAATCAGTCCCCCACTCCCAAGATTCTGCTTTTACATTTTGGAAACAAAATGTGTACAAAATATGTTCCCACATGACTTTGACTTTGTGCTCCCAAATGGTTCCTTTCATTTTGAAATTCTCCTGCCTTTTGTAAGGTAGCATTTTTTTTAAAAATAACTACATAATCCCATCAAAATGGCTTGTTTAATTTCAGGTTGAAGGAATGAAATATTCTTTGTTGAACAAAACCAATTCTCTTCCCTATTATTCAGATCAGATGTAAAACTTGAAACATTTGCTATTTACAAATCCTTTTATTATTAGCTGAGGTCTAGAGCCCTCACCTGGAGTCAGGTGATTATGTTAGAAGATTAGGTTGATTTTGACATTTCTTGTCCTCGTGGTTTGGAAGAGTATCTTGAAAATGTGTATTAGGTATAATGAATGTTGTGACATCTGCCTGAGCCTCCACACATACAAAACCAAATGTTTCGTGTAGAGCAATCTGTTCCAAGTTTATCAAGACAATGTTAACTCCAAAGCTCACTTACAAGGGTCCACCAGCATCACTCATGGAGAGCTTGCATAGGACCAAATGTTTTTATTCAAACTCAGAAATAATTATTTTATCCCTTCAGTTGATCCACTAGGGTATATCAGGAGGAAAAACCTACTCAACATGGGTAAACCTGTTCCTCTGTCCTATGTGGTACCAAGACCGTCCATTCCCTAGTCAACATTCAATCTCAGTGTTGCCATACCATTTTTCAAAAACAGTATTTTGCTGTTCCCTTCAAGGGTTTGAATTCAAGCTTCTGGTTCACAGGCAATGCCAACTCACACTGATTACAGTTCAGAACCCAAAGAAGAAGAAACAACACTGAACAAGAGCTCTCATGTTTCATGTGGCTCCAATGGTGAAGGGGTAAAGGCTAGCCTGTGCTACAGCTACAGGCATGCAGGGGATTCATTTTCAGTATGGCCGACTGGAGTGGTAAAGTCAAAAGAGAACCATGAGTCTGAGCCAGAACCTGGTCCAGGGCCAAGACCATTTCCTCTCTAGCTTTGGTACTTACGTCCTTCAGCAATCTGGAGTTTTATCAAGGCTCTGTCACTGACTCTCTCAACTGATTTACAGTTGTTCATGAATCTGTGGCAACTTGGTTGTGAGTCTGAGCTCCTCACTGTCATTTGGACAAGCCGGATTTAATTTTCTCAACTGCAGCTCAGAAACCAAGCTAGCTCAGCCACTTCTGGTCATTTTGGACCTTCTTCCCCTGAACTGTCTCCACTTTGTCTCTCTCTTCCTGGCAGTGACCTGAAACCAAGCTGTCTCCTTACCACTTTTTCACAACACACCAGCTAGAAAGAGGTCTTCTCTGCCAAGGACAGAGGCTGCTGTTTAGGATTCCCGAGCTCCATGTTGCTCAGTTCCCTGGTCTCCCACAGCTTCACTGTCAGGCCTTGGGCAGTTAAAGTCCATCTCTGGTGTCTCAGATGCAGCTGCCAAAAAACAAGAGCAATCTTTTTTTCTAACTTAAAGTGCAGCTAAAGTATGTAATCCAAACCCAGCTGAGCTTCTCACCAAAACAACAGCCCCCTCCAAAAAAAACCCACCACCCTTTTGTTTGCTTCCTGTTAATGCCTCCCAAATAGAGCAGCCTGTCACAACTGGGGGATGAAAGGGTGTCATCCATCTGTTCTATTCATTCAGACTCTCCCCTACCACCCACTGTAGATACATATTTTAACCAACAATACAGAGCTCTTTATTGGACCCAAAAACCCTTCCATGACAGGTCTCAGTAGGTCTCTGCCCCTCTTTGACTGAGTTTATTTATCCCTCTCCTGGATGCTCCGCTCTTTCTGAGTTTGTCTCTCCTTTTTAGTCCAATTTTCTCTTCCCCCTGCAATTCCCATCATCCTCTGCAAGGCATTTCATGAAGAGCATTGTGCTAACACACTTCCTTCACAGCATCTTGCTCAGTTCAGATGGGGAGTTAATGCAGGGCAATACTGTGGGCCTCCACATCCCCTCTGCTGACAGATCGCCCCCAAAACTTTCCTAAGAGAACCTGAACCCTTTGATGGAACCTTTTGGGGGGGTCAGAAACCTTTCTGCTGGCGGGGGGGGGGATATCTTTCTGAGGTTTGCCACCTCCAAGTGTTCAGGAGGAGACCAAAGGAAAAGAAAGTCGAGTCAAGAAAACCAGAGCAGCTGCAGAGGCTGCTGCTGAACAAGGCAACAGTGTCTTAGCAGACACATAGAGCACACGAGAGGCAAAGCTAGAAGGCAGAAGAGCATTTGGGGGTAGAAGAAGAGAGGATCAGGAGGTTTAAAGGAGAGGATCAGGGCAGATGAGCTTAAAGGTGATGGAAGGAGGGGAAATGTGATGGCTAAAGAGAAAGAAAGAAGGTGAAGGGACCACAGGAAGGTACTAGGACTAGCCTCCTACTATCTGCACCTGAATTAGGAATTATAAACTCATCCACCATACTCACAGAAACAGCAGAGAAAATTCATTTCACCACTCACACAGAACTTGACACTTGCTCAGAAAGACCCAAATATACCCAGGAAGTAACTTCCAGAGTGCATCAGGTGCTTTTCCAATTCCCAAATACCTGAAAGGTAACAGCCTCATGGCAAAAGAAGGTATCTTTTGCAAGATGTACTTTGGGTCAGGCAGGGCTGCTGACAGGCCATAGCAAGGAGTCCACAGGGCCCACCCTGGATGTAGAGATCAATCTTCAATCTTCAGTCCCAGCTTTTAGGCAAACAGAAGAGCACTGTACATTCAAGACTCACAACAATCAGCATCTCCAAACAGAAGAGCACTGTGCATTGAAGACTCACAGCAATCAGCAGCTCCAGGGACCCCCCCATCCCTACAACAGCTCTGGGGAGCTGCTGGGCACCTACCACTGAGGGTCCCTGAGGCAGTGACACAGGCTGTCTCCCAGCCAGTCCCTCAGCAAACAGCACTAAGGAGGAGACAAAGTCTGTAAGCAAAAGCAGTATCTTTAATTAAAACAGGCCCTGCGTGACTTCATCACTACACAATTCTTACTGCCTCTGCCCCATGGAGCTTCTAGTTGTAGTCAGACAGATCATCCGCTGGGGGTGAGCAGGAGAGAGCTGCAATCCCATCTTGCCAATTTTGTGCAAAATATAGGTGGTTTTACTCTGGGAACTGCGACATCAGTGAAAGTGCAAGTGAATCTGGTTACTGGAAAGCTAGGACACAATACACATTTCTGATGTTTCAGGGGATGATGCTGTTTTAAAGATGATAGGATAGCATGCCAGCTGCTGGCCTTCCAGCACTTGGAAAGGAGCTGGGGACAAAGTTCCTGTTTATGCAGAAGTGACTGAGTAACCAGTAATTTTGGGAAGGGAGCATTACACACTCCTAAAGAGCAGCCTTCCACTGGGAGGTTTTCAGTTTGTGGTCAGTTGTTGGAGTGTGAGATTCACAAGCTGCCATCCAATACGCCTCAGGCTCAGGTCATGGCTGAACAGCTCAGAGAAAGTCCCCCAGAAACAGCAGGGAATCTTGTTCCTGGCAAATGGGAAGCAGATTAGGGACAGGGATGTGACACACACATGGAGTCACGCAACAGGCACACAAACCGGCACAGGACTCAAAAAACATCTAACAAGAAAAGCACGCCAAGGCTGGACATGTTGCTGGGAGCAGATATCAGGGATAGGAGCTCTCTACCATGAGCTCTGCCTGCACATCTGGACCCCATTCAGTCACATGCTGCTATGCAGAATATTACACTTTCTCTGTCCTCCCCATGGCTGCAAAATCTGGTCATTTTTCTATCATTTCCCAGTTTGCTGCTGTGGTTTTTGCTCTCCACACCAAGAGGTGAGAGGAGCAACACTGGCCTGTGTTCTTGAGTGAAGAGAGAAAGGATGAGCCCAGATTCATTTTGACAAGTATCCAGAGTCTCTGCAAGTCAGGTGTGCCATTAGCAGGAGGTTGGAGTCCAGAATTTGCCACAGGGACATCAGAAGTTGGAGGTGCTGCTGCATCAGGCAGGTGATGACTTCTCCAGTTGTCCCTCATGTTAAAAACTGCATGTGATGAGCCTTATTGAGTGTCACTCATAGCCCCCATGCAGGCTGAGATCCTGCAAGAGGAGTGCTGTCTGAGCAGGCCTTGCCTAAGGGCTCCCGAAGACAAGGGTCTCAGCAAAGTCATGCTTGGGAGCCAGGAGCCCCATCTCAACCCATGCTAAGCCAAGGAGCTGGCAGAGTTTGGGGCCCTGTGGATAGGGGACAGAGTGGTTCAAGGCTGGCTGCCGAAAGGGAGGGATGCTCACACTGCAAAGGCAATTAGGTTTTAGCTGAAGCAAAACTGCTTCTCACACACACACACACACACTAATACTTCCATCGCTCCTGATCAACCTCATTTTATCAGTTTGATGATGAGACCCAGGCTTATAATATTTGGCTGAAGTTTCTACTTATGCTGAGGTGTAGCAGACGGAACTCAGTGGCATTGAAGGAGGACAAATCTCATTTTTATGAGTGTCAAGCTGCTCTCACCAGGTGATGATGTGACTGCAGATTCCCTTGGTCTTGCTGCAGCCAGGATCTCATTCATGTTTCTTTCATTTTCTATGGACCTTTAAAGCAAAGCTGAAAGATCTCCCTGGAGTCTTGGTTTCCAAAATGCCAAATGCCTGCTATAACCCTCCTTTAAATGTTTGGCAATATTTTTAAATTAAATTATATTTTTAAAAAAATCACCCAGAAGCTCCAGCACGAGCACTGATTGAAAGGATAAACTTGTAAGAAGGGCTACTTAGTGATTAACAGTAAGGAAGCGATTCTCCATGAGCTGCACAGTTTCAGGTACTAGGAAGTCTGTGTGGGAACCCAAACCCAGTCTCTTGGAAGAATTAGCTGCTGGTACAGTGGTTACTTGAAGTATAAATATCTAATAAAAAAATGAATACATCTCTTCATGCAGAAAATATCTCTGCTGATATATCCAGCTCCACCAGCTTACAGCTTTCCTACATTTGCCCTGGAAGTTTGCCAAGCAGTGTACAGCGAATGTAAAATATTGCAGGCTTGTGACTGTTTTCCTTTCTTTTTCAAGATTCAAAGTCAGAGATGGGACTTCTTCCTTTTCTACTTATTTTTCCCGAAGGGCAGAGACAAAGTTATTGCTTATGTGAAGAAGCTGAGATGCTGAAAAGGTTTTTGCCTTTGCATGCATGGCTTTACATGTCCCCCTTGCTCAGCTCTGAGAAGTGTTCTGCTTTAAAATAATAACATGGCGTGCAGATGCCTATAAATGGAAGATGAAATTGTTACTATTAAGTCCAGGCCCTGCCAAGGCAAACAAGTGCAGGGCAAATTGTATGCAAAGGAAGAGAGCTGAGAAAACTTGAAGTCAGCTGAATCATAACTTCACTTTAACATCACTTACACTACATGAACACAGCCATCATTAATAACAAAGCTAGCTCCTCAGTAGAGCTGTTGTTTGGAAAGCCAAGCCTGTGCACACAGATGCAATGGGAAGAATGTTTCAGGAGAGACATGCCTTCTAAAGCTGCATTTTAAATTTAAAATAGTTGGGATGTCTGAGATGCAGCAACTTTACAGGAGCCTTGAATAGCATTTGATGTCTCTGCTGCAGTTCACCAGGGCTCTGACCTCAGCAGGGCCAGGAGTTTGTTAAGACTGGTGCAAGGAAGAAGAGCGCAACAGGGACAGATGCTACCTGTCCACCAGCCATGCAGCTCTGCTTGAACAGCAAGATGCTCACAACTCCTGGAGGCTGCCCACCCTTGCTTTCTGCTTTCTTAGTGGAGGATGACATGTTAGGACACTTTCATTCTCCTTCTTTCAGGCTTTGCAAGAGCTGTCATTACGACCTTGAATGAGTAAATCATGTATGCACACATTTTAAAGTATACACACCCACTTGGCACATGCAGAAGTCGACGGGGTGCAGCAGTATAAGTCCCCAGTGCATTCCTCCATCTACAGTTTTGACTTCCCTCTTGAGGGTTTTCTGTGGGTTATTCAGACCCTCACTTTGTGCATAAGTGAGTAGGTTCTGGGGGTGCAGCATTGTGAATACATATAGTTCAATCTTATGCTCTGTTTCCTGAATGAAATGGAGAAAATACCACTTTGCTAATTAGGAGGTGAAAGTGATAAAGTTACAGGAATGGTCTGCAGGAGTTTTGTGATACACCATAGCAGACAGCAGAGCAGAGTAAAACATTTTTACTGTTTGTTGTCTTGCGGGAGTGATTTGGTGTCTGCGGTGATCTGATAATCTCAGGGTGAGGAGTGAAAGCACACTGGTACAAGGCTTGTTCTTTATTACTTCTGACATTTTATAAAGGCAGACTGGCTCAGCAGCTTCCCTAATATATAGCCCCTAAAGCAGAGATGCAATTCCTAATGCATTCCTAATGAAACTCCCCTGACTTCCATGGCCTTGTGTTAAGACTTGATTTGGCCCCATCAGTAAAGTACATTTAGAATTCCAAACTGAAAACTGCCTCTGGATTCCAGAGGGACTTGAAAAACTCCCTGAGCACTGGAGTGCAGCAGTGAGATTTATGCTTTTCCCTGACTTTTCACTACTCAGTAATACATTTGTATGGCCAAAGTAAAGCTGGATCTGGCATTCTCCACTCCCAATTTCTCTACTACCCAGGGAACTAAATGACAGTGTAGACTGGAACAGTAATGCTCTAAGCCCCAGAAGAGCTTTTTGGGGGTATTTCAACAGCCTGTGGAAAGAATGTATATGTGGCTATTTGAAATATAAGGACTTGACACTTTAGCTCACCCCCGTCTGGAGAGCCACTGGTGACACAGGTTCCTGTGAAGAGGCAGAGATGTGAAGCCAAAAAAAGCTCCTTCTGATATTTATTTGTAGGAAAGTAGCACCTCTAGTCTCCAAATGGATGGAGGACTTGGCTGTTATTGGGCACTCTTTTACCCACTGCCAAAACCAGTCCCAGCTCTGGAAGAGGATGACCACTAAACAGATAAGGCAAGCAGGTAAAGCGAGGAAAGAGGCACAAGGAAGGTCATACAAAGCCAGAGAATCCCAACAGGGGATCAAAGCTTCTCAGCAGCATGGGGAAATTTGCTGTTGCTACCACAGTCCTGAGACAGGAGCATGGGGATGGGGAGCAGCAGAGCTGGGACTGGAGCCAGGGATGAGCTTAGCTGCTTCTGTTGCCTGGGGCTCAGAGGAGGTGGCAGCTGTGGTTCCCTCAGACTTACCCACTGCCCCACAGACCCTGATGGCCCCTCAGGGTCAGCTGCCACCTTCTCAGGGCTCTTGCATGGGTCTTTCATGCAGCCCCCGACAGCCAGCTGAGACTGCTCCTGGGAAACATCCCTGGCCTCACCGTCTGTCATGTCATGTCCCTTTTGCTTAGTGGTGGGGCTGGCTGAAAGCTCTCAATCACTGCCACCTGATGGCACACTCATAGGTCCTTCAAGCCTGATGCTAGAAGAAATCATAAATTCTGAGTCCTGCTGTTAGCAGCAACCACACCCACACAACTTTTCTTGTGAGTGTATCAAGAGTGAGGGATGCTTTAGCTGCTTGTGACAGGACTTTGGAGCGGAGGATTGCTCCAGCAATATTTCTCACCCAATTATGCATGAAGCACTGTCAGATTGAAGGGCTGTGAAATTACTGCAAATTATTAATTTTAATATTTAATATTCTCATATGAAAACATACAGCCAAATGGGGAATATAATAAGAGGAACATGCAGGGGACAGTCTTCTTTTTAGTAAACTGAATGAGAACTATTGTGGCCACACTGACAAAATGGTCTCTGACTTTTCTCTTTTAGGAGAGATTGTCATGTTACCAAAGGTTAAAAAGTCCAAAATGAGCAGGTCTCTGGAGGCCTTTCTCAGCTCCATTTCTATGACTTTATAATCTGAAAATGACTTGATTCCTTTTTTTTTTTCACTTTTGTATTGCTGTTTTCTGTCTATTCCCATTGTCTAGATGCATTCATGGGCAGCCTGTACCCAGCTGTTCTTGTGCCAACATTGTACTTGAGTTAAACAGCTCTCTTTCCTTCCCAGTGCTTAGGCCCCTGACGTATCTGTGGCAGCCAGTCCTACCATTTTCAGCCATCGTTTAACTAAATTCAATAAGCTGAGCTCTTCCAGTCGTTGTCTGAAACATGAGTGAGCTCTTCCCTGGGCTGTTGCAGGACCTCTCTTCTGCACGTCCTCTTTCTTTAACATTGGTGAGATTATGGTAGTTCTGCCAGGATTTGCTGCCCAGAAAATATTTTCTAAGGGAAAGTTACCCAGCTGAAGCTGGATGCAAAGAGAAATGGGAATTGGTGGGAAAAGAAATACCACTATAACAGTTTTTTCTAGTAGTAGAACTGGCTTTATATAAAAGGGATGTTATTTCTGTCACAGTCCCTCTGTGTTTTGCATTGTGGTTCATTAGTTAGGATAGATAGTCAAGGCTACTAACCAATTCATTTCATTATTCCTGACTTGGTACTTCTCACTATAGTTTGCCCAGACCTGTGACTTCAAACTGGATGACAGCATTCCCCTCTACCAAGATATATCAGCTGTCCTGCACACACTGCAGCCAGTATGAACATGCCACCCTTTGGTTCCCCATGCTCCCCAGAGACCTGTTCTGATGTCAGATCCTAGTCTCCTGACTTCCTTTTTAGGTGCCTCCTGGCTAGTGGTACAAACTGACAAGGCACGCACCTTTCTCTCAGATGACATTATTCTTTGTGACACCATAAGCTGTAGTCCTTTCTGAGCCACTAGAGTCAGAGTATGAAGGATTTGCTTTGTAGTGGGCCCTGAGTAGTAAAACCTTATGGAAGACAAGGTAAAGATGCACAACTGCTTGTAGAGCACAGAGAGCAAACCATCCAGCTGGGGAACAGCAGTAGCTGTGAAGGAAAATAAGAGAAGCAGGCTGAGTATTGAAAAGGCAACATGTACTAAAAAAAGTATGGCTGCATTTAAAGAGAAAGGGGAGACTAACACTCCCAGAAGGATTTTATTGTTTGCATTTGTAAGACGCTAGGCATTTTTAATGATGTGTTAATGACCATATTCTATTCAGATGGGATTCATCACACTGCCCTTTCTCTATTTAAAAATTTAGCATCTAGTCTTAGCTGGCCATTTAGGATCCCCCTCTGCTGAAGGACAGATCTGTCTCTCTCCAAGCATGCTCTCTATGACAGAGAGGATGCATTGCCATCCAGAGCTGTCAGCCTCTTTCCACGTGCTGTAGCATCACATCCAAGCTCCATCCCAGCTGTGCCTCACAGTTGTCCCTTAAGCAATGGCCACTCTCCTGCCATGGCTGGTGATTTATAAAAAAAAGAGCTTGAATTGCCCCAGAATTAGAAGACAAGTCAAAATTAGATGTTGGGAATCCCATTGTTAATGCTGGTGAACAATAGATACACACAGTCCCACAGGATCAGAAACACACTCCTGATTGCATGTTGCATATTGTTCTCCCTACCCTTTAAGATTCATTTGCAACCAACATTAAGCTCAGGAAAATAATATTTGGAACTTCTTTGCCCTGTAAATTGTCTTTCTCACCCCCTAAAAAATGCTGCTGAGTGTGTTCCACCCTCTGCTGCCCTGGGCCAGACTGAAAGAGCTGATTAATGGCAGACATCTGTGGGCATTAGTTGATGGGTGAACCAAGATTTCCCAAAGGGCCTGTTGGTGTATCCAGCTCACTGGCACTGAGAGAGGACCATCCTGCGTGAAATCATGCTCTTTTTACTCTCTGTTACATTGGGCAGTCAAAACTGGAAACCTTCAAAATCCTGAATCATCGTTGAAGATGGCAGACTTTATTTTAAATACTTTGGGGAGGGACTGCAAGCATTGGCTGCTATGATGATTGCCTCTATTTTGGGTTCTTCAGCCTTCAATAAACAGGACTATAGACAGTCAGAGCTAAATCAAGAGGCCTGGCCTCTGCCTTCACAGCCATTTGTGTCATTCACTGACTGATGCAGATCATCTTAAAACCTGATACCAGTTTTTACTGGTGCTCTACCCATGGTGGACATGCTCCAGACCTCCTCCCCTCTGCTGCTTAGAAACCCTATTCTAATTTCTAGTTTCTAAGTTCAATCACAGCTAATTCTGAAGCCTTTTCTTTTTTCTCCCTTTTTTTTCCCCTCTAATTTCTATATAAATAAACCCCAGCAGCCTGGACAGTTTGTTAGCAGGGCTATAAGTTGTCCCCTGTTGAAGGCTTTAAGAACCCCAGACTTTGGCTCAAATCAGATCACAACTAATGACATTTGCTGTTTTTCACAGGAAAGGAGAGTGGACTTTGTGGTTCAGATGCTGCTGTGACCCAAGTGTTGTGTTGGAAGACACGTTTTTGTATAACAGCCATTTTATCTGCAGCATTAGTCAGAGCTGAATTTCTCTGTCCTTTGTCCCGGGTCTCTGTTTTTTGGCACCACCTGACATTTCACTCAAGAATCAGTCAGTATTTCCATAATGATTAACCCAACAATTGTCAGCATTCACAGCTCGGTGTTAAATATGGGAATACTTTGATTGCACAGATGCCAAGTGACCGTTGCTAACCAAATAAAAACGTGTCTTGAAAGTCACCCTCCTGGGCACCCTCAGTTCTGTAGGGCAGCCTCAGGAGGCAATCAGGAGCGCTCTTGCTTTTGGCTGTGCTACACAGAACTTCCAATGTGGTGATTACAGTTCAGAGAGAAATGTGTGATTGGACTTACTGGCAATTTCAAGGAAAGAGTTAAAAAAAATAAAAAGGAGACATTTTGGTGCTGGAAGAATCTGAAGGAAATTACATTTTCAAGGGAATTTAGTTTCTTGAAATACAAAGTTTTGTTCAACTTTAAGCCATTTTCTGTCCTTTCTGAAGCCAATTTCCTTCTCCAGAAATGCCAACAGTTTTCATTTTTAGCTCCTCTGAAAGGCTTGGGGATTTTTTTTTTATCTTCTGAATGTTTTCAAAAGAAAATTTGGAGCCAGAAAGTTATTTCAAACAAACAAACAAATGAGAAAATAACAAAGTGCCTGATTATAAAATGAAGCATTTTGAGTTTTCTTCTTTTGCCACCCCCCAAAAAAATTAAGAAGAATTTTGAGATCTTTCTCTCCATTTTTTTTCATTACAGAAACTTTCATCTGGGAAGTGTTTCTAAGTTAATCAGAGGAACCGTGCAGATTACAAGTGCATCAGGGCAGCTAGTTGCTTTGGAAAGACAGTGAGCTTGGAAATCTCTGTCTTTTTAATTAATTTCTGTTTCTTCCTTTGCACTCAGGCAGACAGTAAGAACTGTAATGCCAAATACTTCAGCATAAGAATTGATAAGGGCATGAGAATTCCTTCTTATCTCTAGCACCTTGCATCCTGCAAGCAGGGAAACCAGTTTTTTTCTTCCATGATGGTTTGTTGTTCAATGTTAAGTGAGTCACTACACTGAATATGATGGAGCAAAATTCTCCTAGTGTCCTACAAGTCACTGAGACACTCTGGGAAGAGGATGCAGTGAGAACCAGCTCAATCAGGAGAGGGAAGGATATGGTCCCTACGCTCAGAGCATTCAAGGCAGGAAGAGTCTGCTGGAAGAGAGCAAAAAAGCAGGTCATAATATGGACCTGCCACTCCAGTGATGCAACTCTGACCTGGAATGACCACATATATGGGTCCAGGAGATCACGGGATGTTTGTAAAATAGATCTTCTCTCTTGTGTAAGCAAGAGGATAAAATTATCCTGGCAGCAGCTGTTGTTTCCCAGAATGAGGATCAAGGCTGGCTGTTTTTCCTGCAGTATTCAAGACATCAGGCTTTCCTATCCCCACGATCCTGTGGTTGCCATCCTGTGCAAGTGATCTCAAACAGTCATACACATTTCTCCCTGACACCGTATCCATGCTAGTGTGGCATGAGGTTCTCTCTTAACATCTCACACCATGTAAATCTGCTTCCTTACTCATTTCTGCAACATAAAAAGCAGTAGAAGGAAGAATGGGGAATGCAGAGAAAAGAATAGAAGACAGAATAGAAAAATAGAGTAAATCAAACAACTGTGGCAATATAATACTGTCTTGCAGCATGCCCAGGACGTGAGCAACAGGTAGGGTTGCAGCTCATTTACAAAGCTAGTAGTTAAGTTCCATTTCCAGTTTTTAAAGAGGACATAGACTTCTTTTAAGTCTCTATCCAAATGTGTGCTCAGATAGCACAGTGAGGACAGATCCCATCAGCGAGTGTGGCAGACGGTCCTTCAGCTGGCCAGGAGAGGAAGGAGGGTGGTTGGAGGAACAGATGTCTCGCCACGTGACACCCGACAACCCGGCACCGCCGGGGAAGATGAGAGCCAGAGCTGCGTGGGGTTCCCACTCTAGCAGGCTGTGAGCTGCTTTGGGGCTTGCTGGTTGACAGCTGGCTACCATCCCACACAACCCATTCAACCTCAGGTTCGTAGGTCAGGTGTGAGCTCAGCAAATATGAAGAGCTTTTCTACCACACCATGAAACCATGCTGCTCCTTCTTCCCCTCCAAAGGAGTCCACATACTTGAGTTTTTATTTTTCTGGGCAAAGCGGAGGGTGAGTAATAGATTTGCTTTGTTACTGGCAGTGCTCACCACTGA
Source organism: Athene cunicularia (assembly GCF_003259725.1). Lineage (NCBI taxonomy): Eukaryota > Metazoa > Chordata > Aves > Strigiformes > Strigidae > Athene > Athene cunicularia. Next base: position 21,579,174 of record NW_020799107.1, read on the forward strand.
AGTGTGGGCCTGCATCTGCTGCTGAGATAAATCAGAGGAGATGGCAGGGTGGTCGGGCGAGCATCTGACCAGAGTTTTAACAGTGCATTTAATTTACAAGCGGGGGAAGGTTTAATATTTCCATCCCTCTGTAAATACGCTCATGCGGCATCCCCCCACCTGTCTCCTGGGGAGTCGGGCTAATTGCCACAGGCTGAGGAGCTGAGCCCAAACTGATTTTACAGGGCACTGCAGCCAAGCATGGCTGTGGGCAGAGCATTAGGCATTACGATATCGCAGTAAGGGCTCCGGTTATCAACAGCTAAGGAGCAAGCAAACACCTGACAGGGCAGGTTGGATTTATTGCAATATAAAATTTATTTGGATTGTAAAGAGATGTGCAGCCAGATGCTTGCTGTGGCAGGTAAGATGCAGCAAGCTTCCAGTTTCAGTCCTGACTCCTGGAGTGTACCATCTCCATCACCCAGATCCAGTGTACCTTTCGTGTGCTCCCAGCACCTGCAGATCCCATAATCCTGGCAAAGTTTCCTTCCCTGAGGCTCAAGGGGAAGAGCATCACTTCCATCCTGTCCATAATGTCACGTTGTAGTGGTTTGTGGATTTGTCTAGTGCCCAGGGCAGTGTCTCCAGAGTCATGACTCACCACGGGTGGGAGCAGGAGGCAGCAAGGGTGTCTGTCAGCAGTGGGAAAGCTCTGCCTCCCTCTCCCTGCAGTTGCCTGCTGGGTTTATGGGAATAATGTCCCCGAGTACATTGCGGCTGGCCAGATTATCAAAGATCTTCAGCTGAGATCTTTTCACACGGTGCAAAGTGCCAGCCGCTGAACAGCTAACCTGATATTGAAGGACACATTGCAATACAGCCTCTGAACTGGCTTTGTTTTAAAAGTGCTGTCTTTTGTCTGTAACTCTTCAACTTTCCGTCTCTTTTTACCTTCTCTGGGGCTGCTCTCTTCTTCCTTTTTCAGCCTTTATTTTTCTCCTCCTGGTCAGGCAGTTTCCTTCTCTGTGACATGACCATCAGGTTGCGACTTCAGCTTACTAAACCTAAATTTTAGGCATCTCAGCTAAACTGGTGATCTAAACTAGTATGGCTGATAGAAAGGCACTCCAGAAGACACATCTTACCCTCTCATTTTGATTTCCTGGTTAGACCACCAGAAATCCTCTTCTGGAGTTGCTAATATCTCTCCAGCAGCTATAGAGAAAGTTTCATATATGTAAGCCAACCCACTTTTTTAGGTAACCAGAATACGGTGAGATGGCTCCTGAGCCTGTCTTCAGAGAAGTGAAAGATTTAATTTTCTCCTGTAGCCTCCTGGTGGCCTTTTTAAATAAGCATGACCACACAAGAAGCTTTGGCTTTTTTTTTCATTTTTAAAAAGGAGGGGTTAATATGACTAGATCATTAGGAAAGTTTAATGCCAGTATCAAAGTGGCACTTTCCACTTTAGGTTTACATCAAGCTATTTCTTGGTTCTTCTGTATCTAATGAGTTGCCATCAGTAGAAATGACAGCTGCTGTCTTACCTAGTTTTACAGAGGCAGGACTGGAGCCTTGCAGAGTGAGAGCCATGATTTTGCACTGCTTCTTCCCCAAATCAGCCCCTCTCCACCACTTTGGACCCTCAACACAGCCCAGAGCATTGCACAAAGTCTCATTGGTGGGTTACACTGGCACTTTTCATCACCAAGGCCCCTTGAATGCTTTTAAAACACAGTATCCTCTGGAATCACTTCATCTGGGACTTGAATACAAATACTCCACATCAGGATGAGACTCTTGTTTCTGACACAGATTTACTGTGTGGTCTATGAACTAGATGAGGATGGTTCTGTTCATCCAGGCACAAAGGTATCTCATTACTCTCCTAAAATGGGGTAATATTTTTTTAACATTACTCAAGAGCATCATGTAACCCTACTGGGAGGAAAAGAAAGAATGATACTTCCATCTTAAGCCAGTATGAAATCTGCATTTCTAAGACCAAACATTCAAAAGCATGAGTTCTGCTACAGAAATCAGGAATTAAAATTTAAATCACAATTGTTTAACATGAAGAAATAAGAAAAAGGACGATGTTTGATTTCAAGCTTTTCAGTTTTTTAAATATAACTTTCTAATTGTATAGGCCAACTCCAAAAGTTAAGGAGCTCATTATTATTCTTAGCTAAAATGGAGATGATACACAATTATCTGACTCCAAGAACAGGCCTTTTCGGAAAAACACCTGCAGTTTGTCAGGGTGGGGTGGAGGCCAATTTTAATGAAGAAATTTGATGAAAGGATGCAATTCTTCCATTCTCCCCATCCCCTCAGCCCAAACTTTGAGGTAGAATTATGAACACAGATCAACTTAAGCCATGGCTTCAGGCTATGGGGGTTTGGCCCATTCACTGCTTCCTGTTAATATCAAAGCATGAAGAGTTTTACATGCAAAGTAATATTTTTTGTATGCATCTAACACCACTTTCTCTGACTGCAGCTAGATGAGCTGCTGACATGTGACAGACCTGGGTGAAGAGTTGGCCATCCCTGGCCCCTTGCCCTGTCTCTTCCTCACCACCACCTCTGCTGAATGGCCAGTGTAGGCAGCTCTGCAGTCAGCTCCAAACCCAGCTCCCTCAGAACAGCCTGGGTTGCTTTTTGGAGCAGTTAACAAGCAGCTGAGTTGGTGGGTTGGGAAGGGAATGGAAGGAACAGAGATGAACAGCTGGAGAGTAATAACTTTCTAAGGGGATTGGCTGCCACTGGAACAACACATCTGATCACAGATCTGTTGCCAAGCATCTGTTTTCCTCCTACCTCCTGATGTGGTCCAGCTTCTTTGCTCTGACTCTGCTCCTTCCTTCGTTTTCAGAGACTGTGTTTCTCAAATCCTTATGCATCCTTCTGGGTACAGAAAGGGCTCAACAACTCCACAGGCCCTGGCAGTGTGTTTGAGAATTGCCCCCCATTCTCTTACATGCTGTTCTGCCTAACAATGTCATGACAAACAGGCTTAATCAAGCTCCCCTGAACTAGTCAAATCTTCAGGGAGTCCATATTTGTATATTTTCTTAGGCAGAGTAATATCACACAGATTATTGAATGACAGTTAAAAACCACATCTGGATCTTGCTCTATTATAACACATCCATAGCCCTAAGGGGAAGCAGTGTGGTTTAGTGATTCATGAAACCTGGGTTTTATTCCCATCTCCTCTACTGCCTCCTTGGGTGACCTTAGCTATTTCACTGCCCTGTGCTTCAATCGTGCCATCTGTGAAAATGGGGGGAGTGATACTGTCTCCTGCACAAAGTCCTTCGATAGCCTCTGCAGGCAAGTGCCAAGCACTACTGCTCAACCTCACATGGCATTTCCACTTGGGATTGCATGTAAGCAGGTGGTGTGCCCCACACCTTTCCTCCCCATGCACACACAAGTTCCTCCACAGCATAGTGTACCTCTGAAGGCTCCCTGAGGCTCTCCCATGTCTCTCTGCCACCGCTGCAACTGGCTGTACACAACACAACTGGAGCTGTGACCCTGTCCCTGATGCGTGAGACTGATGAGCAGGAGGGATGACAGAGCATGGAGCAGCATCTGGGGATTGTGCTATCCAGCTTGTCCTGCTAGGAAACCCCATGCTCAGTGGCAGCCTTGTCATTTCTCTTGCTGTGATAGGCATGTATTTAATGGTCTGCCATGCTAGTTTGTATATGTCAGCAGATACAGAAACAGAGAGGTTTGTGCAGACTGAAGGTCCCAGTCTGCCCTTCCTCTTGTATAAAAAGAAAAACTTGGGAGGGGAAAAAAAAAAAAAAAAAAGACGAATGTCTGTGACATAAAATTTGTGTCCTTCAGAGAGGGGGTGAACATATCCAATCCCTCGGCATGTCAGCATGAAGTAGCGGTTGTCCCTCTATGTGTTAAGTGGCTCATCCAGTTGGGACCTACTGACACACAAACAGTTAAGCTCCTAAAGAGCACAAAGTGACAAGCCCTGCTTTTCCTTTGAGAAATATTCCCATATTCCGCAGGTTACAACCCACTAGATAACAACCTTGAGCTGAATGTTATCACGGCTGAGATTTCCCACCACAGTAACATACAGGATACTTTTTTGGTTTACTACCCACTCCAAAAAAAAAAAAAAAAAAAAAAAAAAAAAAAAAAAAAAAAAAAAAAAAAAAAAAAAAATGCATACAGCTAAATAAAGTGAAGGTTCACAGCTCTGACAAAGCCTTTCAGTGGGAATCTGGGACGCTTTTCAAGTGTTACTGACTGCTTTATTTTCCCATGGCTCTTTCCAAGATAATAATTGCTCCGCAGATGTTTCCCTCAGGACACTGAGATGTTCAGGTATTGGGGCGAAAGCTGAGGCTTTGGGCTATCGTTCACAAGGCTACTGTTACCTGCTGTGTTCTTGCAGAGTGCAGCCTTTTCCCATCACAGAATTTCTTAGGTGTCTGGTTTATCAGAAACACTGTAAATTTGAGCCCTCTGGCTAATTGTGCCTGATTTATGTGAATGACGTGGTTGTGTCTGTATGCAACATGAATAAGGAAAGGGAAGGAACTTTTTTTGCCGCACACGGTAACTCACACATTCCCAAACGCACGACTCCAAAATATGTTACTCAGCACTTTGGGAAGACATCTGAGAAGATGTGAGCTTCCAGCTTTTGACACATTACCAGCTTTTCTACAGATCCTGAAAAACCAAAAATGCAGTATTTTGTGTTTAATCTTCCACTTTATGTGTGCTTTTCTCTGGCCTTAAACTGACAGAAGCAATGTGGACTTTCCTTTGCTTGAGGATGGAGAACCACCTTAGGAAGAAAGAAATTTGCTTAACTCCCTCAGTGTCACAGTGAAGATGGTAGTTATCTTCCTTCCTAGTAACACTGTCACCTCTCCCTCCTTCATTTAAAAATAGGGTCCATTGAGCAAATTACTCAGGCTTTGAGAACAACTATTCCCTCAATGTGGTAATTTGAAGTCTGTAAAAGTCAGTCCCACGGGCGCTCACTGAGTCACATACCTGCATGAACAATGTTTACGACTGCTTGTGATGGGTATGGTTATAAAACCTCAGGTGATGGAAGAAGCAGCTCATATTTGTGGAACAAGCACTATTATCAGATTGATAAGCTTTGTCTAAGTGGGCCACCCGGGGAAGATGCTGGAGGTGTTCACTTTAGTCCTACTAAGAGATCTATGGGCTAAACTGCCCTCCGAGGAGCAGGGATGGCAGATTTGTGCACCAAGACAAATCCAAAAGCAGGCGACTCACACTGTAAGTGGGGCAGACACAAACCTAAAGCAAATGAAAGGAAGGGCTGCTTCACAGCATATTCATATACCATGAGACAGGAACACCATCCACTTAAAGGAACTGGTGGCACAAGGCTGCTTCCCTCTTGCTTCCAAGTCTGCTCACAAAACACTGGCTTATCTAACTTGAAAAGACCTGGTCCAGAACTGCAAATTACCTGTGGTCCTGTGTAGGAGCAGAGGAGGGGACTTCCCACCATCCACCCCTTCCAGAAAGGATGACCACCTAATAGCTCCTCAAGACCTGACCAGGAGGTGATTCTGATGACCAAGAACTCTTCCAGCATGACAGCTTTTATGCAGGACCTATGAAATTACAAGGAACAACTTGCTCTCTTTCTTCTGCCCACTGTAGGTCCAGCCAACCTGTAAGTCACATGCTTCCAGACACAACAGATTCTCTTTTCTTTGAAAGCAAAGGGGAGAGGAAAGGGGGTGAGAAACCCTGAATGCAGATGCAAAACTTGGCTCTGACTCTGTTGGGCAGAATGTTGAGTACTGTGGAGGTCTGACCAGGCAGGGACTTGTATAGTGTTAAAAGAAAAACATATTCTGCCTTACATTTCTCTTTCAAACTGGTCTTTCTTTGCTTCTCTACCATATAACAATGGAAGAAATATTTTCTGCCTAGTCACACGCGCACACACAAGCCTGGAAAAGAAGACATATATCACTTGGAATCATACCCAACAGTGTCCTAGATATAGAAAGCCAACAAGATAAAACACTTGGTCACTGCCAGACTCCAGTGCCTCTGTCTGAGTTTTGCTCAGGACATTAGATTTCATCAAATCTGAATTCATTGCAAGGAGCCCTGCTTAGGAAAGGCAGCTAGCCCCACAGCCCATCAGAGGGAGTGATCTTTGATCTTCAGAGTTTCCTGAGAGCCTGTGGTGGTGCCAAGTGCCTGTACTACTGTCTGGTTTTGGCTATGAGCAGCAATGCTCTTGCACCATAGAAACTAACAGGAACTGTTTTCCACACAAACCTCTCTTCCCAGAAGTTCAGGTCTGTGACTTCACTTGAGTATCATTGCTGTAGCCTGAGTATGGCCTGGCAACAGTTTTCTAAGAGTACAAACAGACAAAAAAATCCTAGTAACACTACCTTTGTCCCACAGTGCACTGAGATGTAACTTGGAGAAGTAGTTTGAGAGATCTCTTTAAACCTCATCACAGATTCACATTCCTAGAGAAGCTGCCCAGACACACCATGCTGGACTACTCCACAGTGGCATTTATTTTATGAGCAAGCATAAAACCCTCCTTCCTTTCCTTTGCATAATCTTGCAGGAGAGGGACAAGGCAAGGGGAACACTTTCTTCCAGACAATCAGCTAATTATATTAGCACATGCCTGGGTATAATGCTTTCAGCAGTCTTGTCTGGGTGCTAATTAGTATCATTAGCTGGTGCCCCAAGGAACAAGCTTTGATTACCCTTCTCTTACTGATTATACAGCAAGGCAAAGGATTTCATAGGTCATAACATTATCTCAGCTTTTCTTAAAGCCCATCTACAGCCCTCAGCTTTCTGACCTGCTGTGCTGATGAGTCATCCATGCATTGACTGAACCGATCCTCCTTACTATGTAACACCTGCCATTAGATGATCTGGCACAAAGGCATAGACAAAAATGCAGCCTTTATGATGTTAAAGCTTTTCCTGTCGATTTACATACTGGTTTAGTCCTAGATGTGGTCTAAGGCAGGAGGCACATTTTCCTGGGTCATCTTCTAAGAAGCAGTTCTCTGACCCAGATTCTTCAGTGACCCCTGACCAGGCTGTGTAGGAAGTTAACTTCTTACATACATTCATCTCTGCTATTATTTCAGCTTTATATGGACACATTTAACCTGGAGCTCTCAGATCTCCCTTCCAACTGCCACTGTAACCCCAGACTCCTAGGTCCTCCAAGATTCATGGAGAGAAAAGGAAGAACACAGCATCTCTTGCAAAACATCTCATGATTGCTTAGCTCTTCCCTCTGTGCTGGGACGTGTCGCAGTGGATCTGGCCCTTACACTTCTCTCTGGATTACTAACCTTAACAGGCACAAAAAAATGTTGACTACTCACAGAGTCTTCCCGTGATGTGAATTTTATTAGCAGAAGTCACATTTCAAACCCATGTGCTCAAGCATTTTGTGAAACCAAACATTTATCTCTAAGGATTAAGACACCAATGCTTTATGTACTCACTCTCCTTCAGACTGGAGCTTGAAGCTTGTGAAAACAGGTATAATTAGTCGTGTCACTCAGCTTGAGATAAAACTTGATAAAACCTGCATTCAAATAAGGTGCCAATCAAACGAATGCAAAACAACAATGAGACATCCTTTCTTCACAGCTAGCCTAATAGCATGAATTAATAACCACAAATTACTTAGTTCAAGGGAACACTTCTTTAATAATTAAGGGCACAAACAGTCTTGAGCAACCGTTTCACCTCTCTGTGGGCAGCCGCCTATTATGCTGGATCATGGAGGGTGGTGGAGTGAGGAAAAGGGACTCACAAGTGCAAGAAACTAAGAATATCATAGAAAGAAAGAGAAGGAGAAGGAAACAAAGGCAAGGTCAAGGCACAGCACTGTCTTAGATCTGACAGATAAATGTAAACAGGGCTGTGGTCAGTAGCTCTGTGCTTTTTTGACTGCAGGATAGAACTGAAAAGAGCTGATAGTGAATGCGGAAGAAAATTAAATGCAAACAGGCATGTTTTTAGTTCTCTCAGATAAGTTCCACCATATGCATTTATAGTCTTCGGTAGGGACAAGAGCAGAGCAGGAAGGACTCTGTAAAATCCTAGAAGTGCTTTTCAACCCACAGAATCAGGAATGTTGTCCAAGGAGCTGAAAAAACAATAGATCAGGATATTGCCAAACTGCGCAAAATGGCTGACTCATGCAATTATCAGAGCCACTATCACCAAGCAGAACAATATGCCCAAATTGAAAAGGAATGTTAGAAAGACATGGGAAGACTCAACTGAACCAGTCACATGCCAGTTTCAAAATCAGGGCTGGAAGTAAGCCGGGAATACATTGTACGAGACAAAAATTTACAAATGTTCTCATTCATCTTCCTGTCAAGCTGAGCGGGCACCCAGAGCAAAGGCCCAGCTGCCTCTGGAGAGAGGAGCTCTTCAGGCAAGCTGACCTGCCATCCTACGTAGCCTAATACGCAGATGAGGTGTAAACTGGGACGTCATCTTATGGAGTTTCTCAAGAATAGGATCCAGAATCCAGGACTGATGAAACTGCCTGGCCTTCTCACAGCATCCATCACAAGACAAAACAATGTAGAACCTCAGCCAGCAGCTACCAGGCAATGAAATCCCATTTCATGTGCTCTGTGCTCATGCTTTATCCAGGAATGGCTTTCGGGTCATGTTCCACCAGAGTATTGCTACTGTCAGGCACAAGGTGAATATTCTAATTTTAATAAATTAAATTATGTTAAATTAAATTTTAAAATTGCTAACATTCTCTCACAGGAACAGGCAAACCCCCCAAAAATATTAGGCCACCACTATCAAATTTTTGTTTGTGGCCTTGATAGCATCCACAATCACTAACATATGTAATACATACATATACCCCTCCATGTTCCTAGTCCTAGCACTGTTAGACCCTGGAGCAAAAGTGAAAAAAGAGTATCTGACTGAGAAGCAGAATCTCAGCCTTGGACCACCACACAGATCCCCAGTCAGGATCCAGTTAGAATAAATCATACCTCCAAGGAGGAAGAAACATCAGTGGAAATCGTAAATCCTTGTTTGTGCAACGCACTGATTAGTGGCCATGGACTTCACTGTAGCCAAACACCAAGAACCGGGTAAGAGCAGAAGCTACAAGGTCATTAGAAGAAACGCAAAGGGAGACTCTCCATGCAGACCCTGATGCTTGTGCTCACTCTTATTCAACCCCTTCCAGGCATTTCTGGAAAGCAGATATTTGGCTAGGCATCACCTCTTCTGATCAGTAACTATCAGAACAGATGCCAGAACATACCTCACCCATCAGAAAATCAAATGGAGGACAGATTCATGTGATCACAAGACAGATGTTCATTAAATCACCAGCCCACCTGTGTAGTGTTAAGATGGGCAAAGGAACCTTCGAAATCTCACTTCCTACGAGCATGTGAGCTAACACTGTGCTTCCTCTCTGAGCTAAGCTGTAGCTCTGTAGACTTTAAGATAATTGCTAACATATTAACTACCCAGGCAGAACATGGCATTTAAGATTAATTTTGCTATCTCTTATAAACAGGACAATAAGGCTGTTAAAATGGATTGTGGCAGGAATGAGAGGGAAAGTGCAATGCTGAAGTATAGTGAGTGAAGAGTACTTTACTCCTTGAACATGCTTATTGCAGAAGCATGGTTACAACATCCAGCAACGACTTGGTCCTCCCTCTTCCTGTCCTAGGAGAAAAAATACCCAGTGCAAGTGAGGAAATGGGGTTCTCTTTAGATGAAGACTTGCTGAGAACCCAGAACAGACCATGGCAATATTGCATGAAGTTTCACCACACAATAACAATCCACTAACCTTCTCATCACCTGTCCTGGCTGACTTGGTCATATGGTCTGCCCCAATTTCTGAAAAAAAACAATTTGTCTGTGATGCACCTATTTTTAAGAACCCTTACCAACTGATTACTCACAAAGTCTTCATTTAATTCTGCAGTGAGGACTTTGCTTTTATATGTTGCAGTTAGCGATGAGCCCGTATATTTGCACTTTTTGTTTTCACAGAAAAAGTTGGAACAAAGATAGCAGGACTAAACCAGAGCCCCTTTTTCTTGCTGGTAATCCTCTCAGACCTAGTCCAATTCTGTGTCATCAAGTAACTTTTTTCTCTCTCACAGAGTTTGCAACCATTTCCTATCTCTCCATATTTCCTTGAAGAAGCACTGCATGTTCTGCAAGCAGCTAATCTGTAAATAGAAGCCTTGGTTGGCATCACCAACATCTTTTCCTATATTTGGGGCTTTTCTTAAATGATGTGAGTCAAACATTTCATGAACCAGTTCATGCTCCACCCAGCCATAACCTTCTAGGCCAATGAACATGTCATCCTTCTGCTGTAAGGGGGAAATCAGCAGCAGTTATCTGAGTACTAAATAATGGCTGCTGAGAAAGGACATTTTTATCTTTGGGGTTTTAAAGGAAGAGGTGGCATCAGGAAATTTTTTCTGGACAAGTCTTGTAGCCCCACAGTTTTTTCCTTGTTTTGGAGCAGGACAGCATCAGAGAGAGAGTGAAATTTCCCATCAAATAAAGTTCTGAGGCAAGGGAATGAAATATCTTTTCAAGGCAGTTAAAGTATTCCACTTCTGGGAAAAAAAAAAGTTAGTCTTATTTTTTGTAGTTTTGATATTCCTCTTATGACATCTATTATTAAAAAAAGATACATTTTTCAGAAATGGGACATCTAAAAATTTAGTTTCTAACCAGAAAACATTAGTTTTACCAAATCCATGTCTTGAAATAGACAATTCTGTGCCTGAAGTTTTTCTCTTTCCATGCATTGTTATTTTATGAGAGAAAAGATGTTTCCCTGGGAAATTTCCAAACCACTTTTATTCATGATGTCTGTTTGTTTGTGTAATATCTGAACACTGGTCCTCTAAAATCAGAAGCAATAAATTATTCTTTAGCTTTGAATCCTCCTGTCACTTAAGTCCTGTATACTGCTGAGACAGATGGTGGGCCAATGCAAAATAACAGCGAAGACATGCAGAGGGAGTGGTGCGTTTATACTTATGTCTAGCATCTCAGGTGTAGCTATGACCAGGCCAATTTCTCTTTCCACTCTAACTGAAAGGAGTTGATTGGGATTGATGTATTCCCAGAAACTGGAATTTGGAATCAGGATCAAAACTTCAGATCATGGGCCTATTTCTAAGGAAATAAGACAATGGTCTTACCAAGAATTCCAGCATAGGCTATGTCCACATCTACATAGAGTGGCTCACTAAGAGCAGATTTGTAGCATGGAACAGGTGATGCAGAGAAGCCAACACCCACACTATATAACATCCACACTATACACATTCTTGATGTTTTCCCTCTGACTACCTCTAGCTTGGCTCCACGGACAGAAATGTTCTAGTGTGGATGGAGAGCATTGAGATCTCTTCTGCTTAGCTTCATCTGAAACCATGCTGTGATGGAAACCAAAGTTTTCATGTGGAAAAGTGTATAAATTACTATGGTTGACATAAATTTCCTGACACAGACTAATGCACCCATGTAGCTGGACACAATATCACACTGAAGCTTGTCCAAACCTTCAGCAAGTTTGAATAAAATTTTCTTCACCTACAAAAAGAGGTAGGTATGGTAAAATGTTCTTTACATCTCCTTTTAATTCAGTAGCAAGTTTCAGACACACCTGTAAAGGAGAACAACAAATTACTGTGCATTTCATGTCTACAAAACCAGCCCAACCCATAATTGCAATTTGATTTACTCATGCTCTCTGTATTTTTTAAACATGAGATTATGCTTGGTTATAGGGCAGGCAAATGAGAGACAGTGGATTCCTTGGGTGGACCCAGTAAGTTTTGCACTAGCTCACCTGAGCACTGTGGATATGATAACCATGAAAGCAAGATACTCCATATATTTTACTACCTGAGGTCTCCTCCTAAATCCTTTTTACTCTACAGCCATTCCTGAGCTTATATTTCTCCAGTTAATGCTAGCAACATTCACCAAGGTTGTACCAAGCCCAGGCAGGTGTATCTACGTGAGCTGTAGTCACACCTCTCTGACTGTAGCATAGACTTAACCCCCAAGGGACCCCTGCATTGAGCCTGACTTCCTGAGATGGCAGGAGCTGCAGCAGAGAAAGGACCTTATGAAGAAGAATTTATCTAGTAAAACAGCAAAATGACCAGCACTGTATTTCATAGTCACCAGCTGCCAAACACTGAGGTGATATTTCCTCTACCAGCCAGCAACTCCTGGAGGGCCACAAGGGAAGATTGTCTTCATCAGATTTACCAGAGCCAGTCCCTGAGGTAACATAGCTGGTCCCTGAGAGATCTTCTCAATAACCTAGACATTTCATATCATGCTAAGCCTTGCCAGCCAGAGGGATATTTAAGAGCCAGACTGACGTCTCAAAAGGAATAAAATAGCCCTCCTGATCAGATCACTCCACCTCACCTGTGATGGACAGATCGGGATCTGTTGGTCCTACCTATATTTCATGGAAGCCAAGTTTTCTCTGAGGTTTTGTTTTTAAGAACATGCACCAACCCATTGCTCACAAAGCACTCTTTCTTTAATTCTGCAACAGAGGCTTTACAGAAATGAAAATGCTTTTATATTTTGCACAAAGCCAAGAGCCCATATATACCTCTCTTTGTTTTCACAGGGAAACCTGGAACATAGAGAGTAGGAGCAAATCAAAGCCTTTTTTCTTGGGGTTTGTTTGGTTTTGGGGTTTTTTTTGCCAGCACTCTTGGGTCTGGTCCAGGCTCTTGAGTAACTGTTTCTCTCTGGACAGCCATGCAAAGCCATAGGGTTAGGTGTGCATTATTCACAATAATTCAATTGGTTTGGATAGTTGGGCTTGAAATGCAATGGCAATGTGAGGAAGGATGTTACAAAGAGCTACCTGCTGTTCTTCCCTGGGGACTGCTGCTAAACTGGAAAGAAATTATATCAAGAATGAATGGAGCAGGATTGGTTTAAAGAGCAGATTCTGTCTGTCTTGCAGCGGGATGACAAAGTCTATGTGGAATCCTGGGACACTCTAAATGACAAATGTCCACTGATGCAGCTATATAAACACCACAGGAAATGTGTCAGGAGATAGCATTGCCCAACATTTCAATTTTTAAACATTTCCATTTTAAATTTGAAAAAGATTATAGAGACCATGAATCTAAGGAGCAGAGAGACAGTTCTAGCTCTGACCCATAGTGCGTCAGTGGTCATGGCAGGGAGAAATAACAATCTTGCCAGCATGGGGGAGTAATGTGTTGAATTTGGAGCTTCTCTTTCCTCCTAGAAAAAGAGGTTCTTAACCGGGAACTGGGGTGTCTCACAGAGGATTTGCTGCAGACCCAGCTGCCATGCCCATTCAATGACTCATTTGAAAACAACCATTTTCTGAGAGTCTTTGTTTATGGATATTTGAGCAAATAAATGTCAGCTCCTCCTCTCTGGTTATTAATGATGCAGTTGCTCAGCTCTGCCTGCACAAATTCTACATCCTTATCTGGTGCCTTCATCTCAGACACAAACTGAATGACCGAGATAAACCATGTGCATCTCCTGTACTTCAGCATCATCAGCAAGAGCTAATCTCCTCTGGGATCACCAACTGATCTCTACCTGCAGGAGATCCATGGGGGTGGATATTATAAAAACAGCTATTGTCACTTCATGTCCAGATAGCTTCTCTTGAAACTCATGGCGGTGGGTGGGAGGAGGAGGCACGGTCTTGTCTAAGAAAAACAGGATTAATGTGACCTCTGTGGTGGTGGCATAGGCAACCCACCTGGTACTCAGCTCAAGAAATTAAGGATCTTCTGGTTCTCCTTTCCCTTTACATCATAATTTTCATACAGGTTGGGGTACAGATCACTGAAAATTTTGGTACAAGAAGAATATAGCAAAGTAGGTTGGATTTTTATTTTTAAGAAAAATACCGATTCATCTCAACTTAGACTGTTCAAAAGAAAGAGTTATTACTAGCAAATTTTGCTTTGAAAGTCATAATTGCCAAAAGCATAAGTTCTAAGGTTTTTTTTCTTTTTACTCAAAATGCATTTCCATTTTAAACTATAAACTGTAGAACAATTTTATTTAAAGATTAAAATCTAAGCAAAGAATTTCAAAAACCTGATTTATTGATGTCATTTTTTAGTTTGTCAATCTAAAGGTATTGTTGATTGCACATTATTTCTACCAATTCAAGAGAGGCAAAATGAAAAAAAAGTTCAAAAATCTAAAAAAAAAAAAAATCCTTAAGAGTTTCTTTCATAGGCAGGTATTTGTCTAACAAAGGCAAATGAACAGTTTTGACTCTGTCTGAGAAGTGCAATGGCAGTGATGGAAAAATAGACTATAGTGACACTGTATCTTCTAAGCTATTCATTTTGTCTGTCTAATTTTCAGCCAATTTAATTATTTTTTTAAAAAGCATGACTGATGTCTGAAATAACCTAATCTTTAATTTTATTCATGCACTTGTACAAACAAAAAATTGAGACTTTCCAAATTCAGTGATTCAGCTGACTTAAAATACAGATCTGTGTGCATGCATGGTGTAGTGGAGAAAGCCAGGAGACCTGTACTAGCCCCCATCCTTTCTCTCCCTTGCACCTTTGACTTTTCTTATGAGTTGGAATACAGCTGCTCATTCTTCTAATGTAAGCCCCTGATTAGCTTCTTTCTACACTTGCAGTTGCTCTAGCAAAGAAATAGGCTGGAAAATTATTTTATTGTTTTGGAGCCAGAGACCTGGATTGTCCTTTATTTCCTAGCTCTCTCAAGCTAGGAGACTGCAACTTCAACCTTTATTGGTGCCAAAATGCTCATGAAGCTTCCTACAGTCCCTGTTCCCAGACAAAACTAAGGACTGTCTTTCATCTGAGATACTCATATAGACATATGGCTAAATCATCTAAGTGCCTCACAGTCCTCCCTCTATTTATTTTCCCAGTATCTCTGGGAAAATCTTGTTAGCTAGGAATCAAACAGATTAAGGCTCTCCCTAAACTCAGAT
The DNA here is from genome assembly GCF_003259725.1 of Athene cunicularia. Lineage (NCBI taxonomy): Eukaryota > Metazoa > Chordata > Aves > Strigiformes > Strigidae > Athene > Athene cunicularia. The sequence continues at coordinate 21,594,244 of NW_020799107.1, forward strand.
CTTTCTTAGGTACCTGACATTTATTCAAGTGGAAAAATCCCACCAATTTCCATGAAAGCAAAGCTGTTAAGTACACCACTGGGGGCCCACAAATATGGGCATATAATTATGGCAGCTTAGCAAGTTATGACCTCTTCCTCTGAGGTTTAAGGTAACCCTTATCACCTCATGGTTAGGACCATGTCAAACATATTTGGGTGCATCAACCGATAGGCAATGGTTCCATTTCCTTAGCACATGTAACTGGATATTCTCATATCAAAGTTTAAGAATCTTTAAATGGAAGGTACATGTAATAATTCCAGGGAAAAAATTAATCCATAGGCCTGCCTGTGTAGTTTTACTATTTTGGTTTTCATCACAGCCCCTTAGAGAGTGGGCAGAACTTCATGTTCAGCTACTACCTTTATTTTCTTCCATTATGTTTATTTGCTTGCATGTATGGGACTGCACATGTAAGCTTGGGAGCAGGGTATTCATTTTGGTTTTAATTCTCAGTCATTTGGGGGCTACCTTCTGATGGATCAGTTTTCAAACATTCTTCTACGTGACTTATCCAGGGTCACAAACCAGCAGGACCTACACCTGCATCAGTTTCTGATAGAGGCTATACTAACGGGTTCAGGACAGAAAAATCTTTCCTATCATTTCTCTGATGACCTTCATGCTGGCTACTATCAACAGTTCAAAAACTTCAGAAATAATTTTTGATAACAGGTAAAGACATATAAATAAAGGGAATCTTCACCATTGCAAATACCTTGGGAAAGGTGACAAAACCCCACAGTCCCTCAGAGCTGATGGGAGTTTCCCCTTTGAATTAGCAGCTCATGGCTCTGAATCACATCCCTCTTTGGACCAAGGTTAGTTATTGAAAGGCTCACAAGTCCTAGCAGCATCTCTGTCCCTCAGCTAGAGCAGCAATGCCCTTTGGCAAAGGAGTAGGACTATCAGCTGTAAGCAGTAACTCCAAGGTGTACATGAGGCAGGTAAATCTGCCTGATTTAATTATCTCAGCTCTTGCTCACAGTTTCAGTGTAAACCCAAAATAAGATAAACCCAATGCGTCTGTTTTAGTCAGTGATAGGAACTTAATTCTGTTATTCTGTTATCTACAAAGGCAAGCAGATATTAGATAGATAGATAGATAGAACAGCCTGAAGCCATTTTAGTGATAAATCTGTTTATTTCACTGTATTTATATGTGATAATCTTCTTGGCTGAAAAATGCCCTCAAAAGAAGTCCCTGCGGCGTCAGTTTGCACAAACAAAGGCAAAGCAGCAACAAACAAATAACTCCATCTCGCATGCTGCATGGGACATGAAACACAAGGCAAGCACTTTGCCCCTGGAATGCTTCCATCAAAATTTTACCAGAGGCAGTTTTGAAGGAGGTGCTCCACACTTGTCTGGGGATCTGTGTGCACATGCCGTTATTCTGAGGGCAGAAGAAATGCATTTGTGAAGCTGCACCACAAAACACAAAGAAGTTGCTGTAAGATCAGTTCTGGAGTTGTGTGCTTGGATTGATTTATTTGCTAAATCTGGGTAACCATATATTTTTTTAAGAGTATGTTTATTTGGATGGGAACAGATATAGAGGGTAGGAAATACTAAGCCCTATTTCTGGGGAATCTGTTTCAATGTATTTACACAGAACAGCCTTTGTGGGATAAAAAAAAAGCTTTGGAAATAGTCCCAGCAGAAGATTAGGGGCAAGGGAAGGGTCACACTTTCCTGAATCATCTGTTATCATCAGAGACAAGATATAGATTGAGCTGAACCTTGGCATGTTCTTGTCTGACCTCTTTAATACTCCTGTCACAAGAGTATTTTAAGTTTCTGGCCAAAGATATCTTCTGTAGCTTTTGCCCTCTCTCTGATATCCAGCAGGACCCAAAACAAGATAGTCAACAGGGAGACACTGACTTGAAAGATGGACAGGAGCCAACTGTCCAAGTAATTTTAGGCCCTCTAGAGTATCCTCAGCATCTTTATGGGCCTGCCAGATATGGGGCAGGACTTATGTCCCACTTCCCTCATTCTGCATATCCAAAAGAGGCGAGGTGGAACACTCCACTGGTCCTACAATGACACTGCTTCTTTTGTTTAGGCAACCTAGTCCCACACAGGTTGTGGGTGTTGTGTTGTCACCACCAGAGAGATAGCTTCATGGAAAACAAGGGCGGTTCCAGCCCAATGTCCCAGTCATTCCCTGGCCTTCCTGGTGTTATGCTGTTTGCTGACTCATCCTCTGTATCTTGAAGATACTGGGAGCATCTACTCCCCACCAGCTTTAAGAACTGCCACTGGAGATATCTGTGTTGTCTGTGATCTCTGTGGTCCCAATATCATCCTCTAGACCAGGATGACTTCAAATCTGTTGCATACTAAGTCCATTGTCAAGCTGGGTTCCCACAAAACTGTTCACACAGCAGCCTTGAGGAGACAGGATCAAGACAGGGCTGCGCTTACGGGCATCCATGTACAAATGTAACCACTGTGTCAGAGGAACAACACCCAGCCAAAGATAGGGGCAGTCTGATGTAGACCACCTTCCCATTTCATATTTCACTATTTTCCCAAAGGCACAGTTTCAGAGCTGTCCAGTCCCAGCAAACAAGAACAAATACTGTGGGCCACCTGGGCTTCAAGAGAATCAGCTAATTCATCTATTTTACCATGCAGATAAGCTTTCATCAGACTTTTCATCATCTTGTTTAAACACAAGCTTGGTAAAGTCCATCTCCCTTTTAACACATTATTCATTCTACTCCTTCCCTAGTTAAAATTCCTGCCCGGTGCTCAAACACCAGCAGTCAATGTCATTGTCAGACATGTCATTTAAGTCCCAATAAATCATTATTACTGCCAGTGTTGTTTGGAAACATTGCTATTAATAGAGCACTCCAATGGAAATGTGGAGAAGTAGCCAAGCGAGGGCTACAGGGTGAGCTGGCGTCACCCCACCTTGCCAACAGGGACTCCCTCTCCACCACGCACAATGGCCAGCAGCTCTGAAGACCTGCCAAGGAGAATGTCCCATCTGCCCGGTAAAGGCAAATCCCTGCGCTGGCCCATAGCAAGCTGAGCCTGCCAAAGGAGATCGGCTGTGTCACACGGAAAGACATGAAAAATGGAAATTTAAATTAGAGCTGGAGTGATGGTTCACAGCAGCAAGGCAATGCTGTACCCAACTGCCTATATTAGCAGCTGGCTCAGAGGGGTATTTCAACATGTCATGGCAAATGGGACCTTCTTTCATCCCCATGTGAGAGTGCTCACTCCCCCATGCACTTCAATGTTGTGGTGATGAGTCAAAGGAGGGTTGATGGATGGATGTTTGAATTAGCCGGGTAGCACACGCCGACTAACAAAGCACATGAAGACCAAGTGTTTATTTTTCATGTACAGCAGCATAAATCTCAAGCACCCATCCATCTCCTGAAGGGGAGCAGCCCGGGTCTCAATGCACACTGCCACCCTCATCCCACCTGCCCCTGTGCCAAGTTGGCTGGATTTGCCATCTAGCCCATGAAGCTGGCTGATAGCCCTCATGCAAGGGGTCTGGAGGGTATTTGTGGAGAGAGGCAGAGGTGCTGACTGTGGAGAGACAGCAGGGAAGGAGAGTCTGCCATCAGTCTCAGTGAGCACCTGGGATGCTCACAGATCAGAAAGCTTTGCCTCTGAAGTGTAAGAGGTTGCTGCTGCTTTTGCCATCAGACATCTGGCTCAGGAGAGTAAATCCCAGGGAGTAAGATTGCCTGGGAATACAGTATCTTCCCTGAGCTCCTCTTTCCCTTGTCCTTTTGCTAATAAAATGAAGATGTCCCCAAAACAAACTCCCATCATGCTCTTTGTCCTTTGTTGGGTGAATTAGAATCACTTTATTATGAGACACTATCACGGAACCTGGACTGCTTCAGGCTTTTGTGCCTTTCTCTCTCAAAACAGTCTTTTCAAATTATCTCCATCAGAGAGTGACTCAAGAGAGACCAGCCCTAAGGAGCTCCCTTCAGGAAACATTTGCTTCACACCTATGGAAACACACAGAAGACCATAAAATAGTTTCTGTGTGGTCATGGACCTTGCATGGATGGCTGGAGAAAAGTGTGATTAAGGCAATGGGAAATAAACTTCTAATCTTCTCCAAGGACATCTCAGGGGATGCGTGTGTGTGTTTTGACAGGATGGAAGAAGGATGGAGGACAAGTCTCACAGCTGCAGGTAGCTACCAAGATACTTCCTATCTTGCTCTTCCCCAGATCTATCACTGTAAATAGCTTGGCTTGCTTCCCCACACACCTTTCTTTTTTGTGCTTTCTAAGCCTGCAACTTGCATGAAAACACACAACCTTAATTGGCACTGTCAATTCCAGCTGACAGATCTCTCATAAAACACACCCAGCAATAAAAAAATGTAATCCTCTTTCCCTCCCCCACAACGAAGTTCAATTAAAGTGAGACAAGGAAGACTCCAGTGGATGGCTGTAGGCAGACTGCAATTTGCTGAATTAATGAAAAAATGTTGTAATCTTGCCAATACTTTGATGAGGACCACTTTGTGCTATCAAAATGAGGCAGTATTTACTCACTGGAAGACATTAAATCCCGCTGAACTAATGGGTGGGTTTTAAGGCTGCCCTAGGTGCTTCACCATGAAACCTGGTGTGATTTACCAGCAAACAATCAACTCCTACCCGCCCTCCTGAGTCTTGTGCTTCTCACAAACAGTCCTGATGGTTTGCCTTCCCTCCCGTTTCCAGCATTTCTAACTGCCACACCATTAGGGACTCTGCATGTATTTTCTCTCTCCTGCACAACTTCACAAAGGCTTGCTGATGTTTGTGTTGCTCAGATCCAGACTGAACTGAAACAGGGGAGGCAAAAAGGAGCAACCCCCTCCATCCAGACCCCTCTATCCTTTGATACGGTGGGGGCCTTCAAGGACTGATCTAGTTTAGATCTGTGCCCCATGCCCTCAGACCCTCCAACGAGAGCCTCAGGTGGGAGGTAAGAGGGAAACCCGATCTGTACTCCTTAGCTCCTGACCCAATGATATTTCAGCCCTGCTTTGCACCTCTTGTGCCCCTTCCCTGGACAAAAGACACCACCAGAGCAGGGAGGTGACAGGGGAGAATAGCATCAGTAATGTTATGTCCAGGGGCATGCAGGGAGGAGGGAACAGGCAAATGCAGAGTTAGAGCTGCCTGAGGAAAGTGGGATGATAATGCAAGCAACTATCTGGAGCCTTCCCAAGGGAAACCACAAGCAGATGTGCTTGTGGTGTTGCAGCAGGACCTTGAGGAGAGAACTAAGGGGGACCCTTTGATCCTCATCTCTGAGGCAGTTGGAGCAAGGGGGCCAGGTTTGTTCACTGAGTGGGAGGTAGGAGGAGGAAAGGGCAAGAGTTACCCTGAAGGCTGGTAAGAGCAAATTGCCCCCTTGACCTCTGGCAGGGGACTGAGATGAAAAGCCATGACCAAGGTGTGAGGAGTAAAATAAGGAGGGCATGGAAAGTGTCCTAAGTCTTTGGATTTGGGTTTTGTCATCAGCAACCCTTATAAGAAGTGATGAGAGCCTGTCTGGTAGCAGAAGTGGTCCCTGAGGAGGCAGAGCCAGCAAACAACACTCTCCAACACCCAAAGCCAAGGTTTCAGAATCAACACAGGTAATGACTTCGGCAGCACCGAAAGTGAATGAGACTCTCCTTCTGCTTCCCCACTGACTTGCTTCTTGGGTGGCCACTTCCCCAGGGTGGAGAGGGAGTGCAAAGCACTGCATGATGAGGTGAAAGGCAGGCTTAGGTGGGGGGAAGGAGGAGAGGGCAAGGACGACTGGTGGAAGAGATATAGGGCCCCCAATCCCCGCTGACACTTCAGCTTCATGCTGGTCCCCAAGCCCCAGCTTCCTTCACCAAGACACCTCCTTTTCCACTCCCATCATTGCCCTGCAGAGCTCAGGGCTCGCTGCCTCCATGCTGGGTGGGACATGGGTCCCAGTCACAGGTTCAAGCCCACGTATTTGTGTGCCTGCATGTGCTCTTCTGTGCACAGGCAGCAGCAAGGGGAGAGGAAATTCAGTGCCAGCTTTTCCCATGCTTTGCACTGTGCCTCTCCTCGCTGGCAGCTCTGCCAGGGAGGAGGAGAGGTAGGCAGCCAGGAACGCAGGCTATGAGCAGAGGGGGAGGCGGAGGAGGTGACTGCTCAGGACAGGGATGCTGGCTTGTGCTGTAGGTCTCGGTGGTGATAGATCAGTGTGGGATGCCAGAGCCAGAGCGCCTGTGGGGGAAGCTTGTACTGTCTGGCACTGCTTGGATGTTCTCTCATCTTTGATAGAAACAACTGAATTTGTGAACTTGTTTCCCACAAGAAAGGCCCTCAGTGTTCACAAGGGAACAGATTAGGGATTGTCCTAAAGCTTCACAGTGGCCAAGGCAGCAGGGAAAGCCAAGTACCAGATGATTTCCTTGGAATGCAACAAATCTTGCAGTGTGATAAGAGCAACAATAGCTTTCCCTCTGGCCCTCCCTCCGACCTCAGACCCAGCACCTCGAAGGATCTTCCTCTCTGAGCAAGTGCTTTGTAGCAAGAGCAGAGCAAAGCAAAGGTGAAGCATAATGAACTCTGGGGTGGATGGGTCCAGAGGGATAGGCAGAGGGCAACAGGCTGAGCAGAGGAGGGAAGAGATGCCTCTGTGCCACCCATGCTCTACTTTCACATGGCTCCTCTCTAGGCATAGTGAGACAGTGCTGGTCAGCTCTAGGCATGGAGGGAATCTGAAAGCAAAATGCTGAGCTCTCTCTGTCTGCCTCAACCATGAGTCTCCTTCACATCCAGAAAAAAATTACTAGATTCCCTGCTCATCCTCAGCCCATGAATTTAGATGTCGCATCCCTCCTAGGCACTTGGAGAGGTTCACTGATCACAGGTACAAGAAATGCTTGGTGAATCTTCCTTTCTTCTGCCCTTCTTCACTGCATGATTTTTCATGTCCACCCTCTCTGCCCTTGAAAATGGTCAGTGATGTCTCTGGACTACGGACCTGCCACCATACCGACATCCAAAGGTGAGTGGAAAGTATAGCCCTGTGATGGATAGATGCAGCCTGTCTGCAGACTGAAGTAAAATATCCCAACAAGACATTACACTTGATCCCCAGTTTAGAAGTTAAGCTTTGGCCCAGGAGAGCTAGAAGCATAACTTTAAAAAGTGCAAGCATTTTTTAATGTGATTTGCATATGATTGTTGTAGCCCATGTATGATTAAAACCTTTTTTCCAGGCATAGAATTTACATGCATTACCAGAAAGGCATCACAAGCGATGGTGATGCTGAATGAACAGAGGAAACTCTTCTATCCTAATTATTGCCCTGCAAATGAGTCAGAAAGGCCTGAGGAGTATTATTTGTTAGAGGAGCAGTCTGAACAACTAGAACTCCTGACTACTGAAGGAAAGGAAAGATTTCCCTGGTGTTACTACAAGACATTCAAACAGTCATTCTCCTTGCGGCCTTTAATCCTTACATCCCAGACAGTCTCATGTTTACATCATCAACCATGATGAAGATTATTAATCCTCATCACAGCACAAAGCAACAGGCTGGTCCCTGTCATGGGAAATTTAACAGTGTAAGACAAAAGGCTGCTGAAGGCCATGGGCAGGTGCAGCAGCACAAAGTAGCCGTGACCAAAGCAATGCAATGGTCACCTTTGAATTCCCCACTCCATAATGGAGCTGGTGCACTGCACAGCCTGTGATCCATCACAGAAGCAGCTGCATCTCACTGAAAGACAAAAATTGCCTATGAAACCACTGCACACAGCCCTGAGGGTGAAAATCCCACTGACCATAGCACAGCTATTACAGCCCATGATTACCGATAGTGGCGATGGTAGGGTTTAGATTAATTTGCTGTCATTTCATCATTTACACAAAATGCCATGATTCTTTGATAAACATTTCAGGCCTTTTTCCAAACAATTTTTCCATTCGGATCTGATGAAAACAGGCTGTCAGCACTCCTGGTAGAAACACCCTGCTTGTGGCAACAGTTGCTGTCTGGCCTAGTGGTCTCCCTGGAGAAAGTCCAAGTGGGAAGGCAGTGTCAAGGCTCCATTTGTGGAAAGCGACCACTGTTTCAAAATAGTGATGATGCTTAGGAGACAACACAGAGTGGGTTTTGTCAACCTGGAGGCTGGACTGGCATCAGTCAACCCAAAAATTAGGAGGGGCACAATGACAGCCCCCAGTGCTGGGGGAAAGGAACCATTTTCTCAGCACAAAGCATGGGTTGTCTTCTAGGTGTTGGCCCTAGCGGTCTTTATCTGGTGCTCTCTCCAGCATCTTCTCCCTCCCTTCCTTACACGTCTGCTGAGAGGCTTTGACACCTGGTGGCACAGATCCCCAGATCACTGGGGACTTCCTCATGGAGGCTGTCCTCCAGATGCTCTTACTTCTGTATCCACCAAGCAGAGCTGAACAAAGACCCCATGCCACTCTGAGAGAAGTCTGAATCTGGAGCTAAACACTGCACCACTAGAGTCTATCTCTATCTGTGGAAGGTCACCAAACCCAGAGTTATGGCCAAATTCGGTTTTTAGAGACTGCACCATGCTAAGGCATGGCTCAGGGGACCTGCTGTGTCCATGACTGACACCACAATTGAAAGGATGTTCCTGAGTTGCAGGTGCAGGCCTGGTAAGGCATCCCAGACTTAAAAAGACAAGCATACTCCTTCCCTGGATTTCTGCATGGGTCCTGTCCATAAAGAGTCCTGTAACATCTTTCATCTGTGCCTCCAAAGTTTGTTCCTAGGAGCTGAGTTCACTGTGGCAATACTAAAAGGCAAAGCTTAACTAGATCGCAAAGCAAGAGAGGGAGAGGATGACAGGCTGTATGTTGAGTTATGACAGTCTGGCCATTTCTTTTTAGAGTATTTATTAGGATATTGTCCAAAGAGTCCTTCAGTGTTTATGACACACCATAAATACCATCTGTCTCCACTCGCCTCCCGAAACAGTGAGCTGTTCTTTGCCACAATGCTGTTTGCAGGTCATCTTGATAACCTGTCCCACAGGAGGAAGTGACAAAAATAGATCTCTCTGCTTAAAAAATCTCTTTATTTGCACTAAGCACAGATATTTTGCCTCTATTGATGTAATCAAACACCACGTTGACAGCGTGTGAAAAGTCTAAAATAAAGACTCCCTCAATCTGGAAATCAGCACCTGGAAGTGTGCGATCAAGGATAGCTGAAACGGGGAGAGAGCAGAGCTTGCATCCAATATACTGAGGCATTGTTCAAGACATCCAGCTTTGCTGAGGGCCAGTGACATTGGTAGAAGATAGTTGCTCTACAGGGAGATATGTAAATAACAGAGTTTTTTTCCTGGCTATGCTCCCTTTTCTCATCTGGTCTTCTACTATAGGTGGAATTTAAGGGGGTTTTTTTGATTTCTGTTGTTCCACAAAGGCTGCTGTAATGTCAGAATCATCCACAGTGCATGCTTAGATTCATTAGACAGTGTATAAGGAGCTCTGTGTGGACTTCATGAGGGTGACAGTCACAGAGATGTCTCAGAAGTCCTGAAGTTTCTGGGGAGCTATTATGCATGAGCATTATACTCAAAACAACTTGAACTTGGTAGGTTTTTTTAATCTCACATTGTCAGCAGGGTGTGCTTCTTCATACATGGCTCACAAGCATAAGTTTGATTCTAAGGCTTTATTTAGATAGACAGGAAAAAATAGGTAGAGAATTCATAGGTGACAGCAGTTTATATGTAGAACGTGAATTAACACACAGTATGGCCAAAAAGAATGGGCAAATGTTCAGGTATGACAGGTATGACATCCCTGAAGCAACCAAAGTTTAGTTGATGGTACAACCTCCACCATGAGAAATATTTTGCTGAGGATGAGGTGTTTTTTTCTAGCTGATACATTGAAATAGTGTTGAATTCATGGAAATCCTCAAGTCTCAGTGTTGCAGAAGTAAACAATTAGAGATGTCACTTCCAAATTTAGAATTGGTGAATCCAAGACCCTCCAAGAACAACATCTACCTGGGATAATATGGAAGGTCAGCAGTAGACAGCTTAAGTATCAGTTAAAGGAGATCAGCCCTTTAATGTTAATGAATGCCAGTGGACACCTGACAAATTAGGCTGTTTAAAGAACTATTTACTGTCATTATTCCAAATTGAAGAACAAATTGTTTTGAAAAATTTAGAATTGCTTCACAACTGATAAGAGCTGAGGAAAAAGACAGAAAAGGTCAGATGACATATTGTGGACCAGTTTCCCTCCTCTGAAACTGTCTAATCAATTTGGCTTAATTACAAAACACAGCCCCCTCTGAGCTGAGACTGCAATGTAGAAAAATCTGTGGGCAATTTGGATACAAAAAAAACCCCAAGAAATCTCACAGAAATCCCTGATGTCCCCATATTGTTTGCATGGGGACTAAATTGTTCCATACACACAAGTTCTTGTTTAGATTGTTTGCTGCCATCCTCAAGAGAAGCTATTGCGGTGGAAGGGGAGAATGAACTAACACACTCTAAACCATTCCTTAGTCTCTTAGCTTCATGTCACAGTAAGTAATGAGTTTGATACTACATCATGGCAATGTTATGACAGAAAGCAAAGCCCTTCTGACCTCGAATTAATCCTGTCTTCTCTGAAAGCTTTGTTTCAGGCTTCACTGGGGACATGTGTGTAACTTTAGATGATATCTGAAGGCATTTCAGATGTTAGCCAAAAATGTGCTTTATATTTATGCCAGATTTTGTTGCTCCTTTCCATCCAAAATAATTTTGGGGAAAGGGGGGGAATCTCAGGTGAAAAATCCCTCGACATCTCCTAATTCCCAGAGTAGCAAACTGAAAAACAGTTATCAAAAATGTCACTACTGCATGACCTGTGCCTGCTGAAACACAGAGAGCTGTGTTTAGGATTATTGTAGGCACTTAAATTAGAGGCAGAAAGTCAAGACAATCGCACATTACAGGAAAGAGCTGGCTATCTCAGGGCAAGCAGAGAACAAGCCAGTTTATGCATCTAGATAATAGAAATTAGAAAAGAAAGAACCCTGTGGGCTATTTAGACCAAGAACATGTTGTGTTGATGTCTATGGAAAAGTTTCCATGTTGTTTCATGGAAGAAAAATGTTCTGTTCCCTGTTGGTCTACAAAATATCTTCAGACTATTAAGTGTTAGTTTCTGTCTATCATCCCTCTCTTCCACCTATATTGGTTTTGTCTCTCTCAGGATGCTTGAGACATTTGCCCATTATCTGGTCAGTGAATAACTGATGCCTGGTTTATTTTAACTTTTGATTTAACTTTGAAGATGGAGGAAGCAGGATGCTTAGGGGAGAGTTTCTTTTGCATTCTACAGGACAACTCATGCATTCCATTTTCTAAGGTCAGGAAAAAATCAGAGTAGGACTAGAAACTCCTTGAGTTCTTCCTCATAGGATTCATACACCTATCCTCTCAGCTGGCAGAAAAGGGCAGTCCTTGACAATGGTCCTCACATTTTCCAAGATTTCTGCCTATGGCAGACAGGAATTGAGAACAGTCGTATGCTTGTGGGGCAAAGAGATCTTTGATGGGAGCTGTGAGACAAGGCGTTAATGCTGAGCAGCAGCAAGGCCACAGCTGTATCCAGGAATGGCTAGACACTCCAGGGGCAGGGCTGGAGCAGCTGAAGTGAGTAGGTGATTTCCCCAGCATCCCATGAAAGAGGTGGAACAGGCTCTTGATATGCTTTTTCATTTGATTTGAGATGGGCACGAAGTCTTGATCTTTGGGCTCTGCAAAAACAGCATTTGGACTGGGACCAAGACCAGGCTGGAGAAAACATCTGAACCTTTAGTGTCATAAGGGAACCCTTAAGTGTCTTCTCTGATAGCTCTGGTCAAGTGTGTTTCTGTAATGATAGTGAGGAAGCAGTAGATGGCAATACAAGGAGCCATAAGACAACTAGAAAGTTATATTTCTTGTAGTACAAATGAACAGAAGAGGTTTGAGTCCCATGATAGTAAATTCAGGGTTAGCAAAATCCCCTGAAACTTCATGAACTGAGAACATCATGGTTCCTCTGTCTCTGGGGAACTTCTACCATCCATGCTTTTGGCTGTCTTCAGATTCCTCATGTAAGTGTGAGGGGAGAAGCATAAATTTCAACAAAGGGCAATGGTTTGCCTGGTTTTCCCCCCCTTTGTCTGAGTCCATTTCATATGTCCTCTTCTCTGCTGCTTGCCTGGAACAGCTGAATTCTTGTGAGCTGTTCACATGTTGCTACGTTGAACAGCTTGGGCTGAAGTGTCCAGCCCTGCCCATGCAACAGTCCAGCTCTATCTCACCTCAGGCATATAAATTAGGATCCCGCTAGCTTTCAGCTCCCTCTACAGTTAACAGACAGAGAAACCATCTGAAGGTTACAGAGGTCACCTGAGGCATAGTCAGAAGGCCCTGTTTTTTCTGTCCGTTGACTGAATGGGTAGCTTGTCTTGTTTGTGCTCCTATCCTAGGCAGCTCAGTTACCAGTTGTAATTTAGGTTAATCATGATGTAAGGGGTGTAAATAAGCAGGGAGTAGCTGAGAGAAGAAGTACTTCTGTCAAAGCAATGAGATGCACTGATGAGCGACTGGGAAAGGATTTGTGTTCCTGCTTAGGGCTCAAGAGGGAGGACATTTTCAAATATTTTAGTTCCCTTGCTGCAACATGGGGAGGGGAAACAGGGAAAAGTAGCAGGGGATAGTACTACTCAGCTTGAGAGTAATTTGTGAGGCTCTAATTTATCCCAACAATGATAACATGAGAGGCAAGCAATGACTCATGTCCATATGTTTTGCACAAAATGTTACAACCTCTGATGGTGCAGCAGAATTGCCCTCTCCACAGAGAGAGGTTGCATATCAAGCAACCAGGGTGCCTCTACCATTAATGTTGCCTTCTTGCACCTCTGTCCTTTATTTTCCTGGCTCCCACATCCCACCAAATAAACAAGTCCTTTAGTGCAAGATAGACAAGGGTATTCTGGAGTGCTTAGAGGTGCTATTTTATGAGGGGAGATGAAAAAATAAGGTCTTGGAACCTGCAGCCATTCACCTACATTTTTGTCTAGAAAATTAGTCTTCATGTTTCCTGGCTCCTGCTTGTGTGCTGCCTTCCTTAACTCCCTCAGCAAATCCTACAGATTATAGTATTTCCCCCCCAGAACCAGCTTGTACTACTGCTGTTTTCCATTAGACAGCCATCAGGTGACTGTTTCGGTAGCAGCAGTCCCCTTGAGTACATGGGGAGACTGACTGTCAGAAATATTAAGCATTTATGACTTCTGATGACTTGAAAATGAACAATGTTCTCAGCACAAACCTTGTTATTCTCTAATATTTGGGCATTTCTTTTTCTTCCTTCACAAGGGTAGTCCTTTTAGATGAGTAGATCATGCAACAGAATGCAGTTTGGCTTAGTTTGTTCTTTTTTCCCATTTTTGTATTTGTGCTGAAATTTTTACTGTTTAGTGTTACCATTTAACATGGAGTACTGTGTTCAGCTCTAGGATCCCCAACATAACAAGGACATGGACCTGCTTGAGCAGGTCCAGAGGAGGCCACAAAGATGCTCAGGAAGTTGGAGCACCTCCCTTATGAGGACAGGCTCAGAGAGTTGGTGTTGCTCAGCCTGGGGAAGAGAAGGCTCCAGGGAGACCTTATAGTGGCCTTCCAGTACTTCAAGGGGCTACAGGAAAGGTGGGGAGGGACTCTATCAGGGAGTGTAGGGATAGGATGAGAGGTAATGGTTTTAAACTGAAAGAGGGTAGATTTAGATTAGAAATAAGGAATACATTATTTCTCTGAGAGTGGTGAGACACCGGATCAGCTTGTGCAGAGAGGTTATGGAAGAGTTCAAGGCCAAGTTGGGTGAGGCTTGGAGCAACCTGGTCTGGTGGAAGGTGTTCCTGCCCATGGCAGAGGGGTTGGAACTAGATGATCTTTAAGGTCCCCTCCAATCCAAACCATTCTATGATTGTATGAATCAGAAGACCAGTTAAACGGATTCTCTTCCACTACTGTATTTGTATGCCTTCCTGAGGTATCTCTTCCCTGTGGTCCAGCAAAAGCACATAACATGAACCAAGCAGCAGGGACATAGCCATCTAACTGACGAAAGCTGAGAAATTATTGGGAGATCTGAAGGTGGCAGATAGGCAAATATGTGGTGAAAAAAAAAAAAAAAAAAAAAAAAAAGTCTTTCTGAGCCAGTAGAGGGCATTTCTCCAGGCTGGGGTACAAGGATCTTTGCTATGTCCCACCGAGGAGAGTTTTGTTTTCCAACCGTTTGTTTTGGTTTTTTTTTTCTGCAATTATAATGGAGGATTTGAATCTGTGGCACTTGTCATCCTTACATCTTCCTTCAGGAATTAAACACAATAAAAAGTATTAATTTAATTTCACTGGCACAGCGTTGATCCAAGAACTTGCTGGCAGCCCACCTCACTGTCTCTGACATTTCTGTGGTCAAGAGCAACAACCAACAGCAGTCACGGGCAAGTGGGTCTCAGAATCCCGGGAGCAGGATTTCATTAAGGAGTGCCATGGGTGTCTCTCACCTCCTTTCTATTTGAACAGTCAAGAGAAACAGCCAGCAAGCTAATCACCACCACAGCCTATTGGGAAGATAGGAATAATTATTTAAACCAGTCTTGAATTACTCATTGGCATGCATCTAATTAACAAATTCCGCTTATTCCTGTAACTATTGTGCAACAATTAGTGGGTGTTAAATTGAGCTCTTCTGCCGGCAATTTCAATGGTGTAATTTTGCCAAGATGTCTCTGTTTTGCCTGCAGTGCCTGATGCCACTGAGAATAGTCTGGAGGTGGTCAGAGCATTTTGACTAAATTTACTTTTGCTGAAAAGTACCATTCCCTCAAATCCTGGGGCATTTTTAGGGGGAGGACAAAGTGATTTCAAGGAAGTTTTTTCTCTGGACAGATTCTTGAACTCTGAGACCTGCTGGTCACTTCAGACAAGAGAGGAGAAGCCATCTGAATAAAAGCATAGAGCTGAAAACAGATGTTCTGACACAATTATGCTTCATGTGCGTGTTGGGTTTTTTAAAAAAAATGCTGATCCTGCTCCAGGGTGGACCAAAAAACAAATTTCAAAACCTTGAAAGATTTCACAAAGCTGAATTGTCTTCCTCTGGCAATGCAAGCATACCCGCCCAGGGGTACAGCTGCTCGGGGTGGGAGAAGGAGCAAGTCCCATTGAGTGCGTGAGGCTCTGCCTTGCACTACCGCACCCAGTACCGAAGACATTACGAAGCTTTGAAGCCATGGCAATCAGTAGGGGAAAAATGAGTTTCTTCTACAAGCACATCCCAAAGAATTGGATTGACATAAGATGCTGTTCCCTTCCTGTTATATTCAGTTTCTAGCAGTCATCTTCCTCCTGTAGGCTGATGTCATGGCCTGGGCAAATGTCTCTGCTGTTATACCTAGATATGCTCATGAAGCTCAAAGCAACAGCATGGGTCTAGAACAACCTCACCTACCAAAAAGGAGGCTGACATCAAGCTTCCTCCCATACACTAGGCTTTGGTTGTCCTATTTACAATTCAGTACCCTAGCTTCTGTTTCATACAGGGAATCTCAGAGCCAGGCATGACGTGACTATGTAAGCCAGATCCCAAAGCAAGGACTGAGCTGTGATTGCAGGTGTTCAAGAGACATCATGGGGACTCCTAAAGACCTTTACCCAAGCTATAGCTCAAGATATGGCCCTTCCCTCATGGCTGAGCTTTCTAACACTGGCAGATTAATTAAATAAATAAATAAACAAGAAACGAAGTCCTGGTACCAGCTGTATTTTGCACAGACCCTACCAGGGTCCTACCACTGGTAGGTATCTGCCGGCACGAAGCTGCCATTTTCTCCCCCACACACACACCTGACTCTGTCAATGGTGAGCTTAGCCCCTCCTGGGCAGGATGAGTACGACATCCCTCATCATTTCCCTGAGGTGTTTCCCTTTATTCATCAGTTTCCATCTTGTCTAGGTTGAGTCTAACCTGTTTTATGTGGGTTCATATTGCTCTTACATTAATTATCAGTAAGAGATCTTGGCTGCTCCCAGGGCCTTATTTTTTCCAGCATGAAATGGTTCTACAATGTCTGTCAGCCATTTAGGACACTTGTTACTTTTCCCTTTGACCATCCTCACTATGTTCCACTTACATTTTATATCTCTCCTATAAATAAAAAGCTCTCTGAGATATCCAAAGTGTTGCTTAAAAAAGAGGTGGGGGGAGCTCGCTGGGGGGGAATGGGCCATTATAGAAAAGGCCAGGTGCTTGGCAATGTCCCCAGCTTGCGAAGGTGGGAGCTGTCACGAGTCTGAAAAATATCAGTGTGGGAGTTATAAATAAAAGTTTTAAAGCCAGGGTTTTAGAAAGTCATCTTTAAATGCTGCATAATTTATAGCCTGCTGCAAAGAGAAGCGTGTGTGAGCTCTGGAAGCCAAGCTAACCCACTCTATGCTCCCTCCATAGTTGGGCTGTTCTTATGGATGTGTTGAGGTGCATGCTGGGCATCCAAAATTGAGGATTTTAACCTTCTGTGGGTTTACCTGGGTCACTGTGGCTGTGTTCCTTTACCTCCCGGTGTCTCCATGTGAACGGAAATAATTATCCTTGGCCTTATATTGAAAAAAAATGAAGTCATGCTGCACTCAGGTAGGGCAGTGTTGAGAGGTAGCAAGAAACCCAGCAATAAACAAGTGGTCTCACCCTGTGCTCTGTACAAGTGATTTACTCTCTTGTTGACTCCACTCCTCCTCTTTACAACAGGGATTATCCTAAAAGGTTGAGAAACTTCTTTCAATAGCAGCTACAAAATGTTTTGCTCTTCTCTTGCAGAACAAAGCCATAGAAGAGGTAGGGGGTAAGGGCCTGCCCCAAGGAGGGCTGGAATAGCTGCCAAACTGGCATTTACAGCAATCGTTTCATCCAGCCCTGGAAGTGCAGCTACCTCTAGGATGTAACATAGCAGCTGTGCTATCACCATCCAACAATAATAAACAACGGGAAGCAGAATGGGCTTTCAAGGCAGCAGAGTCTCCCGAGAGGATCTAGCCCACCACATTATCATTGCTCCTTCTTTTCTCCAGCTGGAAACAAGTCTGAAAATCATGAGTCCTAAAACAAAACCAAAAAAAAAAAAAAAAAAAAAAAAAAAAAAAAAAAGGTGTTGGAGCTTTAGTATTAATGACAAATAGCTGTGGTGCTGATGCCTTCCCTGAAAGACGGTCCAGTGTATGCTCCACTTCCCATTTCACCACCTTGGGGCTTGCTTCTGTGGTGATGTAGAAGGGCTGGTGCCACCTCTCTGGCCTCCCTCACCTTGCTTCTCACCAGACATCTGCATCCAAGCCTTGACTTGTTTGGAGCCTGCTGAGCTGGTGAGATTTAACAGGATCTCACCGCCCAAAGTGCTGTGGCTTGAGGCTATAGATTTAAGCAGAAGCATTAAGCACCCTGCTCTTTAACTCATTTCTAATCCATTTATTTAAACTTCAGCATGCTTTTAAAACACAAGACTCCAAGGCGAGAGCAATTTAGAGTTTTCCAGCCCAGCTCTGAGATCTGACCTCTGCACGTATCCTGACTGCCTGTAAGAGTGCACCAGCATAAAAGCACAGTTTGTGACAAAGCATCTGGAAGGATTAAAAACTTTCTGGGATGGAATATGCTTCTGTCAAGGACCTCTTTCCTATTTTAACTCAGTTGCCAGAAAAAGATCTTTCCTTAGGGGGCTTCTAGCCTGCCTGAGGGATTTAGAGAAGAATTGCTGAGAAGAGCATATAACGATTTGATTAAGGAATGAATGTGAGAGGGAGGGGGTTAAGGGATAGAAGGGAGAAACAGGATTAAAAAGAAAATAAAATAAGTGGGAAGTAACTGAGCCGAATGAATCTGTGTAAGGCAAGGTTTGTGGAAGCATTTTGGAGTCCAGACTTTGCGGGCTGTTTTGCCTCCTGGTGTGCATAACATCCTCCAGCAGTGCACAACGCTAAAAGAGAGGGAGTCTCAGGGAAGGTGGGAACAAGAACGATGGAGGTACTGAAACAGAGCAGAGAAAAGCAGAAGGGCAAGATTTTGAAGAAAGTTTTCCAGCCCTAGTGTGGGCTGTTTGCACTGCCTGCCTGCTTATGCCTCCTCCTTGGACAATGCTTGGGAAATCGTTACCTGATCCCTCCCACCTTTGTTTACAAAGGCAATCTGGGTCAATTAATCCCTGCTATATTTCTTCTCATTCTGTCTGGATAGTCTCTATGAAGTAAGTGGTAACCAATCTCCCAGCTCATGGAGTCAGTCTGTCTTCTTATTTCCTTATTCATTAAAGCAGACACCTTAGAAAGGCCGGAAAATATTACCAAAGCCCAGGAGACTCGATCTTCAGAATAAGGAACCAGTATTTCAGCCTTGGAGGCGACATGAGTCTGGGACATGAGACAGAGCTGGGTATGAAAACAGGCCCTTCAGCTGAGGAGCAAGCAATCCCTGGACACACTGCTGTTTTCTTGGTTTGTCTGAGGTTTTTGTTGTTGGGGTTGTGGGAGTTTCTTTTTTTCTTTTTTCTTTTCACTTTCTGCTCCCTCACCCCTCCACCCTGAATTGGCCTGACATTAGAAACTGATGTGAAATGAAGAAGCTGCCTGCCAGGATGGTTTCTTCCCTCTTCATGATCCCTCCTGCATGCCAACTCTCCTGCTGTGTTATTACAAGTGTATTTCTGTACACCACCATGCTAGGTACTGTACAGCTTCAAACCAAAATATAAAAAAGAAAGGAAGAAACACTGGACAAACAAACTGTTTGTTCATGTAGTACTACTGATGCCTGGTTTCCCACTGATTTGTGTCTGGTGATTAATGAAGACCTCTGTTTGAAACTTTTCCTGTTCTCAGGACTCTAATTTTAAACACATGAACTTGTGCTACCACGTATATCTCTGTGTCTCTCTCTGGGTGCTTATTTTTGCTTATATCTCAGAAAACCCCTGTCACTTGGCCAGCGGATTTGGAGAGAAACAGGTTGGCACATACAAATACAGACAATACAATTGTTCAAGACTAGTTTCCTTAGGAAACTGGGTAAAGAAGATCCTTCCCAAGAAGGATCCCTCACATCCAAACAAGCTGCAAGCTTTTGGAGCTCTTGTGGTGTGATCTAAGAGACAACCAGTCAATGCAGATGGACAGGCAGAGGAGTTCAGCTGAACAATCAGACAATATTGAGCTTAGTCAGCTCAAGCAATGCCAACAGGCACTTGAACTGATTTTTCTCCTATGGCTATACTGCTTGCCAACTATTGAGGCTTGGAAGGCATCTACCCTACATCTCTGTTGGGGTCAGAAAGTTTTAGGTCAGCTTGTTCAGGCATGAACTGGAATAGTAAGGACATTTCGCTCCATTGGATGGATGCCCCAGTTCAGCTTCTTGTGCTGAGTTGCATTTCAAAGAGGGCATCCCCACTGCAATCTGGTTGTGGCTCTGGCTTTGAAAGTCACATCTCAACTAGCTTTATCCCTGAGGGCAATATCAATGTGATGTAAGGAGTTTCGGCTGGGAGCTCAGGCTGTAAAAGTGGATCAGAATGTTTGACAGACATCCTGTAAAGCAAGATCCGAATGAGCCTGATTCAGTTTCAAGTCTGTTCAACTGGAGCTGAAGTCCTGCCTTTAGCTGCAAGACAGTTGTATCACAGAAAGGGACAATCTTGGTGCCATTCAGTGACAACTGTGCTGGATAAGATTCCCCCTGAGTTCAACAGTTGAACTAATGAAGAAGAAGTGTCAACTCCTGTCAGGACATAGAGCTAGCAGAGGGAGAAAGGAATTCAGTGACCAAGAAAATGTGCCTTATGGTGACAAATGCTCCACTGAGGAGTATCCCCAAAGACGCAGGGAAAACATTACACTTTTTTTTAGTTTATTAACAGCACAACGGAGATGAGATCTGGAGTGGAGGCCATATGGCATGATCTTCTGCTTTTCTCCAAGAACAGACTGGAGAGAGAGGTTTAATTGGTCTTCACTGTTTCATGTTTCTCTACACTCATGTCTGGTTCTCATGTTTCTGAAGCAACTTTGGTTGTCATGTATGGCAGTTTGCTCCAAACAGCACTGTGGACTTTTTGTATCACAGAAGATATGAACAGACAACCCATGTCAGACTGGGTCCTTCTATTCCATAACACCACTGCTGACAATGGCTAATAGCAGATGCCAAGGGGAAAGATTATGAACAGGGTGAATAGTGAGTGGTTTATTCTCCCACTAGTCTGCAGCTTCAGGACTTCCAGAGATGGAGATGATGGCTTTCTGCTTAAACAGCTGTCAGTACTTTTTTTCTGGCTGCCCTTTATTTTTGAGATCCTGTCTTAGTGTAGCTAGGGACCTCTGCAGTGATGAACTGTCTTACGAACATTACCTCATATCAAAAAATACCAAGATTTCAAGGTCTCTGGTTGTATCTCACACAGAATAAATTTGCCTATATGTTGACTACATTAAACCTTCCCTTTCAGATATATATAGCATGTCCATCAGTAATGAATCTCATCATCACCAGCCAGCAAATAGCAGAATACCAAAAACTTGTAGGATATTAAAGGCTTAAATATATATTTACTCTTCCCTATGATTTGGCTCTATTTACACCCTTTTACCCAGTTTATGCAATCAAAGGCATGCTTTTCCTTCTTCTGACACACTGGGTGCAAAGCCTTCTAGAATGCCTAACATTACCCCTCCACCCTCTCTTCTGTCAGTCATGTGACTAAGTCTCTTGAGAATAACCTTCCAGGAGACACTTAACACATTCATTCTGGGGGGAAGAGTTAAAGGGAACTTTATCACTCATATCACTCTTGGCATAACTCCTAAGTCTTAGGATCAGGCCTTAGCATAACACAACTTTCAGCAAAGCTTTGTTTCAGGTGATGAGTTTTGGTAGGGACCCTTTTGTCTTGACACTGACACTCAACACCAACTCTTCTTAGAATATAAAGAGGGAGAAAGTATTTTCCTTCAGCACTACAAGTAACTAGCTAAAGAAAGGTTATTACTTACCAGTGCTGAAGGAACATACACCACAATACAGACCCAGACCAAGGAGACTGAAATGACACAGCGCAGGTCTACTTGTAAATGGCCATAGCAAATATAATCTCTTGTGAAGAATTCCCAGGGCACAGCCTTCATTTGTCAGTTCCGAAGCCTACCTGGAACAGAGGTAAGTAAATCAGGGGAGGATCACTTACTAGTAAAGCCTTCCTCAATGTTTCCCCTCCCTTCCATGGCCAGCTCATTTCCATTGATCATGTTTGCTGACTTAGCCCAATTTGTCTCTGTTTGTTGTTTGTCTAATTCACCTATGGAAGATGGGAGGTATCAGATGCTATTCAACAGAAACTTGAAACTGAGCATAAGTGCAAGGTGGGTATTGTATCTCTTTGCAATTTACAGACATAAATCCCTCTCCCTTCCTTTCTCTCTTGGTCACTCTTGATTTGTTGAGGACTTGCAATGTTAACTGTTCATGCTCAAGAACTACTTGGCCCTTGAAAGAGGTAATTTAACAAAGACTTTCTGGAGCAAGAGAGAGGAGAAAGTCTCTCAGAGGCAGCAGGATCTAAGAGCATCTGACTCATTATCAGTTATTCTAATATCAAGTCACTATCTCATTCTTCATGCTGAGCTTTTCCAGAATCACCACACATCTCTGCCTTAAACACAAATATATTGTCTTGTCCACTGTAAGTTTTTGGCTGCTCCTGCCTTATGTGGTTTGACATTGCTTGATAATTACTAATCCAGTCCAAGCCTGAGCTACACATGCATGGGCTTTCCTGACCTCTCCTGTGGTCCTAGTCTAATGGTCTGATTAGTCCCAAGCAATATGTGGTTCCCACCATCAATTTCTGTGGGTCCCTGGAAGAATTCTCTTAATAGAAACTTGGTTTTTGGGGTTTCTCAAACCCTGACTGGATAAAGCTGGGTTGAAAACTGTTCTTTTATTATTATTATTATTATTATTATTATTATTATTATTATTATTATTATTATTATTAATATTATAGTGTTTTTGTTTTCTTTTCCCGTGGAAAATGTTGAGATTTCACCAAACAATGAAAATGTTTGGCCAGGATCCCTCCATTTCAGTTCAGAAATGATCCCCCATGGGAATTGTAGCTGGTATGCTTTGTGTCCCTGTCCTTCACTGTGAGCTGACATTCCTGGCTTGCCCACATCTTTCATGCTGCAGCATGGTCCCCCCTCTTGCTGAGACAATGCCATGCACCATGGAAGTCATATCACCATGGTGCTTTGTGAGAAACGCACTTCAGATGGCAAGCTCAGCTGCTGGAGCAGGATGGGATCACGAAGTTCTGTAGTGACAGCCTCTAGGAGACACTCTCCAAAGATTTCCCAGCTGAATCTCCAGGCCTCCTGCCACACTCTGAAGTCTTATTGAGAGATTGGTCACAATTTAATACAAAACAATTTTGCTTTTATTGAAAAGCAAATTTTCCACTGAAAAATATTCTGATGGAAAATTTCAAGCAGCCCCAGATGAAGTTGTTTCCAATGCCCTTTGCACTGTAGTTAACTTAATCTCGCTTTTGTTGGATTTTTTTTGTTGTTGTTGTTCTCTCTGATTAATCTCTGATAACGGATGGGAGAGCTCCCTTTCATTCAAATGTGAGAGCAGGGGAAAATGACATATATTACTAGCAACATATGGAAGGGTTTGTACATTTCCGAATGGACAGATTTACAAGGTGAGCTCTCAAAAATCCCTGAAGAGAGGGAGACGTTTCCCTGTCTTTTGTATGTATTAACAATGAAACAAAAACCCTTTCAGATCTAAATCCAGCAAATAAAGATCCCCTCTTTTTTTTTTATGTTTCTTTGCAAAGGGTTTTGAACATCAGTATCCCATTCAACTTGTCTGTTTTTTTCTTTCTTATTAACTCATTTCAGTCTGTTGAAAGGTGCCAAACTGCCTGAGCTAGAGATCTCGCTCTTGGTTTTGTTGGGTTTTTTTTTTTTTCTTTTTTTTTTCTTTTTTTTTCTTTTTTTCTTATAAGACAGAAGTTCCATGCTGTAGATTAAGATCTTCAACTGATTGGACCTTTCCCATGTTTTCAAAAAGTTTATTCTTACTGCTAACATCTACTTTACTATCTTAGTGAGGTAATAAACCTGTTTATCTAGGCTAGTAAGACCTCCCTCCTTCCCAGCCTACCAAGTAGCAGCTTCCACTCACTTTCCAATGTTTCTAAACAGAGTGGGACTAAAAGTGGTGACCCAGAGATCACGAACTGGGTAAGCTTTAGCGGGGCACTGAGCTACATGTCATCCCACAAACTTACTGCCTTCTGTTCTTTTTTCTCTTTTTCTTCCTTAACTCCCTAACTTGCATATATTCTTTTGTCTGAAGTGATGCTGCAGCAACTGCTAATTGCCCAGTAGCATTTTTGCTGTGGATGTGCTCTAGATCAGCTACATTTCAGCCTGGAAAGGAAGGTAGGGGGCATGTTTATATACTTGCAGGTGGGAAAATGCAATAGACAGCATATTCTGTTCCAGGCTAGTTGTACAGTTCATCTGCAGATCCCAGGTTCCCCCATTAAAACCTACCCCCTGCCCCAGGGAACAGCCTGGCAAGCTCTTCTGACCCGACAGCACTGGCAGCTGTTTGGCAGCTTCTGAAGTGGATCCAATCTGGTATGAGTTTGCTGCACTTTCATTTTGTCTACATCTTCCAAACAAATAACCGAGTCCAGAATCCCAAGCTGTGTTTTGCAATGGAAATGCTTCAACGTCTGGGAATTGCCTCTGCTGCAGGGAAGATATAGAGCACTGTTAACTGTTTAAAGGGTCAGCGAAGAAGCGAAGGCAGTCCAACATTTATGGGCCAAACACTTGCTTTCAGGGCTTGCTAATGAATGCCATGTGGTTAGGGAACCTGGTAAAACCAAAGGAGCATGAGGAAGTCTGTCTCTCTGAGTCAGTGCCCTCAAAATTCTTGGACCAGCTTTTTTCTGTTAATTTCCCATCTCTTCCATGAATCTTCTTTTACTATCCGACCTCTTAATTGGAAACACTATACCTTTACTATTCAGCACAGTTCCAGTGAGTCCCATTCCACAGCCTTGTGGACAATCAACACAAATTGGAAGTTACCTGGGTTTTCAGAGAGACATAATTTCTCATATTTAGCACCACTGGACTTGATGTGAGGAGCAGCAGAAAGAACGCAGCAGTGTTCAAGACCGCATTGCTTAGTAATGTACACAGATATCTTTCTGTACCAGGCATTACTATATAATCCAAGACAAGAGAGTGAATCAAATAACAGCTGATCCAAACCTACACTTAAAGCTGAAAAACAGTGGGGGAAATATGGCTGTAGGGAGGCAAGATTTTAATTCTTATTTGTGCAGTGCTTGAGAAAAGAAAAATTAGGAGAGAAAAAATTCTTATCTTTCATCTAGAGGTCTCTAGAGCTTCTAATTCCCTTTGCAATAGTCTCAGAGCATCCACATGATTGGACTTCATGGATTAGCTGGATTTTATTACAATGTATACGTGAATTTACAGTCTCAAAACTTTTCTAAGCAAATATGGTTGCCTTATTTTACAGCTGGAGTATGGGAACTGGAAAAGACTGGGCATCCTGCCCCAATCCACGTAAGAAATCAGCAATAACATCAGGCGTGGAATCCCTGCCTTTGTTTTATTCCCACTACGGCTCCTCCAGCCTCATCCTTCCTCAGAGAACACTCCTTTCTAAAACCTAATTAAAAGAAAGGAGGTTAAATTATTTTTTGCAACTTCTGTTTAGAATTTCTTCTACCTCCCCATGAGAAATCCTAACTGGATAGTTAAAAAACAAATCCATCAAGATTTCTGCTTTATTAAGTTACATATGTCTTGATCACAGAGCTAATCACAGTTCATTTAATCTCCTGTTCTTTTTTTATGTTATTCCAGTGCAGCAACAGAGGGGCTGATACAAAGTCACATAATTCCCTGAGGAAGGCATGACGCTTCAGGGTATGTGTATCTTTAAACCAAAATTTATCCAAATACAGAAAGATGACAGATCAGCTCAATACAGCACCTTTACTTTTCTGCCAGACTAAGTTTTGTTCAACTTTCCAGCTGCTTTGACTCAGGTCAATGATTTGCCAAAGGTCAAAATCTGAGTCAGGAGCTTGGAAAACCCACAATGCTGCTGGCTCCCAGCTCAGCTTAGACCATACAAGCCCTCTAGGTCAAACCCCTCCTCACTTCCATCAATCTCTCCTATCCCAGAGCAAATTACTTTCTTCTTGGAAGAAGCCCCTGACTGAGCAAGATAGGCACAGCTGCACTGGAACACACCTGTACTTTTTCTAGCCAAGTACCTTGCAAGTATCTTGAGAGTGGCTGATGTCAGGTAAGTTCAGAAGAAAAAATTATCTTAACCAGCTCATTTGCAAGACACCGAATCCCTAAGGCATAACTAGCTTGATTCCCCTTTCATTCCCAGCTCACCCCAGAGCACTGCCCTACCCCAAGCTACATCCAGCACCCAGAAATTCTTTCTGGCTCAGAACTGCAGCTCTTCTCTGATGACAGCACAGGCAGGCAGAGGCTTGGGTCATATTTACCTCCTTTTTTGGGCATACACCTCTCCCTCCATCCTTGCTGCAGCTCTGATCTAATCACAGTGAAGGGCATCCTGTAGGTCCATCACAGGTCTGGCCTAAACTTCAATCCCAACTGGTGGTGGGATGGCACTGGCTTGCAGCCCAAGGACTGACCGAATTCGGATGGGACTCATCTGACATGGTGCTGACAGCCTCTTCTCAATTAATCACATTAAGCATTCTCTACAGCCCATTGGGATGTAATCAGTAGAGTCAGTAAAGACTTGGGCATGGATCACCACATCCAAAAGTAACTGTCTACATTCCTACAGATGAACTGAAAATGCCCATTTCTCCTTCCTAAATGTGGCTGGAGAGACTAGTTTGGATGGCAATCTTCACGTTACAGACAGCTAAAATAAAGTTGAGCAAGTCCTTTTTTGCATTCAGCTGAACCAAGGGATGGGCCAATTTTTTCCCATACAAAACCCTCTTCTTCCTCTACTTTTTCTGCATTCACCTCTTCATTGCATCAGAGTAACGAAGACTAAAATTTTCTCTATCTCATGCTGTCTGGGAGAGTTCAGTCAACATTTATGCATTTCTAACTCTCATCTCACAGCCACTACCATATTTGTTCACAGAACAACTACCATTCCATCTTAATTATCTTTAATTAGAAGACCATTAGTCCAGAACCTGTGTAATCCATGTCAAGTGCAGAGGTAGGACCACTCCTCTCGGCAGAAGACTTGCCATTAGACTGGGTTGTCCCAGAAACAAAGCCCACCTAAATAACCTAGGGTTCACTCACAGTTTCTTTGAAACCTGTAGTAGAAGGAGGAAGAACTTACTGAAGCCCCCACCAAGCTCAAGGTATATATTATGGTGATGATTCAGCAGGACACACCAGGACATCAGGACTCCTTGCTCCCAAATAGCTATCTCTTGATTTTGAAACATTTTGATAGGGAAGTGTGGCATGAAACAGGGGAAAAAGGAGAGAAAGCAAACAACCCACAATGTAAAAGTTATTGGGTTTGTATTGTGCCAAGTCATTGAAAAACGATTTGTTTTGGACTTGGTTTGAGGAGCTTTGGGATTTTTTTAAACGAATGCATACAACCACCACTCCTCAATGGGCACATCTGTACCCATGACTGATTCTCTGGTGGCTTTGCAAAGTCTTTGGGATGATCACATCAGAGGATGGTGCCTCTCAAGCAAAGAATTTCATAAAGGAAGATCTGAGCACTAGTTAGTTATTTTAACATATTCAATATGGTATCTTTCCTGCTTTTATGTTTGCTTTTCCTACAGAGCTCTCAGAACATCTGACAAAGTTGATTAGCAGCATTAATGTCAGAGAAAAATCAGGTGGGGAAACTGAGGCACGGGCTTACTGGGGTACGCTATATCTTGCAGGTTGGTGTCAGAACTGGAAAGAGACTACAGCTCCTCCCATCCTTGTGGGTAGTGATAGCCAGTATTTTCTGAGTTTCCTCCATGGCATGCCTCCAAATTGAGTCCTCATACCAAAGCTGGACTCATATCCCAAAATAAGTGCCGATACCCTCAATGGAGTCTGTAATTATTCTCTTTGCTGTCTGGCTGCCCTCTCCCCTGCCTTCCCACTGGGCCTGGACACCTGTGTTGCACCATGATTGCCTCGTCATTTATGGCAAACAAGTCTGGATTCTTCCAATGTATATTTTTAAAACATTTTGAAAAAATCTGTTTTCTTTTTTCTCTCTTTTTTGCCTTGGCATGTGTTTTTAATTGAATCCACTGCCGTTCTTCCCCTGCTTGCTAATGCTTTTCTTTGGGGAAGCACAAGTTTTTAACAGCCCTACAAATACTCCCCTTTGTCAAGCCAAATCCATTTCTTGGGGATAACCTGCTTCTGACCTACTTGTCAGTTATACAACAAATGCTCTGCTTTCAGATCAGCCTATTACTGTTCAAATCCATACCACTCAGCCATCACTTGTACACCTGCAGGAGAGCAGAGGAAAGTCACATTTGGCAGCTGGTCTCCTCAGGAAGGCTAGGTGCTTCCCCTGAGGGAAATCGCCCACCATCTCGACAGTACTGACATTCAGAGGCACCTCTCATTGATGCTCAGCTGTGCTCTCATGACCCATCCCATCCCCCAGTGCTTTTCCTGCAGCAACTCAAGCCTGAAGCCAGGCACTGGTGTCAAGGTTTTCATCCTTTTCAGTTTCTCTCCAGTACCGTTTGCTTCGAGGAACATTCCTGTGGTTGCTGCCAGGCTCCTTTCCAGGGGAAAAGATTCAGGTGGCTTCGTTCCCTTTGTCTTTGCCAGACATTTACATTCCTGCTGATGCTGCAGGATAGCAGTGTCACAGTCAGGAGCATTGGCAGGAGAGTCTGGCCTCCTCTCCCTGGCCGTAGTTACATGGCACACGGCATGGAGCAACTGAGGAAGGATCGATTCGCGTGGCTTCCGCTAGGAGACCCAGCAAGCACATTTTATACTGATGACTGCATGATAATTAGCAACAATTCTCAGCCCAAAGGTAGAGGATTCTTTGATTTCTGGTCAGAGCTTTGAGTGAAGACACTCAAGGACAAATTTGGTGGCTCTGCCCATATTGCTTTGAGAAAGGGTTGCTGGAGAAGCACATGCAGCACCTTTCACCTCTCACCCCTCATCAGCAGAAAGGACAGATGTGCTCAGCAGGTCCCCCTTAGATAACTTAATGTTCTTTCTATGAAACAGAAAGGCAATTTTCTGTCAAGATCTCCTAGTACCCAAGATGGTTTTGGTTTGGGGATTTTGTAGCTTGGTAAGAGAGGTCCAAGCTGGACATCTTTGAAGTTTCAAGAGCAGGTCTGATTATCTCATCCAGACTTCTGAACTAAATCCATGCACAAGTATGATGATTTAAGCCACAGTAGGGTGGGAGATAGCAAGGCAGAAAAAAACCCAATCACAAGTTATACATGTGATCAGTAGCTTCAGAAGCTTTCTGTCCATTGCAGCCAGATCTGCAAGGAGCACTTCCAGGACTCCATAATCTTGTCTTGCCTGTCAGATCAATAAAAAGTAGTTGCTATGACACCGCAAACCATATTTCTCAGGCTGAGATGTGCCAGAATTTCAAACAGATGTGGCAGTGCAAACAAGAAGCCCCCTTGGGAGCATGCCAGGAGGTTCAGACAACGCAACAGCATCCAAACATGGTTAGAAGCCATTCAGAGACAGCCCAGCAATAATGGCCCGTACATGTACTTTCTGGCCTGTCTTGCAGCCAAGCCCAGAGCAACTCAGCAAACAGTGGTACTGGAAAGCTTTGAAAGAAAGTTGCTGAGTAGGGAACTTTGCTGAAATAGCACCTGCCTTTTTTTTTTTTTTTTTCTTCAATCTGTCTACTTTTCTTTCTCTCCCTTTTTTTTTTTTCCTTTTTCCTTTTTTTTTTTTTTTTTTCTTTCAGGGCCACGTTTATAGCTTTTTTTGCTGCTTGGAAAAGCTAACCCCAGGCCTGTTTGGCATTTGCTCTTGGC
Source organism: Athene cunicularia (assembly GCF_003259725.1). Classification (NCBI taxonomy): domain Eukaryota; kingdom Metazoa; phylum Chordata; class Aves; order Strigiformes; family Strigidae; genus Athene; species Athene cunicularia. Next base: position 21,623,495 of record NW_020799107.1, read on the forward strand.
CTGAGCCTTCACATGAAGATTCTCTGTAAATAGGCTAATGTTGGTTTCATTTCCATTCTGAAAGCAAGAAGGGATCCTTCTGTTTCACTAATCCTTTCTTCTCCGGCTGTAACAGAGAGGGTTGGAGAAGGGCAGAAGGGGGGTTTTGGCTGGAAATACTGTCGGCCAGATTGGAGAGGTTCTGCAGGAACAGGTTGACTTTGTCAAACCGTTTGCCTGAAAGCAAGGTTTCCCAGGGAAGCATGCCAGATCATCTTTCACGTCAAAAGGTCAGAAACCCACTTCCAGCAAATTTGGACATTTTGAGGTTTCACTTAGAGGTGGAATGAATTATTTTTATTAGAAGTGGGTTTTTCAAAGAGAGGGAATATCTCTCCTTAGACTAAGTAGGAGTGTTAGAAAAACAGATGCACTTTCAGGCTCACCAGTCCTTCTTCAGGTCTGAAACTGGAGTGCACCATTTTCAGCTGCACACAGGTGGAAAACACTTGTACTTGGTTTAAAATCTCCATGTCAGCTGTGTAGACAATTTGAGGAAAAAGCAATCAGCTCAGGGAAGAGATATTAGGGAGGGAGGGGGTCAAGATAATAGTGTGGACAGAGAGAAGTACCTGAAGCTGTGTGTCTCTGTTGAATCCATACTTTTTAGCTCCAGTTCGAGTATCCAATTTATTTTGCATTTTTTTAATTATCCTTTTGCTCTTATGGCAATTCTGGAACATTCTCTGGTGCAGGAATCCTGGGCTTTAGCTCCTATCCTACACTGGGATTAAAGAGCAACAAGCCTGCTGCTCTGGAAGAAGGCAGGAAAATGTTGGCATAAGAACAGACAGTACAGAATTCTTTTTGGCCTTTCTCTGAAGGCTAGGGAAGCCTGTGTAGCCCCCACAAGTGGTGTTAAAGTAATGAGAGCTACCCTCAGTTTTATTCCAGCTGTGGTTTGCTATCAGTTGTTGCATTAAACTGAACTACCTGGTACATGTAAATCTCCTCACACTGACTATTCTCCATCCCCAGCCCTTGTGTTACCCAATATGGGAGCCTGGTAACAGGACAAGCATGAATTTAGCTCCATCAAAACATCACTTGAGCAACTTATGTATCAAAGTAAAAAAAAAAACTGTTCACTTGGATGGCTTAATTCTGCTACTGCTGGTGCACAGAAGAAATGGGCATTTGTATTTGAGTGTAGAGGGTGCTGAAAAAAAAAAAAAAAAAAAAAAAAAAAAAAAAAACCAAAAAAACCTCTTTGCTATCATGGATTTGGATCCCCAGGCAGTTCTGGACACTGAGCTCCCTCCTGAGTTCCCAGGAGTAGATGGGCTAACGCAATCATTATTTATTTTATTGGTAGAGAATTCATGAGAATGATTCATGGATTACAGACCTGTTCCCTGCATTTTTGCAGGTGTGTGGGCAGCTGAGGACATGACAGAGGAAGAACGAATGGTGCATGGTTGTGGGAGACCAGCTCCCAGACAGGAAGATCAGTCTGGGGAAGCTCACATGAGATTCTTGAAAGCATAGTGGTATTTTTTCACACTATGTGCACTTTCTATAAGAAAGTCCTTTGCCACTAAATGCTGGGGATGCAAGAAGCAGGAAAGAGGAGGATTCTCTGAGGATGGTGCCTATTTAACACAACAGTCTACAGGGCAGCCTTCTTGGCAAGTCCTTTAAGGAGCTGATTAATAGGAGCTGAGAGGTCCCAGCTACAAGATGGATAGTGCTGTAACTTTCTTTCTTATGGTTTTTCCCCAGGCAATTTGCCACTGACCACGGTAGAAGAGCCTGCTCAGCTGGGTGGATGCTTAGTCTGCCATTTGCAGAGGACATCTGACAAAAGGCTTGGGAACTGCAGTGCCACCAGCACAGGCAAATGGGGAAGCAAAATGACTGCCAGTGAGTTGCATTCAGACAAGGGGATGCCTTTCTGCAGTGAATCTGAGCCCTCCCAGGAACAAAGCCATCAAAATGTGAACTAAAACATTGGAGAAACTCAAGCTGGACCCATCCAGTGTTGTCTGACCCTGGTGAGATCACACAGCAGAGAGTTTTCACTAGCGAGAACAGGAGACAGTGAGTGACAGGTATCACAAAGAACAGTCCGAAATTCTCTCCTAGGGAATAAATATCATGTTTACCAGTGCTGTCAGCACCCAATGTCCAGCTCTGTGCACCTGCAGATGACTTCTTACTGAATTTTATTCCAGTCCCTCTTTCTTTCTTTAGCTAAGCAAGGTAGGAAGGGTCTAATTTTTTAAAAAATTATTTATCTATTTATTTGCCTTTCTGCACATAAATCAATTCCTCCTTTTCCATCCTGGCAGGGTTTCAGCAAGCGGGAGGATGCGTGGGAGCGGAGGCTCCTGAATGGTTGCACACAACTCCCTGCCTCCTTCCTGGCATGAAAAAACGGTTTCCCAGCACTGGGTTTCCATATTGCTCTACTAGAAGAAACAGAGCTGGGCATGCTCTCTCTGGGCCTGATCTTATCTAAAAACGCTCCCATCACTGTATTGCGTAGGTATGGGATGGCTGTGGAGAACCCTATTTTGGCAGTCTTCAGCAAGCTGTATGGGAGCTCTGATTTTCACATACCCTGCAGCACCTTTTGTCTCCTTTACATCTCAACTTTTTTTCTTCCTTTGATCTAAAAGAGACAGAGCTTCCTCCTTTATTCCCTTGTTAGGTTTCAGGCCCTGGAGGATTTATGATCATTAGGTCATGATCATACAGAATCTGATTCAAACTCAGAGAGACCTCTTCTTCTATCGGTCCTCTCCAAGAAATGAGTTTTCAACCTGAACCTGACCCAGGAGAGAGAGGAAAAGTGACACAATCAGTATCAGGGCAGAATCTGAAATTGCCTAGCAGGCAATAATATAATTTGTGTGAGAATAACCTATTGGCATCTAACCCCAACAGGCAATTAGTCACTAGAGACTCACAGTGGACAAGAGCCACAAAGTCTGGGCTTACACTTGGATCAGAACTCACATCTCCCTTCACCAAAGTGAAACCACTGATATTTCTAAATCTGGCCTCCCACTGGCAATGAGCCTGAGTCAATTTTGTAATAGTGTTCAACCTGGGAAACCTTTATCTAAAGTCATATACTTCTTCCTTTGAGATCAAGCAATTAGGACATGTCAGTTAAAATGGATTTATCCTGCTCTCTTTTGTCACCTCATGGCAAGGGACAGGTGCTAGCAGTCTGGGAAAGACAGAAGAGTGGAAAGAAGATGCCTGAGATACATCTCCTTTGTATGTGTGTTCTTTTTGTCCTTTCCTTCATCCAGATTTCTTCTGTTTCCTTCTGCTGCTGCATGCCTTCCTCACCCTCAAGCTACATCACTGAACCTACCGTTGGCTTAGCAGCCCAGACAGGAAACCATGTGGCATACATCAGCAGAGCTTTCTGATCAGCTGGAGAGAGTATGGTAGAATTTTCCCCAGATCCTTCTATGCACTGCTTTAGAGCAACTGAACAAAAGACCAGAGCTGTAGGCATCCAGCAAAGTAGTGTTAGTGCAGCCAGGCAGTCACTGGTCATTTCTGAACAAGGGTATTGTGGCTCAGCTGGGGCAATGACAGGTTTCAGTGATGATCTTGCCCCTTCCTAGCAAACCTACCTTCTGAATAGCAAATTGGCAGACACACCAAGTTGGCTGGACCCCAGGCCTTCCTGGATCCCTTCCCTGACTTCTCATCATGCGTGTTTTAAATTACTGTTTAAATCAAAGATGTCAGTGATTCAGGCCAAAGGGTTTTGCTGAGAGGTAATCTCATACTTTTTCTCTGGCGTCCTTCCTTGTGCTGATCCCAGCACCGAAGGCTTGGGGATCATGAGGGGGCTAGTGGGGCTGCCTTTTTGTGCTGCACAGAGAATGGCTTACTTCTTTAGAGGACCAGAACATTTCATGTAACATTTCCTGTTATAGGAAGGACGTGGGACAAAAATTACATGTCAGATCTCTCCTGGGTTTTGACACATTGCAAGTTGTAGTTTTTAAGTTTGTTTGCTTTTTGTTTGGTTGGGTTTTTGTTCTTTTGCAAAAGAGTCACATTTGTTCCAGGGGCTTGGGAAGAGGTCAGGGCAAGTGTATGTGATAGTGTGAATGCTGTATGGACCATTATGAGGTGAAATTTAGTTTTTCAGAGTTTGACCTCAGTGACCCAGCTGCTCTGATGTTCCTCTCCCTGGGTACCTTCTGCTGATGTGGGATGCACCCATGCCTCACCAGCAGTCTCCATGTGAGCTGAAAGATACTTTCAGAGACAGTGCAGACTAGAAGGAGTGTTTTAGAGAATTGCCCGGCTGCCCTAAACTGGGACTATAGGACCTCAGAATGAGGGAGAAGGAATCTAATATCTGCTGTCAAAATCTACAGGAGAGGGGAAACTCCTCTCTGAGCATAGTGGATATTAATGTATACTCCCTCCCCTACGACAGCATATCCCACTAGGGACACTACCTATACCATTGGTAACATTTGAATGCAAAGGAATAGCCTCTTCTCTTTTGGAAGTGTTTCAGTAATTATCTGCAGCACTGAATTCCCTAGGTTGGATAGAAATGGAAATGCATTTCCTTCGCTGTCACCTTTAATGGCATTGCACCTCCCGCTCATTTCTCAGCCACAGCAATACTAACAAGATGCCTCTGGTGGGATGGCTGGCATATTGGATTGGTATTACATCCTGCTCCAGGTCCAAGCAGGGGCTAGCTGAGTAGGATCTGGTGGGGGGTAACCAAGCTGTACATTTGCCTTTAGTCTGATGCATAAATTTAAAGTGTCTAAACAAGATACTTGCTTTGACACTGCTCTGCCTCATCTTCAGCCTATTCCTGCTTTACCCTCAGCCTCCCTCTGTATTTACTTGTCTCTCTCAAGCTCCTTCTCTTGTCTCTCCCTTCTTGCATGTCTTTCTATCTCAGTCTCTTCTGTTAAGCTGGAATTTTGCTAGACCTAAGAGTCCTTTTTATAAAAGCCCAATAAAATATGATCATGGCTTTATAAAGTGCACGGACATGAAAAAGTAAAAGCTGTAAACACGTCTCCAGCCAAAAAAGTTCAGCACACAGACTAATGCTCTCAGGCATGAGTGAGGCTCCTGGAGTTAGTCTGAGGGGCATGAACCACTTTTATTTCCACCCTTGGCAAAATTTTCAATCTCAGCACCTCAGTAGCAATCTCTAGATTCCTTCCGTAGGGGATCTTTCCCTCAGCCCCCAACTTGGCTATAGTGCAGCTCTGTTACTCTCCAGACTTCTATCCTTACCAGTCCCTGCTAGGGATTTGTGTCCAGATCAATCTTTTCTTGCTTTTTTTTTCTTTTTTTTCTATCCTAAATCCTGAACAGCTGCATCTCATTCTAAGGAGCAACAAAGTCCCCAGTGGGTGGGAAGGATGTCTCCTCATTACTATGTAACCTACTGTTGTCTTTTGACACCTGATTCTTCTCTTCTGCTCTCTAAACGCTGAATCAAAATGGACCTAGCCCTGTACTGCCAGTCATATTCTTGCACTGTTTTACAGACTGGACAACACAGATTTAAAAGTTACCATCCATTTAAAAAAAAAACAAAAACAAAAAAAAAAAAAAATCAAAAAGCAAACATAGATATGTTAGTATAGTTCTCAGTTGGATCCTTAATACATTTCCTTTAAAAAAGAAAAAAAAAATGCTGTCCTGCACTTGTCTCATATCTATTTTCTGTGGTCAGTCAATGCTTTCCCTGGCATCCTAGGAACTTTCATGGAAATATTCTGGTGAACATTAAAACCACTCTGGTTCTTTGAGATTTCCATGGATAGATACAGTCCAAGGTTTCTTACAAGTCTGATTTTTAATGACATCTACTCAGACATGTGGCTGGGACATCAGCAATATTGAAAAATAATCTAGAGATTCTCTCTTTGAGCTAGAAGTGCAACAGGAGAGGACATTCATGTCATAGGGATATCTGCCTTTTCTGAATTTCTGAATCAGTTACTCCCATCAAAAATGAAATCAGAGTTACCCACACACTCCAACAAATGTTTAGTAACAAAGCACTACTAGACAGATGTAGTAATAGGATAAATCCTGTTACTAAGGATTGCTCTGTGCAGCAAAACAGGCATTACCCATCATTCCCTGGAATCTATTAAAATTAAGCATTAGATCCAACTTTACATAACTTTCGAAGATTTCAGATTTGGAGCCAGAGAGCTAAGCAAAACTAGAGCACCAAGCACAAACATCTCCCAGTTTGAGAGAAGTCTGGAAAGAGAGAGGAGACCATAGTCACAGATGAGTTTTAATCAATCTGTCCTAGGTAAGAATACATTGCCTCCTTTGTGAAGTGAATCTGGGTGCTTTGGGAGGCCAACTCAAGTTTATATGCTTTTTTTCTCAGTCTACAATGTTTCTGAGATTAGGGTGTTGGTACTTTCTTCCTTCTAGAGATAGAGTGTCCATGAAAAGCCCTCCTAGCACTTCCATGCAAAAGGAAAGAGCCTGTTTTCAGTTTTATGCTCAGATGGAAGCCAGAACACCAAGCCAATACAAATATGGTGAGAAACCATTGCTCTTTAGATCTGACACCTGACTGAAGTACACAAAGACAACAGGGGGGTCTTGTTCCTCTCCCATCTATTTTGTTCTATTGGTGTTTCTCAGTTTTCTTGGAATAGACAATTCTAGTATTTGAGAGAAGTATAAACTCCCCATTTAGTCCTTGTCATCTCTACTGGGTTGGTCAGTTAGTGCCGATGTTCAAAGGGCAATGGGCTGCATTTTCTGAGAGAAGAGACATGTCGAGGAGATAAGCATGGACACTCACTGTAGGTTACAGGTTTATTTCCAGGGTTCACAGCAATTCAATCAGCCGCATATGTGATTAACTCCATTGTGAACTCTGTCTGGGAGGAGATCTCTGGAGAAATGTCTTTGTACATGGACAGAATCAAGATCTGTAGTTTCTGCCTGACACCCTTTTATCTGGATGACAAGGTACCTCCAGTTACCTATGCCACCAATCTTTGGACCCATTTCGTATCTCCTTCTCTGAGGAAAGATGTGAACCAATGTTACTATAACTAACAAAACTAGAGATGATAACTAATTAAAGAACAGAAATGAAATTTTTATGAGGAAGGAGAGATCTTCATGCTATGTCATGTTATCTATGGGATGATGCTCCACAGTACAGAGGTGACCTCAGAGCTTCTGCACTAACTTTTCTGGGGAAACAACAGACTTGAAAACTACATTAGCAGCAGTTAGTCCCTGTTTTGAGGCCTCTCCTCTGGCTTCAGAAACATAAACACCCCACACCTCTGTACCTTGTTAAGTCGAGTTTGTGGAGGAGAAACTCAGGTTTTATTTTGTACCATCTCTGTTTGAAGAGTTCAGCCATGGGCTAACCCCCATGCCCTGTAACATTTCAGAGCAATCGGGGAAGACAGACAGATGGAAACACAGGGGGATGGAGGGAAGCTGATTTATATGCAGCTGAAACACAGCCGTGGAGCTGCTGCCAAGCCATATAGATGTGGTGGCAACACAAACAGAGACACGCAGAACAGCCTGTGCAAATATAAACACTGCCACACGTGATGAGGGTTCACCAAGTTCATGCAAACACCAGGGAAGGAAAAGAAAAAAGAGATTTAACTGGGGAGGCAAGTGTAAAGATTATGTCAGGCACAGGAGCTCTGTTAAACAAGAAAACAAAAAGAAAGTGCCTCTTCTCTTGTTCTCCAGAAAAGCATGCTTAGACAACAGGAATTTGCAATAGATTTAAAGAACACAGGCCCATCTTCTTGTATCATCAGGCAATACTCTTACACTCCTGCACATAACAGTTGTTATCAGTGATCAGTTTTCCTCCCCTGCCTAGATCTGGTTGCTGCTAGTTGATTAAATCGTATGTCTCAGATCGATCACTATGTTTGTTTCTCTGTTAATTCAGGATTGTTTCCAAATGTAGAAGGCTCATTACAGAAAGTTGGCCTGGCACTGACCACACCAGTAAACTGGCATTTCTACTCTAGCTTTCCCATGTGAATCTACATCAAGTTCAGCAGAGACTAGAAGTCATCATCCTGCTAGAAGGGGCTCGCATGGAATTTGTGGAGTTGTGTATAGTCCCTAGAGGTTACAAATTTCAGGGTAGAAACCACTGAAGTAATTATTGCTGACTGCCATCCTAGGACAGAAGGGACATGGAAAATAAACACTCAGCCATAGCTGAGGACATCTCCACCACCATGAAGTCCTACTGGCCGCAGATGTAATAACAAACCATATTCTTGTTTTGGAGTATCATGTTGCAGAGATGCCACTGCAGCACTTTTCAGCAGCACCAAACTGCAGAAAATATTGTATTCCAGATAGTTTGTTTTCCAGAACGGTATGCTTTTCCTTCACAGAAAAAGTAATTCCAGCACTTCTTCTATTGCACATACCCCCCAACTCACATCCTGGTGTCCCTCTAACATCTGCCTCTTTACTGCCATCCTTTGGCAGCCTCCAGGTAGAAAAAGGGAAGAGAGACACTGGCTGCCATCTGTGAAACCTTCAAATATCCCATCAAAAGCTAAGCACTCAACAAACAAAGCTGTGGTGTCTTACCAAGGGCCCACAGGGACACCGCAATATCCTTTGGGCTGAGAGATTAGATGGTTAAAGCACAGAACTGTAAACCAGAAGGCTCCCATCCAAGCCCAGCCACTGACTCAAAGTCCATAACCACCTACAGGCCTTTGCCAAATACAGCTCTAAGCAGAAAGTTATATCCATGAGACTGATGAGACACAGTGTCCTCTTGTGTATTGGTGTCCATAATATTGACCTGAGCAGGCCACATAGGTTAGCTAAAATTGGTTGAGATATCCTTGAGCAACAGGCCTTGCCATTTCAATACCATTAGCTATAGAGCTGCTCTTGGCTGTTGGTATGTCTTCTATCCACCCGCAAAAGTCAGCTCCACAGATGCTGAGAATATTCCACTTTTACTGCTCCAGCCTCACCTTTTTTCACAGAGTGGTTCTCCCCTGCATAAAATCATGGATGATACTAGGAAGTTAAAGTTCCACATATTTTGTATCCTAAAGTTTCTTGTTTCTATGGAATCTTTTTATCCATATGGGGTTAGTTGGAGACTCTATTCCAGCTGGATGGCTGTGCTGGAAGCTCTCATGTACTAATCAACCTGTCTGCAATAATAAATAAATACATGCTATTTCAAGATCTCAGTCTGTCATAGTGATTTCCTTCAGACTCTTACTTTCTTGATGATTCTTTCCTTTTTCTTCAGTGTCTTAATCTCTCCGAGTCTTTCCCAACAGTTGTTAGGCACTGCTGTTATGTCATCTACTAGATGACTATGCCTTTTGCTCTCCAGACAGTTTGGGAAATGAAAACGAAGTTACTATTGCTTTTTGCATCGTATTTTTGATAAGGAGATGGAGTGAACTCTAAAATATAACAGCACAAAAGTAATTTGTCTTTTAAGAAATGCATCAAAATGTCTCCACATCTGTTTACATTCTCCAGTTCTACATCTCATCTCCACGGGGACTGAGCAACTCTGATTGGTCTCACATTGAAGTCTGGATATTTGTTCTGACTCTTTGTGAAGGCTGTACAACCCAAAGCACAGTTCTTTTGGATACATCACCATTCCAGTAAGATCACATTTCACTTTTTTTTTCTCATTTATAAAGTGCTCTTTGTAGTGTGAAGAAGGCTCAGTTGACAGCCCTGGAAATGGAGGTCCTCTGCTTAGCTGTAGTAGATGCAACGTAAGTTTCACCACTCCACCCACTGGCAACAAGACTTCAGCTTGGAACCTCAGCAAAAAGAAGATCAAGTAAAGTTCACTCCCCATGAGCAAAAGTTAGCTCTTCCGCACTCAATAAAAGTGGCAGTTTTGAAGAAAAGGCTGATTTGGGCAAGTCTTGCTTACCCTCTTTGGTTTAGATACCATCTGTTCTTTCTCTTCCATTAACAATTGGTTCCAAACATTCACATTTCAAGAACTTTCCTTGGTCCCAGCAAGGAACCTTGATAGCAATGATCCAGACATGCTCCCAAACCAACCATCAGCATCAACCTCAGTTCATGCAGTACTTTGAAGATCTGGAAGGCCAGTAAGAATCCATATTTTTCTTGGTTGCCCTGTACACACCACCCAACTCTTGGCATTTCCCAGCTGAGCAAGCCAAGAGTATTATGATGCATTGGGTAGATGGGAGGGCCAGCAATAAGCCCAACAGCAATCATGGCTTCAAATTAATAACATTTTTTTTAAAAGTTAAAAAAAAAATTATGGAAGAGGAAAGACTTCTATATAAAACTTTTTTACATTTTCAGACAACTCCTTCCATATTTTGGTCCCACACCCCTTAAAGGAGACCGCTATGAATATCTACAAAGTTACAACATTATCTTCTTTGAAATCCATCTTTAAAACTTCCCTTCTTTATAACATGGAAGGCAGTCTCGGCACTTGTTAGATCTCTGATAACCTGAGACACTTGATCATTATGTTTCATTATTCAGTAACTCCCTATCCATGTTCTTGTTCCCTTTCTTACAGAGGGCTATCTTTTTGCTTATATAGTTTATCAAATAATCTAGTGTTGGCTTATGAATGAACTTCATGAACAACAATGAGTATAAATAAACTGCATTCATAACATGTATTTTAAATGTGATGCATTTATCCTCTTCCTCACTTTCAAAGACAAAAAAATCTGTTATGTGGAAAATCTGAGGTTGGGAAAATGTTCTTTAAAGAATAAGATGGGGAAGAGCAGGCTGGAAAACAGTTACAAGTGATTCCTTCTTTCATGGAACCAGCCTTTAGAAGGCACTAGTGTTGGCACTGGAGCTACAGTTCAATTGCACACATCACCTCTCTTTTTAGTAGAGCTGTGTCACACACATAAAGTGTGAAATAAAATGAAATCTGAAGGGGGACTCTGAACTATCCTCCTACGGTATAACTTCAGGCCATTTCTGTTCAGACTAATTAAAAACCATCAGATCCACATATCTCTCCCACCCAAAACCGTTGTTTTGGTAATCAGAAAAGAGTGAGGACTGTTGTGTGGTATTTACATCTGTCAGTGATTTCATGAGCTGTTGTAAACATCCCTGCCACTTAAAGATCATGAAGCGTGTTGAGAATATATTGACCATATACTGTCACGGTCAGTGCCTTTTTAGTAGAAATGAAAATGTATTTAAGACCCCATGGCTGACTGCGATGGATTGGTTTCCATCATAAAAACTGAAATGCTTTAATGAGAACATGCTTTATGAGTCTAGCTGTTAGCCATGGGGGTGTCATCACACTCTAACCTTCCAATTCTTTCCCTCTGAGATGAATTAAAGGCGGCTGTACCACTAATTTATTACAAAGACAGGTGCTGGAGACAGCAGAAAAAAAGAAAGCAAAAAATAAAGAACGAAAGAGTGAGAGACAAAGAGAAAAGGCAAGCAAAGAAGAGCAAAAGAAAGCAAGCAAGGAAGAAAGAGCAAGAGAAAGCAAGAAAGCAAGAAAGAGAGACTGACAACCTCAACTGAGTGATAGAATTTGCCTGGGCTGCAATTTCTTTGCATGCCGGATGTCTGAATGGTTCAGGCCAACAGCATTGCAGAGGGTGGGAAATTCAGTACTGCCCAAAGCCAGAAAGAAGAGACATTTTTTAAGTAAAAACAAAAATTACTTTGTTGTTTATTTCCTTCACCAGTAAAAATTAGGTCCCTCCAGTCATGTAGTTGACCATATCATGCACTAACACTTTCCCTTACAAACATGTGATTGGACTACTCCTCAGAATTTGGCCAGACCAGCTGAAAAAAAAAATATTTTAATTCAGGAGGCTGAGGGAGTCATAAAATGCATCTCTCTAATTAGTTTATCAGTTGAGAGTGAAGGACTTGAGTGAAGAAATGTAACTATGTCAGTTCTTTGATATTTGAACAGGCTTATTTACATTCCTCACTGTATACCTTTTCCCTTTGTACCCATCTTCCTTTCTTCACCTCTCCCCCTCCCCTCTGTCATCCTTGTTTCTTTCTTCTTGCCAAATCCATCATCTACCTGCGGTCAACCAGGCAGTTCTGCAGATGGGTTGATGATACTGCAAAACACTCACTATGAGATGTTTGTTTGGCCTACAGATGAGAGGCTCATAAACTCCTGATAAACCCATTCCCCCATTACTGGTCTAACAGCTTTTCTACTGGAAAGCCAAGACCTTACCCAGGCAATGCAAGCTGTTGTCATATGTTTGGGATACCAATAGCCCCTCTAAAAACTCATGTGTTTTCAGGTTAACAGAAGAAGTGAAATTATTTTCTTCTTGGTATGTTTTTAGTGGTTGAGAAAGGCCCCAACTGTATGGGCTATTCTGTGGTTATTGGCAGGCATTGGCAATTGGATGTGTGCAAGTGTGAATGATGCTTTTTGTCTTAAGTCATACAGATTGACTGCATTTAAAATATTCTGCATCAATATTTTCTGTCCCTGATGATACCTCATCACAGCTCCTCAGAGACACCATGACTTAATCTGCCTGAGTCAGAGCACAGTGTTTCTGAGACAGTTAACATATATCCCTGTAAAAACTAAGTGGGGAAAAAAAGAGTCTGCTCCACACCTCCAGAGATCTACTCCACCCTGCATAGAGCAATGGACCTCTTTAAATCCAGACAGCCCTGGAGTAGCAGATAATTAGGAGTGTCCTTTATCCCAGTGACATTCCAAGTGTGAGCTTAGAACATCCACATCTGCTAAAAAACAAAGTCCCAAGAGATTTTTCCATGTGTGAGGTCTTCAAGTCTTCTTGAATTCCTTTGGCTAACCTGAAATGGAGATGGTCAATCATCAGGTGCTGTAAGGAGCAGTGATAGTGATAAAACACTCCTTTATCTTCTTTATTTTTTCATTAAGTGCTATGATGTGAACACCCTGCCTCTGTCTGATGGCACCTAGAGGATGGAGGACTTACATGAAGACCACATAAATCTGCAACGATGGAGGATTCCAACCTGCATTTACTAGGAAAAAGCTCATTAGCTTTGGCTTTCTGGCTGAGTTACCGCAAAGAAATCGCATTCTTCTTCCTGAATCCCTTTTGTGGTTTGAGATTGACAGCATCCTTCTTTCCACACCAGAAGTATTTGAGCAGTGTTGCTCCATGCCACCTTCAGTCCTAGCTATAATCATATTTTTTGTATATTATATATGTAATTCCCTAAGGAAACTGTAAAAAGTTCTGCAGATCTCAGAGAAAGCAAACTGGCTTCTCAGTGTGACAGAAATGAGGTGTGCTGAGAAAAGAACACCTCTAAAGGGAAATTCAGAGAGTTGTTCCCTGAATCTTGTGCCAAGTTCCTTTGTAGCCTCAAGGTCTTGGTGGCCAACAGAGACTACATCACTCTTAGGAAGAGACTAGAAAACATGTTGAACATGCTAAAATGCCATTGTGTACAGTGTCATTCCCTGACCTCAAACATAGTTTGAATCACCAGCCCTCAGAAAATGTATAACATAACCAAGAAAGATCTAGAGCAGAAACATGGAAAGATTTCCACATAGAAAAGACTTAGAAAGGAGTCCTCTGATGTAGATCATTAGAAAATAAAATACAGGAGAGGAATATAAAACTAGGACTGACACATGGCACTCCCTAATGCCCTCATCATACTCACAGAATGAGGGACTTTCATCTCTTTCTGAAGCACATGCCTAGTTTGAAATACAAGCTGCTCTTGTAACATCCTCATGGGAACCCCTTGGATTACTCATAAGGTTTAAATTTTGGCACCTGCCTCAGGATGTTGCTGAGTCAATGCCCCAGTTTGAATAATAGCCAATGGACAGGACTGCCCTATTCACCGCAGTGGGGCTCTGTGGACAGCGAAGCAGCAGTTGTGATTTCCAGTCCCAGACCAGCAACTGACTCAACCTACCTTCATTCCTGGAGCCTTAGTTTCTTCATACCAGAGACTGTTCTTCCTTCAGATGAATCCAATCTCTATGACATTGGCTCCAGCCTGTGTACCCTGCAGGTGACTCTCTCTGCCCTTCCCTGAAGAGCATTTTAGACCAATAAATAAAGTTCTATCTAGCTGTGCTACAATAAGCAAACTAATAGCCCACAGTTGCTCCAGACACCACAGTGATCCCCATCATTAATATGAGGAACATTTCCACAGAGGAAATGGGGATTTGTATTCAGAAGAACCTAATACATGCTGTAGAAGTCTGTGGTGAGATCTTCGTATATGCAAGCTGCCTTTAAAATCTCAGTTTCCTGAAATGTTCTGTCATCTCAAAAATCCCCCAAAATACCGACACATTTACATTAAAATCAGAATTCTTGGAAATCTGTTTCTTCTCCCGTTAGTTGCAAAGGAAAGAAGAAAGTAGTCCACATTAGTAATTCTTTTGTCTACAATACAGCACAAAGGCCTGGGGGACCTCTGCAGTCTTGTCAAGTACTTTGTGTATTTGAGTACTTTGAGTATTGTTACTCACATGGTGAAAACAATTTTTGTACCTTCTTAAATGTGGTGCAGAAGAACATTCATGTAATGAATCAGATGAAGAAGGCTGGAAGGACTCATTCTGATCTACACTGATGTTCATTCCACCAACTTTAGCCATTTATAAATTAGGTGCCTAGATTAAGTAGCTTTCTAGATTATTCAATTAATAAAGAAAAATATGCATTTCCAATCTGGAATACCCTCCACCTCTGGGATACCTAAATACTAGACAGTTTAAAATTAGATTAATTCAACCCCATCTTGAGACTGTCCTCCTGTGTAACATTAAACATACCACTCAGTAGATTAATTCCTTCATTTTATCCTTTTTCTCTAACCTGTTGGGTTGTTCCCTCTCTGATAAAGCCATGCCAGACCCTTATGGGACAGCAGAATGATTTTGCTATTGCCTGATGTGGTATTTTCCTCTCACAGCCTATCGCTGGGCTGGTAGATCTTGTTGTTTCATGCCACAACAGCAGTCTTCTTTCCTTTCTACATCTGTCCCTTTTGCTCTTGGTGCAAGTTCTGGGGACTTTCCCACCCTGTGGCACTTCATCTGGTTACAAAGCCACAATCCCACCACAGTCCCATTTGCCAAATGTGTTGCATAAAGTTCAGGCTTGTGGGTTTCCTCCAGTGCAAAGAGACAACAAAGATCCTCTGTGAGAGAAGAAACACCAGCCTGCTTTCTCAGGGTGCACTAGAAGAGGCCTTTGGCCTCTTCATTTCCAAGTGATTTAACTTCCAAGAGTTTAACCATAAGTGGGATTACAGAACAGGAGGAAGATGCTCAGAAATGCTTGAATGTACTGAAAGTACTTAAGGGAGTACTAACTCCCCAGTTAACAGCCTAGGGGTACTGCCAGCAGTATCTTCTAGCTGCCACTCCAATAAACTCGCAGATGAGTGGCTCTTGACCCTTTTCTCAGGGCAAGTCATGCTTCCCACCACCCAACACCTAAACCCCCTGATGTGTCGCCTGGCTCTTGTCCTTGTACGTCTGACAAGCCCTGCAGTGCCTCTGCATGGAAGATCCAGGTAAGCTTGTTAATTTGTGTCTTGCTCCAAATTTACCATGGGGCAGGAGGCTGACTGGACACCAGACACATCTAGTCTAGAGGGAGCAAAATACCAAGAAGGTATTGAGGCTGTATGGTCACCCAGTGCCATAGAGCCTACAGCAGGAAAGCAGGCTTTACTGCACACACTTTGCAAGTGAGGAACCAAGGAAGAGCATTTAGCTCCCACAGTTAGTGTGGAAACTTCCTCCAGTGTGTTTAGGCAGCGTTGTTTAGTGGACCAGCAGCTGTACATAAACATCTTGGCTTATCATCAAGTAACATTCTCCCCTCATTCTGTTAATGACAACCAAGAGGGAAGTATTTGGTATTCTCTATGAATACTCATGACAATTCCAGGAAGGGCATACTTAGGGTCTGTGGTCTGTCCCAGGCAATGTTCAGCTTAAGGCAGCTGCCAAGGAGCTGGAAGATTGTATAACGACATGAAGGCAGCTGAGCTGGGTCTGACCATATGTACATTTAGCCCTGCAGCCTGGGGAAAGTAGGAACAGGACAAGTATATATGCTGTTTCCCCCAGGTCCACCTAAACATGTTTAGTCTCTGCATATTTATTAATTCCCAGTAAAGTTCTTCTTCATGAACTTATCCAGTCTCCCCTGGAAGCTTTTCTCCATCCATGACATCCTCCAGACATGTATCTGACAGATCAGCTACACACCACAGGAAGAACTGCCTCCTTTGTCTGGTTCTGACCTAGCCCCTCCAGCTTCATTTGGTGCCCATCCCATGGGTGCCCACCTCAGTCCCCATGCACCCTCATGGACAGCTCCGCATCCCCCCGCACCTTACTGCTAATGTACGGCAGCTGTGACCAGTGAGACAGGACCTTTGTGGTGAAATAATTAAAGGCCATCCTACTCCAGTGCTCCAGCCCCTCTTTTGCGGAGTTATTTCTCCAGACATAGTCTGTACTAGACACGTATGCGAGACAAGATAGCAATCAGCTGATGCATTTTGGAGTTACAAACCAGCTGGGAGTGCTGTTCTCCGAGACCTCCTCATGTGCACCCAGAGAAAAGCCGCTGAGCACAAAGGAAGGAGGTGGATCAGCATGTCAGAGCACGATGCCTGGTCCTGCTTCTGCTCTGCGTGAGTAAGGAGGAAACAAGAAAGCTTTCTTCAGGCTTTCCTAAATCAAAGTGTGTGAATAGCTGAGGTTGGGGAAGAAGTTGCCCCCTGCCAACACACACACACACACAGCCGTTTCTTCTATCCACATCTCCTCAGGGCAACTGAGTTTCTGGTTAAGCCCAATGCTGAGTCACTGAGGTACAGATTCAACAAATATAAAAACCTTCCTCCTTGACAGCAATCCAAAAAAGCACAAATGAGCAGAAGAGATGGAAGAAAAAAAAAAAAAACCAAACAAAAACTAGGAATGTATCAGGGCTGACAGCCCCAGACAAGGTCCTACAGGAGATATCTCATCACCTTCTCTCTGCAACACCCTGCCCTGGCAAAATCAGAGCCATTCCTTTCCTGACACCTCACAACAACAACCCCCAAAAGGATTAATGCTTGTTCCTAAGAGATGCCAAGCAACCCTCTACTCCTACTTATATCACAAGGTTGCAGAGAGCTTTGCACCTGGCAGAATGAGGTCTTTTGGGTCTTCGAGGGAAGATCCCGCTTTATGGCTGGAGATGAATGACAGCCATCTGAGCCCTTGTCCCATGCTGTGATGGGTGGCAGGGCGGCTGCTCTGGCCAATTTTTACAATGGTGCCATTATCCATCAGCCATCTGGCAGGCGTAGCCTTTATTTTTTCTGCATCCAGCTCTGTGTTGGCAGATGTTAGGTGGAAAAGGAGGTTGGTGGGGGTAGACCAGAGATTTGACATCTCGTCCCTTCTCCCCTTTGCTAACATTCCTTTGGCTTGTAAGTCTGACAAACCAGCAATGGGAGAAGATTGTTATCAGACAAGTTCTTTGCAAGGACACAGGGTCACATGTTTTTAATCCATTTCATTTAAGACTTCAATGGCAACATACAAGCACATTTCCCAAGACCCAGCAAGGAAGTCTGTTCAGTAAAGCAACTAGGGGAAACTCTGGGTTTAGTTTTGTTGTTTGTAAGAAGGTAGGAATGATGCATCCTGCAGAATATCCTTGAGGGTCACTGATATTCTTGGTTATTAAAAAACCTCTCATGAGTGTCAAGGGCAATGCAGTGGGTGTTGGTGCAGAGGAATGACAGAGGGGGAATGAAGGTCTTCAACACATTATTGTCACACAGGTTTCACATTCAGGCTGCCAGTGGGGGCTGAGCTGCTCCACAGGCTTGTTTCCTGGAAAGAAAGAGTGCATCCTTCCCAAATATGGCCTGATTGCCTCAGTTGATGATGCTGGTTCTCATTATTTTAAGACCCAGAGCAGGGATTGAGGTCCTATTGTTCTCAGCACTGTGTTAAGGATGAGATGAGCTCTAGTAACCAAACCCAGCAGGAGAGGGGCTCCCTTGCACCCAGCCCGTCTGCTGGGTGGTCTCAGCAGACCTTGCGCTCTTCTGGGGAGACTGGGCTTGAGGGGCCAGCATTTCTCTGAGCAGCTGAGTACTAAAAGCGAAGTCAAAAGCAGGCAGGCAGAGGAGCTGCCCAAGGCGCTTGCCCTCACCACAGAGTGGTGTTCCTCTCCAAATGGGCTCAGTAGCTTCTGCCAAGGGCAGACTCATAGGGAACCTTGTCCAAAGACAGCGTGTCTCACTCTCTGAGTTTAACATGACGCCTTTTGGTCTCTGCAATTCCCCTAGCACCTCTCAAAGGCACATGGATTTGATTTTGGCAGCTGTTCAGTGGGCCACATGTTCGGCTGATCTGGATGATGTGATTGTTTTTGGGAGGACTTTCCAGGAACATTAAAATTGCCTGGAGGATGCATGTAGCTGGCTGGAGCAGGCTGGTCTGAAAGTAGAAAACCATCCAACTGTGACTAGTTATGGTCCCAGGTGCAGCCCGCTGGTCATATCATATCTTCAGCAGGGTGTGCCTCCACCTTCAGCCACAACAGATATCCTGAACACAAACCCACCCTAGGAATGGCAGCTGAAAGGAGACACTACACATGCACAAGATGTGCGAGTCCTGATTTTGCTCTATATTATCTGACAAAAGAGAAGGAAGGTGAGGGAGACATGAAAGAGCAGCCTGGATCTGAATTTCCAGCCTGAGAGTGGGCCTCTAGCAGCATTTTTCAGCTCACCTGCAGTGCTTGTGTGAATAGCAGTGCTGAGATGCTGGCCCTGTTATCTATCCACATTGCTTTCCTCCTCTAGTGGAGTTCAGGTTTTGGCCCTAGGAAATTAGGGCAGGCTATGTCCCTGCTGCAGCCATATTGGAGAGGTGGCATAGAGCTGCATATCCCAGCACACACAAGAGCCCAGAGGAAGGAAATATGAGGATTTTTTTGAGTTAGCTGGTGATAAAGAAAATCAAGTGATGCCTGTTGGAGTGAGATGCAGGGCTCTTTTCCAGAAGGGTCTTGAGCTCGAACCTCAGCCCAAGGACCTGTTATGAGTAATGGTTGGGTGTCACATTGGCTACCAGTGACCAGTGGCACTGAGCCCCCTGGTCTGGCAGTAGCACACTCGGATCACAAACTGCTCCTTGTAGTGGGGGAGTAAAGTAAATAATGAAACACAGAGATTTCCACTGTCATGCTTGGTTGATAACACACCAGAAATAGGTCTCCATGTTAGGATAGTTTTCCTGTCCTCAGGAAAAAAAAAAAAAAAAAAAAAAAAAAAAAAAAAAAAAAAAAGCAGACAGTACTGTGCCAGATTCTCTAGATATTATCAAATGACAAATGTAAAAAAACCTTACTTTTGACTGTCAAGAGTTAAAATGACCAGCAAGTGGAGTATTTCTAACTAGAGTAAAATGAGCACAGTCCTTGTCCCGGTGCTGATCCTTCATCCCAGTCAATCCTTCCTTCAGGAGTCATCTTCTCAGTCATCATCTTCTTGTCCATCTCTCCACATCCACTATGGACCTGTTCAGATGGCCGCCTCACAGGAAGGATACAGACAAACCTTTCGGTCGAGAAATACTGAGCTCACATGGGGATACCTTTTGCAGGAATCTTTTGTAATACAGACCTCCTCACATAAACACTCAAAACTTCCTTGGAGCCTCACCACATTTCTTCCTTATTTGTAATGGGCTTCAGCAAAACTCACTGTCCATCAAATCCATGTGTCCAATATCATGTAGTGGGAATCCTGAAGTGTGTGTAAAAGTGACTGCATTTGCTGTTGGATGTCTTAGCTAAAATGCAAATTAGCTGTCACTCCGGTAAATTATGTGGTACTAAGCTTTACTAAGCTTCCTTCTTTTCCCTTGTGTTACAAATAAACTTGCAGGAAGGATGGTCTCTCCTACACATCTAGAGATGCTGATAGCTCAGTCAGGCAGCAAGACTTGGCTGGGCCTTTCTGTTTATAATAGCTTACAAATCTTGCAGTTTAAAACCTACAAACCACATGCACATGCTGCTAAATCATTCAGCTCCACATGGCTGGCAGAACCCACCCAGCCTACACACAGCACAAAAACCCAACAGAAAAATGGACATCAGATGGTGTATGAAAAGAGGACGGATAGTCTGGGGGGAAGTTGACCCCTGTACAGCTAGAAATCTGTTTGAAATTGCCTCAGGTAGGAGCCGTAGCCTCATAAGTCTTTGCTAGAGAGATGTCAACTCCCATCTTTCTATGTTGTCACGTGCTGGTTTTGACACAACAAAAATCCAGGTGCACTTCAAGTCTCAAGCACTAGGTCTTCCTCCAGTGAGATGCCACAACGGTGCTCAAGAATGCCTGCCTCTTGCACAGAGACCTTCTGATGGGTGGAAATATTGTTTTATTACTGACAATTACAGCAAGAGAAAATTAATTACTTGTCAAAAGCAGCTGATGTTGAGCTCTCGAGACATTAATATAGCTCAGCTGGGAGAACAACATGACTGTGAGAGCTAACAGCTAGCTGGAAGACTGCAAACAGCCTAGTAAAATGGCAAAATTGGCAGTTACTACCTTTTCCTGGCTGGTTGTGTATCTCATACTAAAGAGAGGTGACAACCTTTGGTCACTGTATGGGCATTAACCACAAACAGTGCTCTCAGCAAGAGAACCCAGCCTCGCACAGCTCTGCATACTCTGCTACAGTCCCATAAAGTACCCCACTGCATCGCAGGCAACTAAACACAGACTGCCTGCCAGCACCTCGGCTGCACAAAGTGGGTGTATCAAAAATCAGCACAACAGTTTTCTGTGCATAACAGGACATTTGTTCCCAGGTTCAGCCACCTTTACAGTTCAATCCAGCCCTTGAAAAACATGTGAGCGTGGTATTATCACTCAAGCCTGAGCATGACCTCAGGCAGGAGATCTGATGGCTAGAAGGAAGACTTGGGAGCCAGCACCAAACCCAGTGTGAGTGCAGATGGCTGCAACGGGCCAAAACTCCAGGCACTGCTGGAAACAAAATGCCATTACCCAGCACTAGTTGGAGAAAAGCATCACTTTCCAAGGCTGCTACTCGCTCTCTATCCCTCTGAGTGCTGTTAGCCGAGGAGCTCTGCTTTGCACCACTGGGGTCAAAACCTGAGAGATAATGGAGGACAGAAACATAAAGCACTGTACAGCTGTCTACCAGGCACATCTGGATGCAGTGTAAACCTCACCTCTTTGTCAATATAATAGTATGCATTTATTTCTCCCTCTGGGAAAAGCAAAACCAGTTCAGATCTCTGCAACAACAACAACAACAACAACAACAACAACAACAAAACCCCACAAAAAAACACAAAAAAAACACCTATGATTAGTGATGTAGAAATGCTGCTACAGGAGGAGACCTTGCAAAATGTGGACTGGCTTAGATAAAGCAGGTGAAATATCCAACTCTGTCCAAAACAGAAGCCAAAGTCCCCTTCAACCAGGTTTTCCTTTCTCCAGGGGAAGAAAAAGAGAAGCACTGAACTGCAGAACTGATCAGATTACTCCTACCTGCTCTCTTCTGGATATGACCCTGAGAGTTACTGTCTTCTGTAGTTTCAGTGGACTTCCCACTCCCCATTTTCCAATCCTAGTCACCTGTGATGTAACAAATGTGATAGCTTCTCCAGTTCTCAGCTGAGCAAATATCCCAGCCACAATCATGACCACACCAATAAATGTCCTAAATTTCCCCAGTGACTCCTTCCCCACCACCCTTCCTGCTTTGCCTGACCTGATGTTGTCCACGTGGAGCTGGCCACACTCATCCTGCCATAAGCATCCCCAAAATTTTTTCTTCCATCCTGCCATCGCAGTAGGTTTCACAAGAAGCTGACACTAGGCTCTCCTCTCCTCACGGGGTCTGCATTCAGCGGATTATGTGTAAGCACAGATGGCTCTGCACTGTCTGCTAATTGGGGATTGTTCCTTTTTATCTAGTCACTGGGGCTTGTCTTGGGCAGGGGCTGCCTGATTTCTTTGTCTTTGATTTCAGAGGGTTTTATAAGAAGTTACCAGGCAGAACTGAAGGGCTGGTGGACAAGGCTTTCATGAATGCCTCCATTTGCATGGCCTGCCAGGTGGTCTGTAGCTGTGCAGTCAAACACACCAGTGGCTTTTCAGGGATCTCACCCTACCTGCTCTGGGCAGCAGGGTTATGCAGGATGTACAGAAATGTGACCCAACAAGTCTCCAATCCCCAGGACAAGGATGAAAGTGAACTTAGAGTAGGGATGGCTATGTTTGTCTTACCAGCTCACACCCTCTGCCAAGTCCCTGATCACCAGGGGTGAATAAGCTCAGCATGTGCCACAGGCCAGTGCATAATGAGCCACTTTTATCACCCATTTCTTAGAGTAATGTAACATCCATGCGCTGTTCTGCTCTGCCCCACTCTGCTGGGGGTGATGCATGGGAAAGCTTCAGCTCAAAGCAGCTTATGCCTCTCTATAGGCACTTCTCCATCACTGCCTGCCCATGGCTGTAAAGCATGGGCCAGGATGGTACATGCAGAGAAGTGACTTTCTGGGTGCCTTTGAATTGCCTCTTCACGCTACTACAGCCCCTGTCTCCCTGCTCTGCTTCCCTCACTCCCTAACTCACCTTAGCCTCTCTGGACCACAGTAATGGGGCAAAAGGCTGGCAGAAGGAAAAGCTATAGTACATCATCCAGATAGATAGAAAGACAAGTGTGCACACTGGAGATGTTGCAGAAGAAAAGCTTGCTTGGAAGTGTGGGGAGAGAGTGTCCCAAAAGCCAGCAATGTCATATGATAGAGCAGTGCCTCCCACAGTAAGGAAGCAGGGAAGAGGAGGAGAAGATTTTGAAGCACTAGTGAACTCCAGCTCCATAGGAGGATCAGTTACAGCAGTCTCCTCACGCATGTCAAACCCATAGCAAGGAACTCCTCAGCACATCTGGCCATAGTCTGTAATCTAACATGGCTCATCCCACCCGCTCCATTCCCCTTGTGGACACAGTCTGCCAGCGGTTCATGGGAGGCCTGAGATGATCGTGTGATTCTTTCCTACATCAGCCTTTAAGAGGGAAAATAACCCTCAGCTAGGACATCCAACACCTAATAAAAATTGCCTTAAAGAGACTTCTGACAATATTTCCTAGACTTCACATTTCAGTTACATGTAGGCACAAAATCTTCTGGTGGTAGGGGCAATTCTTATGCAAGTGAGGCTATTGGTGAGCATTTCCCAATGTGGGAAGACCTTTGGCAGAGGAATGAACTGTCTGGTTGCAAAATATCATGCAGGTATTCCTAACTTGGAACGAGCGAGACAAGCAAATAGACCTTCAACTCTATTGTCGAGTAGCATCTCAGCAGGGGAGCGCTCCTTTGCCCTTCCCATGAGCATCCAGGCATCATTAGCATCCCTAGCATGCAGAAATCTTCATCAAGGACGTGACCTCATTGTTTCAGCGGTTGCACAAATGTAGCTAAAAGATGGTCTCTGCTCCCAAAGAGCCCATAATCATGTGTAAAATGCTGGATGGGGAACACAGTTTGATTGAAAGAGAGTGTAAAGGAATAATAAGATAATAATGTAATATGTCCTTGGCCTGTCTCCCTTTCCTCAATGTGTTACTCTTTCAACCCTGATGATGTGATGTCTCATTTACAATTCTGGAAATGCAGGCCATATATATCCTTGTAACTAAGAGATCAGGGACCGTACTCTGGAGTCTGCCTGGCACAAGTCAGCTCAGCTTGGCTCATAACTAAATTCCCTTCTCTTCCCTCCTCCACTGTGGTAGACACCTTCACAATCCTTACTGGGAATAGCCCTTGGACATGTTATTCCCCAGGCCAGACCTAGGAAGCACAGGTATGAGCTGGCCAACTAAAAGGAAATGTTTATTATGCCCAGTCTGTAAGGCTAAGAAGTTGAGGCTAAGACGTGCCTATGGCCATGGGGAAAGTCAGTGTCAGAGACAAGGTCTTCCTTTCCAAGGGTCAGACCAGGAGACAAAGAGAAGCATTTTTTCAGGTTAGGATTAGCCCTTATTGTGTATCTGCTGCTTTTTTAACACATTATTCAGAATTAGTTGTCACCTAAGGCTCAACTTCATAAGAGTGTGCAGGCACATAAACCCCAGTGTCCTGTGCTGCATGCATTTGTGGGTCTTGCCAAGGTGTGAGGCATATTGGCTGCACATGCAGATAACCATTGCCATGCACAGTGAAGCCTTTCCAGCAAGCAAAAATGTTCTTTCTCAGCAACCAGGTTGGTGCTGCATGAGGTGACCTGGCAAAAATGGCCTGCAGCAACTTATTGCAGAGGGCTTCTGGCATAGGGTGCTTGAGAAGGATCAAGTTAGCTCCAACTGAGCCCCAGATGTTCAGCCACAGCTTCTGATCCTGCACTCACTACCAAGCTGGAGAGCAGTTGTTATCAAATCTTCACCAGTGGTGTCTTTGGCCACTTTTGAGTTACAGCTTGAAGTTAATCCACTGGAGGTGTTTATCTCCAGTGTCATGGGTTGTAGTATAAGGAACTTGGATCTGGGAGTCCTGGATAGCTCAGAGTTCCCATGAATCACTGCTCCTTTGAATTAGGAGGTAGCATTTGTCTCACCTCCGTTAAGAAATTATAGTTAATAACTTTAAGCTCCAAGATCATATTGCCTAGATGTGAGGCTTTACTGTGCATGGCTGCAATGGCAGAAACATCACGCTGTCTGCTTGAACTTCTATCCTTCCTCTCTGCTGCTGTGGATTATCTGTAGTGAGAGAGCAGGGAAGCAATTTCTTTTTTTGGGTGATATAAAGTGAGTGGGGAACAGTGAGAAGAGAACTGCTGATTTGACCTTGAGTGCTGGGAGAAAGCATAACACACAGTCTGTATAAAGTTTCCTCTTGAAGAAAAATAATAATAATAATAAAAAAATCTTTTTGTTCCTCTACCAGAGAAGACTATAAAAATCTGCTCCTGCAAAGCTGAAGTGGATTTCACAGCCAAAGCAAGGTCATTCCGAAACTGTTGCCAGGTCAAGTTTTCACTTTGAACATTTTCACAGTTAAAGGAGGATCCAGAACATGTAAGAAAACACAGCCCCAGACTTTCCACTTTAAACTATTTCTTGCTTGAACTATAAGGTGCAAAGAAGAGAGGAGGAATGAGGGGACTGGAGTGACAGGCCTTGGGTGATTATTTATGTAGAAAATCTTTGCATCTGCTCTTTTGAGTGAAGTTCCCATTGTTTTTTGTTTTTTTTTTTACTCTGTTTTCCAGCTGTGTAGCACAAAGCACAGGCAGGTCAACAGCCTTGCCGAAGATCACAGAGTGAGTCAGTGGCTCTGGAGAGATCAGAGCCAGGACCCCACTGTGTGCCAGCTCTTTGTGCTTCCCTCTGGTTTTAAAATTCATTTCAACCCCAGGTGCTAAAACAAGGTGAAACAGGACAAATTCCAGACTGTGGCTTTGGCAGGGCCTTACAAAGGACTCAGTGAAAATGCCACCACAATGCTGTGACACAAGACACCACAGACTGAATGGTGCTCAGTCATATATATGCTTAGGGGTATGGGCATTTCTGGTCCCCATGACTTTGCAATAGCTTTTCAAACCACTGGTCCATTTCAACCCAATTTGACAGCACAGCAGGGTCCTCCAAGATGTAACATTTGCACAGTTTTCATGAAAGCTGGCAATCAGATAAAGGAGAGAGCTGGAAATTCAGTACCCACTATAGGAAAAAGTAACTCAGCCACAGTATTAGCCACCACCAAATCCACCCAAGAAAGGGTGGGGTGGGGGGCACAAACCAGAGTCTGTGGCTGCATTTGCACAAGCAAGTTAAAGAGGACAGAAGCTCTGTACTATGTAACAGCTAGCACACTCTTCATCACAGCTGCCATAGCATCTTCTAAGGCTTGGGAGGGGTATCACACCCGCAAGAGACATGCCCAGGCATAAGATGGGTGGCATCCTCCTCTTGCACTGGATGAAGTCCCTTAGATGTGAACTGTGCCATGCCACAGGACTTGGATTCTCCAGACTGACATTGAGTGTTCCTCCTTTTTCATGATTAGACAATTAACATATTAAAAGTGATGTCTGCTTTTTCCCCAAAATTAGTATTTCTTTGTGCTCATGTTAATCAAAGTTCTGGCCATAAGTTTTATTTTCTGAAATGGCCAAAAGAAAATATCATTTAGAGAGCTATTTTGAAGTATTTGCAAAAAAATAAAAATATCTGGTTATTTTGCCAGCAGTGGATCTCAATTTGTTATTGTAGGGTCACTTGAAAGTAATAGCTGGCAAGGGTGAAAGTAATCTGCAAGCCCTGAGCTACATTGATTAATTGTGGCCAAGTTGTGCAGCGATAGTGAGGTCTTTTATTGCGAGGTCACCAAAGGGTACAGGGCTGAACAGAATGGATCATTACTGGAGGGCTGCTGGTTAACAGAAACTATAGAGCTGTTTATGAACAGGGAGCTCGGCTGGTCTGAACAGGATATTCATGAAGACTGAGCTACAAAATGGTTCGTTGTTGTGGTCATGCGCTCTGGGCTGCTAACATTCGTGGGTGCACTTGTGTGGGCATGTTCAGTTTATTTAGAAAATAAGGGCATTGAAGCACTTGTTTTCTGAGGGAGAAAAAAAAAACCAAGAGTAAGAATTACTTCAACTGTGCAAATATTGAAGAGAAAGAAAGAAGAATGTCTCATTCTCCTTTTTACAAGTTTTTAAATGACAAAGCGAAAGATGTGAAATGCTGGGCAGAGCTGTGCTTGCCATTGCCTGGGGTCCCCAGCACAGCAGAAGGCTGCTAAACCAATAATCTTGCTTTCCTGACCTTGCAGCCTCCTAACAAATCCTTTCTACTTTAGCAGGATTTGTTTCAGAGACCTAGACTGTGTAATCTGGTTCTCTGGTAATGTCCTCATTTAACAGATTCAAGGCCAAATCCTGCTCATACCTCCACTGGCGCTGTCCCATCACTTTTGGTGCAACTTCTCTGGCTGAGAGCAGACTGTGACGTTTTTCCCATTAATCTCATTCCCCCTTCCTATTGTGTTACATTTTACAGTGCCCTGGAAACTGGGAAACCTGTATGTCTTCAGCCATTTGATGTACAGGAAATGTAGTCGCTTAACTAATCTTTTCCCTCAACAGAGGGGTGGTTTTTTTTGTTTGAGTTCTTTTGGTTTTTTTTCAGAGCTGGCCTCATGATGCTTATGGAAACTGGTTATGGTAGGGGGGGAAAAGATTAGGGATGGCAATTCAGCAGCCACATACATCATGCTCAGTTAAAACTGTATCCAGGCAGCTCCAGGAACAGAAGTCCCGAGTCCAAGTGTCTAAGGCCACTCTCCAGCTACCCTTTCAACTAAAAGAGCAGCTTTTCTGGCTCATCCACCAGCTGGAACGGATGCAGGCATGACAGCCTAAGACATCCCGTGCAGGCTGCAGCTGTACC
Organism: Athene cunicularia; assembly: GCF_003259725.1. Classification (NCBI taxonomy): domain Eukaryota; kingdom Metazoa; phylum Chordata; class Aves; order Strigiformes; family Strigidae; genus Athene; species Athene cunicularia. The sequence goes on from NW_020799107.1 coordinate 21,651,072, forward strand.
AGGGTGACTGCAGCCATCCGCCCCTGCCTGGTCCTGGAAGCTGAGCAGTTGTCAGCTCCCAAGCCTGCTGGAAAAGCAGAGGAGTCCAAGGCATGAAAGCCAGTCTGTTTTGTAGAAAGCTCTGAAAGCACTGGAGCAGTCTCAACACTCAGTCAAGTAACGCTGGAAAGGACAGAATTTCTCAACATCCACCAAAATTCTTAGGTCTCGAGACATCTCAGATCCCCCATACCTTTCTTTAACCATGAAAGAGCTCAACAATTACTTTCAACCAGAAAACCAAATTTTGTATGTGTAAAGAGAGGTGGGATGGAGTCTGCAAGCACAGCTAGTCAGGGTTACAGGCTACTACAGTGATGTGGAAGAGTGTGAGTAAAGTTGAGGATGAGATGGTGGAAGGATAGAGATGAAGGTCCTACAGGGCTCTCACTGTGACCCCTTCAACATCTTACACCACCGCACTTGAAATATGTTCAGATTTAGTAAGATTTCAGTGGACAGTGAGACATATAGTACAAGGTCTGAAAACTTTGCTGGCTCTTTGGAAAGATGAGACTTTAAGAAACAAACAAGAAGGTCTTCAAGGCAGATATGGGAAACCAAAAAACATGCTACTCACAGACTCGGAGACCTCAGAAAAGCATCAAAGATCTGGCAACAAGTGGTGGCTTCAGGCAGAGCTAGAGCAGAGAGAATAGCTAGAAGGGCCAGTCACCTGGGAAAGCTGCTACAGTAAAGTTTATGTTGGATCAGGCTGTCCTGAGGGATTTCTGCAGGAAGATTGAAGAGGCTGCTGAAAACTCCGGAAAAGGAGTGCAAATGGGCCATAAAAATGAAGGCAAGTGGGAGGCACGATTTTTTTCCTTTGGCCTAAATTTGTGCACAGGCTTTTGTTCACAGACGAAGTTCTTGTCCTGAGGAAGAATCCATCACTTTGGTATATGAATGTTGGCAGCATTGGCATCATTGCCAGGATGCTTGTTTACTGTGCTGCTTCCTAATGTGACATTTCAACACGAAGAAAGGGCTCATCAGCTTTCTCATGCTGCAGGAGAGGGAGATCCCTGCTCCTCTTCCTAACCCCACTGTAAATTGCCTGCTCTTCAGGGCACTATGTTGTCTAAGTTTACCCTGTCAAGTTGGTCCACATTTCTCTTGAGCCCTTAACCCTATGTTGCACATTTTGCACACACTGGTTCAATCCCATCTAAAATGTAAAAGTTAACTGCCCTAGAGGAAGCCAAATGCCTTAAACCATCATTTATACCAAACTTGCTCTAGACAGAAGAATGGTGACCAAAGGTCCATGGATCTCAGTGGAATACAAGACCCACAGCTACAGAGAAGCTCTCCTGGAATTTCCTCTTACAGGAGGGCTCAGCTTCCTTGCCCTATTCCCGTTAAGCCTTCTTTTGCCAAGGAGCACACAGTTCGTTGGCGTTTTCCCGAGACCATTGCCAGTGCCTTCAAAGACACGACGTCACGTGTGCCGGAGCATGCCTCCGGTCTGAGTGAGTTCCTGTCAGCCTGACGTGCGGGGGGGATACTGAATTAATTCCTGATGCCATTGCATGCATCACAACATGAAGATATCACCCACTGGCATAAGTGTGTTGAGTCACTACATTTCCCCAGGCTGCAAAAGAACAAGAATCATAACTGTTTCCCGGCACAGACCCATGAGGGTGCTGGCTGCTGCCAAGAGACCCATGTGCTCTGCTCGACCTCCCAATGACTTTTCCAAGGAGTCAGCACCAATGCAAGGCACAAGTGGGTCTGCCTTTCCCTCTCCCTCTCTCTCAGCCTACCATGGCATGGTTGTGAAAGGTAAATAGGAATTGTCCAGAGAAAGCTATGTGCCTGCCCCAGGTTGTGAAACTTGGTTCATATGAGGCTGCGAAGATTTCCCCCAAAAAAAAAAAAAAAAAAAAAAAAAAAGGAGGGGGGGAGGAAGGAAATTTTAAAAAAGAGATGATGATTTGGGCCAAGTTCAGGCCATTGATTTGAGCTCTGAGTCTGGGAGCCCAAGAAACAGTTGTGCATTTAATGGCCTATTATTTTGTACCCAGCACAGACTCCATTTTCACTCGCAGCCTCCTGGATTGCATCTGATCTTATTTCAACAACCTTTTCATGCATATGCTTTAATATCACCTTTTTATTATTTCTTTAATATGGAGTGAAACAATTATATGGGCCACTCTCCACCCTATGGACCAGTGTGTCCCAAGGCTGTCGTCAGAGGGTAACAAGGACTCTTGCTGGGTCATCAATGAGTGACACTATGCTCCACAAGGAGAGCCATCAAAGCAGAAATAGGAGTCAGGATGTTTCCTAGGGAAAATGAACTGCAAGGGAAAGGATGTCTTGGCACAGGGTGAAAATGCCTCCCCTCACCAACGAGGTGAGGGAGTTTGGGTAGCAGACTGGTTGTGGGGCCCTACAGCTCTTGCTCAGTGTACTTTTGCTACTATCGCACAAGCTGAGCAAGAGGAGGGACCACCACCGCAAGCCTTTTCTTAGGAGTGTCAGTGAGACCTGTCCCTGGCTTACAAACACCCCCCGTGGCTCTGCTGTGATGACTATGCCTGTCTATGTTAAGGGAGCCAGCAACCAGAGAGCAGAGGAGGATGATGGAAAAGGGGAGGCAGGAAGGCTGTTGGTCCTGGATGGACAGACAGACAGATAATTATTGCCTTTAGGATCCTGAGGGACAAGTAAATTGTAAGGGAAGCTGTAATATGCCATAGAACGAATATCTCTTGTTGAGGCTGTGATTTGTCACAGCCAGGAGAGTTATGAATTTTAGTTCAAGAGTCAGTATTATTTTAGCTTACCCTTGAGGATCAGGATTCACAGGCTGGAGATGAAGTGGATGTTGTATAAAAATGTTTCCCCACTGGTAAGTGGGTGTTTCTACTCTTCACTGAGTGGTCTGCGTGATATGCAGTTTTAGAGAGGGCATTTGGTATACGGCATAAAATATATCACATTACAGGTGAGAATCCAAAGCTTTTGATGGGTCTGAAGTGAGACAGCTCTGAAAATGCAGATAACTGGGTCAATGACAAAATGTGCTATTTTAATGCCTTTGAGGTTTTGCTTCTGATGAGTATTTGGGTCCCCACACCTCTAGCTAAGGATAGGAAGGGGGATTTCAAGCAGGAAATATCAAGCACAGGCAATGAGAGGAGATAATAACTTGAGCTGTGGCATAAGGGAGAGACTTGTCAGGGATCTCAGCACTGCAGGAGAGGGGAGGATGGTGGCCTCAGAAAGAGACAACAGAAGAGGCTGGTTGGAGCAGTGCCAGTGCCTTTTGACATCTCTGCTTTCTTCCCTAATTGCTACACCCCTCTGGATAAATCACGAATGGTCTGACTCGAAGGGGCTGCTCTGAATCACTTGCTTATCCATTAGATCCATCCACACAAGAGCATGGGAGATCTGAATGAGGCACAGCTCAGCCTGTAGCAAGGAGATGGCATCCTTTAACTCTTCTTTGCATTGAGTAACAGCTTTAGACAGTCACCTCCAGTCCTGCTTCTTGCACCCCACCTCTGTTGTGCTCCAGAACAGTCAGGGAATTGAGTTAATGAAACTTGGCACTGAAATGCAGCCTCAGAGGAGGCGGCAAATTGGCAAGCCAAGCTAGGACCCATTCACAGGGGCAAGCTCTGCCATCAAGGAAGTGAAGCCATCCACCCTCCCTGCACATGCACATTGTCCTCTCCATCCCACTGGGGATGACGGTATCCCATCAGCAGCTGCGAGTCACAAAGGACTTCTTCTAGAGCAAAAGCAAAGGCCAAAATGCACACACAGGTTCCCCTACAAGAGCTGATCCTCCAGCTTGTCAGCAGTGTAACCGTCTAGAAAAGTGTAATTATTGTAAATGTATTAATAGTGATCTGGGAAGATTATAACTTTCTCTCTCCCTTCTTCTTTCCCCCTCCCCTCCAAACTTTCTGGTTGTGCTTTTTTTGGCAACCCCAAAATAGTAATTTGATGCAAACTCTGGCCACAAATCCAATGGAGCTTGATAGGCTTTAAACGAGGGGAGGGGGGATAGGCAGGGGTGATTGCCTTTAATAACTGTTCTTGGAGAAAGGCCACTGATGTGTTTTCATTACTCAGAAGAAGAAGAAAGCCAGAAAGAAAACAAGTGGCAGGACAGCCATTAGAAAATAACTATGAATAATTATAGAGTGGGGGTAAGGGGAAGTCCACGAAATTACTTCAGGGATATAATCATGAGCCCACATCCAGGCTAGTTACTGGCAGCTAAGAAGAAGATGTATCCAAGCAGTTTGAGGGCCCCTCTGGTTTGGGTCGATCTCCATCCAGTCTTGCATGAGCCTGCATCCCCATCACAGAACCGGTTGTCCCTGGTGTCTCAGCAGGACTCAGCAACACTGCACACATTCCTGACCTTACAGCACTCTGCAGACCTTCAGGGATGAGGCTCCATGCACATGTCTGGGATGGGATGGAGATAGGATGTTTTCCTTTCACAACAGGGAAGCTGATGGTCTAAGCTGCTGCCTGGATTAGATTGGTAACTTAATTGTCCTTTGGATGATATGACTGGTCTACTCATTGTGGGTATTTAATGAAGGAGGCTGTATACAGGCATCCCACCAGCAGAAACCTTTGCAAGAAATCGAGGTGTGATAGTCAAAGGGAGGAGAAAGGAAAGTTTTCCTTAGTCAAAAGGGCTATAAATGGGAACAGCCAACTCTTCCCATCCCCAAATCCCAGAGTAGTCTGGATATGCCTGGGACCTTCTGAGGCAGCTCAAGAGAAGAGAAAGCCTGGTTTCTGAGTGCTCTTTAGTGTCAGACTGTAGAGGTCATGTCTCTTCATCTCTAGAAAATCCCCAAAACATGCACATCCACTCCCATCAATGGTACAGCCAGACACCCACCCATGGGGCTCTCCATGAAAACTACACCTCCCTGCCCTTTGGAGAGGGGCTTTGGTGTGTTCCTAGTGGTATTATCAATTCAGACAAGAACATTTCCACACACGTGGCAATGTAAAAGGAGATGAAAAGCCCAAATCCATCTTGGCTCATGCACGGAGCAGGAAGGAATCCAGAGTGGTTGAAAGATGAAAAGAGGAAAAATAAAATCAGCAGGGCTCAAGAGGTTATTTTCATGCCAACTCCTCAGGCGCTATGCAAAGGTTCAGGAATGAACGTGCACAGCAGGCTTGGAGAGAGGTGATGGTCACAGTCAGGAGTCATGTCCTCTAGGGAAAGCACTGTTTATTGCCAGTTCACAGGGCCAGGCAGCAGGTATGTGATCACAGAGGCAAAGGACATCCCACATCACACCCAGCACACACTGTAAGGGACCTCTGGATTCTCAGCCAACTCCAAGCATGTACTTCTATCCTAAATCATTATCCTAATGCTCACAGCAGAACCTGCAAAACCTTACAGGAGCAGAGAGGACTGTCCTTCTGAGAACAAGTGCTTCTTCCAGAAGATACCACTCTCCTTGTCACAGAAATAATCTACTGTATTTCTGGGTCACACATCACCATGGCATCTATCTGCACAGCAAGGTTTCTAAAGCTTCTTAGTCTATGCCAGAGAGACACAGCAACCCCATGTATTTTATTGCACTACAAGGTAAATAATTAGACAATACCTCCAGAAGACAGCAGGCTGAGGCATCTGTTCAAGTTTCCCAGAGACAGTCTGAATTTATACTCTTCCTTTTATTTACACCATTTTTTCTTCTGGTTATTGATGATGTTTCTCATTTGTTTTTATTAGATGCAGGTGTTTTCTGCACTTCAGCTGGGAGCACTTTCCCTTTTCAGCCAATTCCAGATCCACTTTGTGTCTCGGTCACCTTTTGACTGTGATACTGGAGAGGCAGAGAAAGAGAGAAAGAAAAAAAAAAAGAGAGATACTGTTTTTTGCTGTCTCAGCAGATGTGTGTTAAAGTGTTTTAGTGATTCAGCCAGTGCGTCTGCCTGAGGCCAAAGGAGAGGCATTGTCTGAATCTAAAACAATTAATAACAAAAAAAGAATGTGGGCAGCATGGAGTGGGGGAAGGTGGAGGTGGAAAGCAAGCGAATCACAGGGATATTTCCAGCTTGCAGAGCACCTTGACAAGATCTCCAACTGCTTTCAAAGACAGCCCTTTACACCCAGCCAGTCCCCTCCAAGATACAGAAGCCTCATCAGCCCTGTTGTGCAGACAGGGGAAACTGAAGCTGCTTTTGCAACTCACCCCCGGTCATCCAGCCTCTCTGGAAGAGGGCCAGCCTCCTCCCCAGAGCCAGCCTCTACTTTCCCAATGCCCCAGGGAAGCACAACCCCCGGCATGCACGGCCCAGGGCGGTTTGGAGAGTTGCAACACCCGCTCGTTCCCGGGCCATGCACATGTGCCGGGAGGGACACTGAGCTGCTCGCCCCACATTCAGGGACCCCTCTCAGGTCCTTCGAGAGCCACCAGCAATGCAATGACCTCTGTTCTCTGCTCCAGCCGGGAAGGTGCAAGGGGAACCTCTGTTGACTGCTCATGATGAAACATCTGTCTTTTCCCCATTAGCAGAAGAAACTAATTTTGTCTGTGCTCAGGCAAGAGGAATTTGTCCCCTGAGCCATTTATGCCTCTATCATTTAAACATCCAGTACAGCCTTTATGCTTCAGTCCTTGTGAAACTTGGAGGACCTCCTGATGCTCAGAATCTGATGTCCCTCACTTACCAAATCCCCCCACCTTGCAAGCTGACTCTGGTGAGCCACGGAGAGATGGAGGCACCCCAGTCAACAGTCACCGCTGGAAATCTTGGCAGCCAAGCCTTGGTAATATGAAACAGAGCCAACACAGCCCCGCAGAACACCCAGGCACTGATCTGGTGAGGAGAGACTCCATTTCTACATGCGGTTTAAAATTGATACCCCCATGAGGCATGTCAGAAAGCAAAACATTGATGCTGTCTTCACTGGAAGCATCGGTTGCTTTGTTTTTTTAATGACACAGAAATCTGCTTGCAAAGAGATAATTTCATTCAGCCTAGCCCTTGCTGGATGTGGAAGGAAGTCCTTGGAGGTGACTCTCCAACGTATCCAGTATGCCACCTAGCCCTCGCTAGCTCTACTACACCCACCACTGCAGGACAGGCTGCTCACGCCTGCTGGAAAGGGGCTCCCAACATGAAGCTGTGAACGCTTGTTGGGGTTATCATCGCAAGTAAGAAGGGACTGTCCAAGGGAAGGACAAGTATCTTGGGAAGAAATCACATTTTACTTCTGACACTCAACCCGGTCTCCATGCAACGTGAAATAATTGTGTTGATAGCTGCACTGCCTACTGCTACTCATCTTTCCTTTCTGCACTTCTGTCTCAGATTTGCCTCATCAGTTCCACTTTTGTCACTTGCCTTTTTTCCTTCCAAGGATGAAATACCAGCTTTTTTTTCATAACGATGCTTCAGGCACCTGATTTCACAACTTGTTTGTGGTTTTTAATAGTTGCACATGACAAAAAAACACCATTCTCCTGTATAAGCATTATTTTGCTAATGAGTTTCAGATCTACACAAACTGGACAGTGGTTTTGGATGGAGAAGAAAAAAAAATCTCACTCTTGTATCTGTGATTCAGCTCTCAATCTTTCTAGATTGTCTGAACTTGTTTGATCTTCTAAGTGCCTCCAAAACACACAGATTAGCCCAAACTGATTAAAACATATGTTCCATCCTCTTTATCATACTCAGGAAAGCCAATGCTTTTGCACATTACAGAGAGTATCCTAATGAAGTGTGATGTATTTGAGATGTAAAGAATGGTAACTGATTTCCAAATAATTATTTCTCTTTTTGCCACAGAGCCATATGCAACAATGCATGAAGCCTACAGCAATGAAGTATATTAGAATCACTAATAGAAACTTTGGTTTCCACTGAACACTCTCTGTTCACTCCTCCAGAATAAGAAAGCATGTCTTATAAACATAAAACATGATTGTGATCTCCCTTGGAAGAGCACAAGCCAGGAGAAATGTGATCTTTGTTAGCTGCAGGCTCTCCGATAGTTCACAACCAGCCGTACACTGCACACTGCCCCATTGCTGTCTTACATTCCCAGCCTAGTGGGATCTCTTTGGTCTCAGCAAAAGATGCCAAAAAGACAGCCCTTGTGAGGAGCATGGACAGCACACACCAGGTGATCACCTGCAACTCCATCTCAGCTGCTGGCCTCAGTGGTTGAATACAGGTGGTAGCCCCATGATCCACACGGCTGAGACTACTTTCGTAATGTGGGAATTGGGGCACATCTCATGGCTAAAATCTTGTCATCTTCTGGTTGAGGATGAATCAGTTTTGAGGTACGCTTTCATAGGTGAACGTCCTCATGGCGCAGCACAAAAGTGAAATGAAGGTGGCCGCAAGACAGATTCACATCACCTGGATTTTGGCCTGCTCTGAAAGCCCGGGAGAATGTTCCCGGACAGCCATAAATTAAAGCAGCTTCCTCAGGGATCCCTCACAGGATCTCTGCCCCATGGCAATCCAGCCGTGCCCAAGCCTCCTATGCCAGGGCTTGCAGCTGGGCTTAATGGAGGCAGTTCTCTACATGCCTCACCATTTTGTGTCTTGCAGGTTGGAGTGGGAGTGAAACTTCTCCTCCACCCCTCTACATACTCTCACTGTCTCTGTACCCGGTATTAATATACAGGGCACACAGTTTCTTAAGGGGTGACAGAGAGAATGAGGAAAGCAAATTCTCTTATGCCCTAAGCCCTCTCACAGAATGTTTCTAGATCTTCAGGTGAACAGTGCTTGCACTCTGCCCAGTCCTATTTTCTGCAAAACACCCATTCAGAGCAGCAGCAGATCTTCATAAAAATCAGCAGCAGGATGCAATTAATATACTGTAAAAGTTGTGTCAACTGGAGAAACCATTTTCAAACACTTCTAGATAAAATCCTAGGGGATTGCTTTTCTTACCTTAAAAGTGCCTATTTATTTGCAGTTAACTGTGATCTAAGCAGAGATTCAGGTAGCATTAAATAGAACTTCTGGAAAACTTGTTAGTAGAAAGACACCACCCCCACATCCCCACGCACGCACCCCCACCCCCAAAAA
>NW_020799107.1:21660232-21680055 GCF_003259725.1 Athene cunicularia
CCCCCCCCAGCTGCTTTTCCGTCTTTGCTGTACGCTTCCATCCCTCTAGCTGTTCTTCCATGCCCCCCGCTGCTTTTCCCATCCTTTTTTTTCCATCCATGCCCTGGTCAAACCTCCTGTTGCATCATCTCACAGCCTCCCCCACTCCCCTTCCATCATCACCTCTGGGTTCTCCCATCCCCAATAGGAAAGCTTTTCTTCTCCCACTTCCCAGATGCACCCTCTTAAGTCACAGCTGCATCCTAGTCCTTCCCCAGTTGCATTCTCTGCATGTCTCCTGCACCCCTGTTTTCACCCTCTCCCTGAACCCTTTTTCTCACCCATATCCTCCACCTCGCTTTGGGGCCCAAGCTGGCCTCTGCAGCTTGAGATACTGGGGAGGGCAGGGCACCTCTTTGCAACCATCTGCCCCATCCCCAAAGTCCTCAACTACCGCTGAGGTTGTTGCTCAGTCTCCTGCTTTCTCCTTGGATCGTTGCAGCCTGCTCCTCCTGGCTGCCCGCTGCTGACCGTCTTTAGTCGGGCAGTGGGTTTTAGCCCAGGGAGGTGAAGAGAGCAGGTGCATTAGGGAAGGGGAATCTGCGATTGCAAAATATAATGATGGTGTTGCTAATAATCAGAAAGAATAGGTTAAAAGCAAGCATGAAGGCTGGCATGGTAACACCAGTGCAAAGCCAAGCTTCTGAAATGTTTGCACCTTGCACGTGACAAAAGCAGGAAAGAAAGCAGTCCTTCACTTTGGCACTGGTTTTAACTCCCATTTCTGGATCCTCTGGCTTGTGCAAGAACACTTTCCCTATACTCCTCCAAATACATCTATTTCTGCCAAAGCATGAAGGGGAGGCATGGAGGGTGTTTGCATGTCCAGGAGACTGGGGAAAGGAGAAACAAGCCCCCCGCTTTTTTTTGGTCCATGAAAAAGTAATCCTTGCTTGTTCGCAAGCTTCTGCTTATGCTCGTGCAATAGGAATCCATTTATCCTTTCTAGCACCTAATAAATCTTGATGCTTTTATTATTTTTCCCCTTTGCTGCTTGCAGGCAGTGGTTGTGTTGCTACACTCCATCCTTCAGAGCAAAACCAAATTCTGTGTGTATAACTTCGCCCCTCCCTCAAATGACAACAAATGTCCAAATTCCCTTAAAATTGGCCAGAAACAGCAAAGCTAAGCTTGATTTTCTGAAGGGGAGCTGAAAGGGGTGAGGGTTGGGAGGGGACCTGCACAGGGAGCGGAGGAGGGTGAAGCCAGGAGCCGCGGAGCCCTGGGCAATAACCCGCTGGCAGCAGAGCTATGCGAAGTATCCTGGTGCGCGTCAACCCCGGTGTTTATTTACTCTGCGTGTGTGTGCGTGGCCAGGGACAGGCGGTGTGGTCGGGAAGGCAGTGCTATGCAGCTGAAACCCAGCAGGGACTGGAAGAGCAGGGCCAATCCTCTCACCCATAGCAAGGGTGCCCCGAGCAGACCAAAGGCACCTGAAAAAGCTTTGGTGCTTGCTCCCAGCACAAATCTCCTCTTGTTCCACCTGCATCACTCTTCCCAAGCGAAGTGGTCCTTTAGCAGGTGTTTTGCGTAAAAACTTTGGCCCGTCCCCTTGTAATATCATTGCTTTTGGTTTTCTTGGGATGAGGAGCACCCATTGAATGAACAAGGAGAGGTATAGGAAAGAGGTTGCAGGTTTGTTGCAAAACCAACCCCCTGGCACTACCTGCACTTCCAGTTTGGACTCCCAGAGTGCCGCAGGGGGCTCTTTTCGATGGGTTTTATTCACAGCCGGGAGATGAGTCTGGATCGGAAAGGCTGGGGCAAGAAGCCACGGGAGACCAGCAGACTCCTCTTGAGATTTGCGTGATTGCAGAAAAGAAATAAAAAATAAATCAGAAATTCCTGAGGACGGGAGAGGGAAAAAGCTCTCTTGGCATTCGACTGGTAGCGTGTGAGAACAAAGTATATTTTCATAGGCGTGTTTCTAAGCAACAGGGCAAGGAAAGAAATGAAGTTTGACTTGAACTTTCTGGCCTCTGCCAGTTTGGCCAGCAGTGCAGGGACCGTGTGCTGGGGAAGCTGGCCTGGCCCTCCCATCTATCAATGACCAAAATTGGCCCTGAGCTGCGAACCACTGAGAAAGAATGAGCACTCTGCAAAACAAACTATGTGACAGCAGTGAGGACTAGATCAAACTGCATTTCTATCTATTTCTGCGCTTGTGCTGGCCAAGTTTAAAATCGCAGATGCTTTCCTCCTTATACTTGAGGTGGAGACTCAACAAGCGGTATTGCAGGAGCCCAAGCCTGGGAGGCCAGGCTTGGCTCTCATGTAGACCAGATGTCTTGCCTGGGGACAAGATGCTCCCGGGTACCATGCCTTGGTTTCCTCATCTGTAAGCTGGGCACAGCGGTACTGAGAAACACTGGAGCTACTGGGCAGAATGTGCTCCAGATTTGCTGAGAGATTTGAAATTAAAGCAAATGTGGGATCTTTGGTAAGGCTCATTTTAAGTAGGCGGATGTGTAGGTACTGACGGGATGGTCCCTGTAGTCCTTCCTGGCACAACAGTCAGACACTGTCCTTTACTGAAAGCCAAACATCACGGCTGTAATTGACTGTTCCTGGTAAAAAACCATGAATGAGCTTCATTTATGGCACAGGCTGCAGGATTCTGGGTTTTCTCTGTTTTGTTTAGGTTTCCTTTGAAATACACCACGTCTTTCCATTTTTCTCCCCTGTGCTCCTGCCAGACTTCCTCCTGCTGAGACAGCAAGGTCAGGCCGAGCGCCGGGGAGTGGAGGGCACAGATTGGAGCCTGCTGCCCTAAAAGGCTCGTGGAAAAACAAAGGTTGTCAAATATTTCCTTCTCCTCTCTCTCATTCCTGCTCTCTTTCTAGAAAGCGAGCAAGACTTGGCAAGTTTCCTCACGAAACCGTGAGCCAACGATAACCAGGAGGGGAAAGGGGGGGTTGGAGAACTAGCCCTAAGAAAATCGTCTTTGCTGCGTCAGCTGGAAGTAGGCGGAGGAGGAGTGCTGCCGAGCCCGACTTTCCTGCGGCTCATGTTCAGTGCAGTCCTTTATCCCTGCCTGACATATTCCCCCAACCTTGTTTCCCCTTCCTGCGCTCTTCTGCTCCCCGTTTGGTGATGCGGGGCTTCAGGGGCGAGCGATGGGGACGCGGCGGGGCAGGTGGGCAGCCCTGCGCAGAGGTCCAGGGCAAGGGTGGGGTTAGGGCAAGGGTCGTGGGAGCGGGGCACTGGGGACGCGCTGGCTTGCGAACATGTGTCGCTCAGGGAGGGACCCGGCTGGTGCTGAGCGGAAGGTCTTTTGTGCAAAGCAGCTCCCGAGCTGTCAAGGAGAAAAGCTAGTAGCAACAGGCCTGCAAAGCCTCAGATTCGAAACAGGAAAATCTCCATTTTCCTTTTGATCTGAAGTTTCAACAACAATAACAATATGAAAAAAAAAAAAAGTGTGAAATCTATCAGGTGCCAGCAAGAGAGCTGGGTTTCTGCGGTGTGTGTGTATGGAGGAGGGAGGGATGGGGTGGTTCAAACAGGAAAGGAGGGGCCTTGGCTGGAAAGATTTTTAGCAGCCTGGTTTCTAAGGAAAGAGCAAGAATATTAAGTAGTTGATACAAATGAAATTCCTGCTGGGTGCCAGCAGAGTTCACCGGAGAAGAGACGTGGCTCTGTGCATGCGTGCGTGCGTGCATGAGTGATAGAGCGGGTCCCGAGCCCCCGTGCAGCGCTCTCAGGCTGGACCCGCTCCAGGTGAACGAAGGGAGCCCCTGCAGTGCATGTACCACCACAGCAGAGAACAGGGGCTGGCCTTAAATGGGAGCCTCTGCAAACCTGAGGGACGCTGGAAGAAGGCTGCGTGCCTCCTCATGTCGATATTTAAGCGCCAGCATCCTGTGCCCAGATGACCGTTGCAGCTTTGGCATGTTGGTGGTGTGAGCAGAGTCCTCTGTGGTTGGAAGCATTTGCATGACTGCGAGGTGAGGTGTCCTGCCAGGCTCGGAAGAGAAGGGTAGGAGAGCTCGGGTACGTTTTGTGCCAGCTTTGGGACAGCCTCTGGTTTCTTTTGGTCGCGTAGTTTGACATATGTGTGTCAGGGAGGAAGGAGAGGAGGAGGAGCAGCGAGAGGGCACTGCCTCGCACAGAACATGGTGCTCTGCTTCCTCCTAACGTCCGCTGGAAGTTTTGCCCATGCTGGATCAAACGGCATCGCAGATGTAGGAGCAGCTGTGGGAACTGTTATAGCGGTGACAGTTCCCAGTGCTCTTCACCCAAACTGGAAAGCCTGGGAGCAGGCTGGGAAGGGGCCAGGAACCTCAGCCCCTTGGGGCTCATCCTCCTCTGCTCAGTGAGGTAAGCTGCTAAGAACAGTTGCAGCTCATTTCACCTGTGCTAGGTCACAAGGGAGATAAAAGGGCCTATGGCACAGCAAATCCTGCCTGTTTTTTTACCAAGTACTTAGTAGTGCAAATTCAAGATCGGACATAAATAAAAGCAGAATTTGGCTGGAACACACCTGCCCCTCGATGTGGGCTGCAGAACAGCAGGATTAATATGCACAAGGAAGATATGCATGTGAGCATACGCACACATGTACCTGTGTTCACACACCCCCACACACCTGCACAAACATTTAATGTGTGCAAACACACACACGAAGCATTTTTGTCTCTGGGGACAGAATGGTTTCCAGGTAGCACACACAAGCCTCTCCTAGGTGCAGCAGTTCTGCTTATGACTGGCACATCAGTATTTTGCTGTCAAGATCAGATACTGTTGTACAGACAGGCCTACTCCATCCTCCCACTGAGGGCTGAGAAATGAGGTGCTGCAGGTGAGCATATCAAACAAGGGGAGGCAAGGCAGGAGATAAGATATTCCACCCAGCCAGCTGTGTGGATCCGAACTCACTCCCTGTGTTTGGAGGTGGGTTTTTCTCGATGAACTAAGTCTACATTCATTAAACATTCATTAAATACCCTGAGAGATATTGCAGTGAAGGTGCAGATAGGTTGTGGCTTGCAGAGGGCAGCCAATCCTCCTGTCTCATGCCAGGGCTGGAGCATACATGTCAGGGAGAGTGGTGCCTGATGACAGTGGTAGAGGAGACAGCACCAGGGGCACTGAGTGCACTGGGACCCTGCAGTCTTCTCTTCTCCCAAGCAGCAGCAACTGGTCTTTGGGAAAGTGGGAAAGAAGAACTGAATTGGGAAAAGATGTCAAATTTTCCGAAATGTGGCAAGTTGACAGCAGGAGAAACAACCTCTAGCATTGAGGAGGAAGAAGAAAGCAGGACTTGAAGACATTGTGCATGCAGAGGTCAAAGATGATCCAAAGAGTTTGGCCTGGGTGAACTCACTGGCAGCCAGCATAATAACCACCTAGTCATTTGTAAGGAGATTTTTTACAGGTGAAAAGATTGATATCATCTGTTTATCCTCAGGACAAGGTGTAGCCAAAAGCACAAGGAGGCTCTGCTGTCAAGGAGGAGAGGGAACCCTGGCCCACATGCTCCAGTCCTCTTAAGACCTGGACCCCCAAGCCCATGTAGTGAGACCCTCCATGCCAGGTCTCCCCGGGGTGATGTGCAGGGCTGCCCATGGTTCACAGAGTGGGGTGGCAGCTGTGCCAGCGCTCACGGGTCCCAGGACAGCCCATTTGAGATAACTGGGCATGGGTCATACTTGATGACTCTGCCCATCCAGGAAGGGTCACATCTGGTCATGAAGGAGTGAAATTCCTCATCCTCTTACCACTCAACCCCCATGAGACACTCTATTCCTTCAGCTGGGTAGCCAAGGCAACTCTCAGCAAGATGTTGTTTTTGAGGTGGCTCTTTGATGCTAGCGATCTGAGGGGACTGCTTAGTGTTTAAGTCAATCCACAGCTCACGGTTAATCCTAGTAGAAGCCAGCATAATATGTTTGCAGAAATTTGGGACTCTTGGTGGTGTGATGTGGGCAGATTTGTTCTCAAGGAAGCCATTTCTCAGTATGTTTGGATGGATCTCCTATTTATGATGTTTCCAGGACAAGTGCACTGACTGCCCATCAGTCCATGTCTGTTAACCATCAGCTTCTGACTGGGAGACCACACCTGCCTTAAAATATGCCTGCAGGAAGGTCAAAGCTTCCCTGGCTGCAGAGAGACCCTGGTCAACAGGCTAAACCTTGAGGAGGCATCTTAAATTTATGACTATGGAGTTGGTGGGCACTTACGTGTGTTTACATAAAGCCTTGCTCTCAGTATTGCCCTGATTCTCCATTTAAAATTATTTCCATATTTTTTCCCTGTGCCTCCACCCTTTTAGTACTGTCTCCTTCACACTCAGTGTGGAAATGGAGTGTCAATACCCCCCAACAGCAAACTGGCACATCATTCCCTATTAGCCTGTCAGGGCTTGATCCTGCAAGATGCTGAGCACCTTTTCACTAGGCCCAGATCATCACAGGCTTTCAGGTACCTAATCCCCTTCGTGGGAGCCAGCTACCTCAGTCCTCAAAGGACCGTGAGGCTGAAGACGCTGTTGGCTTCAGTAGGATTGGAAAGCTCTTAGCAGCTGCCTGCCTTGAGGGCTGTTATTGCAGTTTGGTTTGTTTGCTTGTTGGATGAACACAGCTGGCTCACTGATGGAGATAATTGTTATGTTGATGGAGATAACTGGTCTGGTTGCTATTTAAGGGCAAGAAGGTAATCCTGACAGATACTTAAGGAAATGATCCCCTGGCTAAACAAGAGAGGGAATGTATCTTAAAGGTAACTTTGGGGGCAAAGTTGGCCAATAGTTGTAATTCTTTTTGTAGAAAATCAGTAGAAATATTTTCTTTTTCCAAATTCAGGTGGGATTCATCCTCACAAGACAATTAAATCAACAGACCCATTTATTATTCATCCTTAAGAAATCAGATGTTATGCACTGGACTAATGATGAAAATCTAGTCATTAAATAACCCAGTGAACAACTATGGAATCTGGCTTTTATTTTTTAATTTAAATGAGATGCTGGAAAAGAAATAAAGTTTTATTAGGGAGGGACTGCATGTCTTATACCTGTCCAGCAGTCAGTTATGATGCTGCTGCAGTGACACGTATGTCTTAATATATCTTAACAATGTCTAAACACAAAGCGACATACAGTCACGTTGCTTTCATTTGTGACTCCTGCTTTCCTGAAGAAACAGCAAAAATGGGTGAAATTTTACCTCATCATTTCATAACCATTTCACAGTTTTGGTTATTTGGTTTTGTAATAGCAGAGGCAGCTTGAGGTTGCAGGATATACAACAAAGTGCAACAGGGATTTTATCATTCCAGAAAGGCTCTGGACCTGTGGCAAAGGGTGATCAGTTGTCTTTCTTGGAGTGTCAGACCCCCAGAATGGAGGTCTGCACCCTTCACTCCATCAAGGGACCCATGATATTTTTTTAACATTGAAAAGCATCTTTGCATCATGTTGGACCAAAGGAAATTGGTTAGTGTATGCAGTGGTACAGTGCAGGGAGGGTGATGGCTAGGAGAGGCAAGAGTCATTCGTTAGGATCCAGCTTGAGCAAGTTTCTGTTTATCAGTATTGTCAGAGTGTGAACATCAAACTTCTGGTACTTTTTTGAGGTACTACTTAGGTAGACTGAGAAATTAAAAGTAGAAGAGTAGAAAGGAGTCATGAGGGCAGAGGTGGAAATCTCATCACTTGGAGCTCATAAAAGTCAGGTTGGACAGTACATGTGACGATGTGTCATCTGGTGCTGACACAAAGATGAGCAATGGATGATCTCACAGATCTTTTCCATCTGGTTTAAGACAGAGCTGTGAAAATCAGGCTGAAGGCCTAGAAATTAATTCAGGGTAGGCTGGAGGTTGCAATCACAGCCTGAAATAATTGTGTTGGACCAGTTCTCATCCAGCACCTCATACAGGTGCATCTCAGACTCCACCTGATGTGCCTTCACCTCTCTCTGGGTCAGACAAAGGATTTGGCTTTCTGGGCTCTTCAGTTACTGGCTGCTGTTGAGGCTGACAGAGACCCTCAATAACATAAATGAGGATGGATCTTGTGACAGAGACCACCAGCCTCCAGTGGAAGCAGCCTCTCCCAGACTCAGTTCCAGTAGGCCAGTTGCTCCATATGAAACTAAATCAGATTCAAAATCCTGACTAAAAGGCAAAAGCCACTGTCATCCATAAGCAGGCCAGAGAGCTTAGCATAAACTGTAGTGGCTACATCTCTGGTAGAACATTTTCTTGGGATCATCTCCTTTAATATAGAGGTGTCCTCTTAATTGCACATTGTTTTCAGGGTAAAATGCTACAATATCCACAGTGATATCTCAGTGTTTGATGGCACCCAGCAACACTCTTCCTGGTTATAGTTCTAAGGTCATTTTAGCACCTTGCTTTACTATGATTTGTCACATTTGCATTTCACTGATCAGAATAGTATCAGCGTCCTGGCAGCATCCCGCTTTCAAATCAGGTTTCTTGACATCTTGTGTATATTGACACCCACCTTCAGCAGAGTCTTGGAGACAGGCCCCACTTAGTCCAAGAGGGCAAAGCTCTTCCCTAGGGATGTTCCCCTCCCACTGCTATTGAGGTACCTCCATCTGAAAAAGTCCTCCTTATCCCCTTCTCTCTCACACAGTGACAGCTGATGGATGCTACTAGGCTTCTCTTTCAACCCATCACAGCCCCTTCATTCCTAGAGATATAGCAAGATTTTTTACAGGTGCTCCCTTCCCACCTGGTGGCCAGATGAGCAGTTTGCACTCTGTTGTTTTCATTCAGAAGACCTGAAAATATGCTTGTTTTCTAGGAAGGGTTTTCCTGTCTTCTTGACACAGATGAACCCTATGGAGAAACTGCTGGCAAACAATTAAACTATGCTTGTCAGAGTTTCCTCACCTTTACTGTCAGTTAGGCAGAGACGGTCATGGAATCTTCTTCCCTGAGTTTTCCTTTGTTTCTGCTCTTAGTTCCTTGACAGTCTCGTGGGGGTTTTGCCACCTTTATTACAACTGATGGAATCTGCCACTAGGGTGGCTTTGTTGGAAAAGATGCAAGACTAGGAAAGACTGAATGATTTCATCCTTTCCAGGAAGGAAAAATATGTCTTGGTCACTATAATACTGAAAGATGATTTATTTAGATTTCTCTGGGTAGTTCTTCAGTTCAGCTCTCAGCTTCTCCTGCAGTTTCAGCATATGGAATGGGGAACATCTGTAGTCTCCAGATGATATGAAGGAAATATGTTTTATCTTCCTATCATCAGTGCATCAGCAACAGGAGCTTCTTGATGTAAATCTAATCCTGAAATACTTCCTTCCCCTCCACTTGCCAGTTCAGTTCCCTGGAAGCTAACTTTGTTCAGGAAATGTCAGGCTCATACAAGCAGCTATCTAGAAACAGAGTGCCTGCAATTTTGCAAGATGGTGCCTGTCGGCATAATTTAATTGTAATGGCTGGATGCTTGTTCATCATCTTACCGGAGGGAGAAACTCTGGGAAGTCTCCCAATTCTTTTACTGGTTAATCATTTTAGGTTCCATCTTGCACCGAAGTGGTTGTTGCTGGGATCCCCATGTCTCTGGCCACACTGCAGGTCCCGCACAGAGGCCCAGACCTTCACCTGAACTTGGTGTGTCCTATATATGCATTTCTGCATCCCAGGCCTCTGCTGAGAACTCATCATAGCCAGATTTAGGAGCTCTCTGGAGAAAAAGAGACAGGTCAAAGGCAACAGTGAGACACAGTCCTTGGTTGTACATTCCAGGTCAGAATCAGACCAGCCCTCTAGCTGATGCCCAAGTTTGGCTCTTCCAGCACAGCATAGATTCTGCTTGGAGCCTGCTGAACTTACTGCTAGCAATGTGTAGGGAAGGAGCTTACATCATGGAGCTCCCCATCTCTAAACCTGCTTTTCTCCTTGCTCTAGAGAGTTGCTCCCAGGGAGTTTTATTTTGTGGCTGCAGCAAGGAAGGGCAGCTCAGGAAAGTATCATCTGGCATACAGTAACACAGATCCTTTCTTACGGTTCAAGTTCCCATAGCCATACCCCTCCCACCTCTGTGGCGCTTGCTGGCACTGCAGAGAAGTGGTGCTGACCCGGAGATCCATTCCTACAGATAGGCCCTGTGCTTCCAGAGCAGACCAAAACATGAGCTGGTTCCCTTGAGCGCTCCTTTCCCACATGCTGAGCTGCATTTCTCCCCCATCCAGCTCTGTATGAGGACACCAAGGTCATCAGGACCATGATCTCCCTTTCCCATGAATCCTATGTGAACCTGGGGGCAACCCAAGCACCTGATATTCACGCTCTGCAGGTGAGCTCTGGCTGATGCAGCAGAATCTGCATCCGCAGGTTTCTGCTGAGGAGACAGAAATCTCCTGAGAAAGAGCTGGTCTTCCAGGCTAGTTCGGAAAAGCCCAAACAAAAACTTAAAAACCAAAAGGCCACAGTATAGCACATCCCTCTGCCATCCATCCATCCATGCTTTCCAAGGCTCTTCAGGTATTCCTGAGCTGTTCCCACGCATCCTACTGGGCCTTGGCTTAATTAGAATCGAGCTAAGTCTTAACCTAGGGTTGAGTCCATCCAGCCCTCTGGCTGCCCTCTGAGCTTGGTTTCCTTCTCTTTAAAGGTGTCTCTGTAGGACAAGAGAGTGAGGTCCCAGCAGCTTTCACCATGCTGGCACGGGGATTTAAGGTACTGGGATAGCCCAGAGCTCTCTTCCAAAAGCTCGTGTGGCTTTTGAGCCATGGACTATTTGGACCCTGATCATACGTCTTTGGTAGGGGACAAAGGTGATTTGCTGCCTTTGACAGCCATTGAGGTACCTAATCCCCAGTGAAGGAAATAGGGTCTGGGTTTTCTTACACTGCCCCTGTGCCTGTTAAATGGCATTGCTGATGATGAGAGCTGCACTGCAGGCTGCAAGGGGACCAGTACTGAAGAGGTGGTGGGATTTATCTTTATTAACTTCAGACCTTTGGAGGCCTAAGTGAGACCATTGGAGTCACAGGAGAGACAGGAGCCTCCACAGAAATGTCGTTCTACTCTAAAATAGGCACCCAATACAAGTGGTGGGCTGGAGGGTACAGCATCTCTGCAATGACTTAGATATAGAGTTGAACCATGCAGGAAAGCCCCAACACCTCTGTGTTAGTGGATGGGCGTTATTTGACACAGATTTGTTGCACATTTCTAGGACTTGGGGGAGGTGGGGTGGCAGTCCAAGCAGGGCTGCTGTTTTTCTGTCCTTCTCAGTGTGTGGTGTCTCCTCCCAGTCTCTCATCGCCTGCAAGCACCACCAGCGTGCTCCCTCACTAGTCCCCACCAGACCAGCCACGCCAGCCTGCTGTCAAGTCCCCACCAAAGCACAAAAGTTCGTCGAAAGTCCAAGGCACATTGCAGCTGTCTCTCCAGCAGCCAACGCCCTGGGCTAGCGGAGGGACCGGCTGGAGCCTGCATCCCCGGTCCTGGCTGTTTCTCCTCCGGTGGGTGCCAGACGGCCTCGGGCTGGGCGGCCGCCTGAGATCACCGCCTGACTTCACCGGGGCGGTGGTCCGGAGCGGTGACCCCTGCCTCGGGCATCGCGCCTGGGCCGGCTCCACTGCCCACCCTCGTGGGGCTGTGACGAGGGGCTGGGGTCGTTCACCCCCATGCTGGGGGGCTGTGCCTGTGACAGGAACATAAATGAGCTGTTTGCCGTTAGGGTGGTGAAATCTCCCTTCTGTCTGGGCTGATCCCGGCAGCCTCCAGGGAGCTCAGGAATGCTTTTGCTCAGTTGTGTTCTCCAGCTGCCAAAGGGCGCGAGATGAGATGACCTCTGCATCCTTTCCCTGCCTGCATTGGCCCTTCCCTGCCTGCATTTTGGGAGTGCAATCACAGCAGCTGTCCCTGTGTGCTGACCAGGAGGGAAGGATTTTTATTTTCCTGTTATGCTCACAGGTGTAAGCTCAGGCTGGGGAGGAACTTGGTTGCCCATACCAGGATGTTTCAGTGTAGGTCAGGCACGTCCCCTCCTCTGGAGTGGAGACAAGTGGGAAGGGCAGCTGGGGGAAATACATAGTGAGAGTTTTTACCAGCCAGGGACCTGTGCACTCACTTCCTGTATAAGACCTGATCTGAAGAAAAGTAGCTACATCTCTAACATGATTTGCAAGTGCAAAAGCTGCTTTCAGGGACAGCACCGGTGTTCCTCCTCTCCCAGCCACAGGCACCCCAGGGAAACTGCTTTGCGCTGCCCAGCAAGAACCAGTACCATAAAGGATGGGGAAGGAAGGAGAAATGGAAGGATCCTGCCCCTCTAGCAGGTACAGGGAAGAAGACAAACACTGATTTCAGCAATCATCGATTCTGCCTGCGTGTGTGTGTAAAGTCCACCAGGTAGACATAAGAAGCCAGCGTGAGGCTGGGCTGGTAATGGAGCCACTGTATATGCGAGTCTGCAGCTCTTTATGCTGGGGAGATGTTGTTAGGAGTGAAGCTTGGAAGAAGTGTCCAGATCTGGATCTGATTAGCACTTTGGGTTACGATTGATAAGAACTTTTTTCCTTTCTCCATTGCCAGCATCACCTGCCTAGTGTCTGATTGCAAAATATTGTCCCTCCCCCAGAAAGAAAGACAAGGTGTCAGAGATCACCCACCTAGGTTTGGAAAATGCCATGTTGTTTCAAGTGGCAATGAGACAGAAACTGGGGTCATTCAAAGACAGCTGCCACCAGGCCCAAAATCACAAGGGTAGGAAGTCTCTCATTAAGCCCTGCAGCTGGGGATATTCTCTTCATGGGAATACTGAGAGGTGGCTCTTCATCCTGGGGGTGAATCCTCCTCCAGTGGAGAGCAGAGATGTTATGCACTGTTGCACTGCACTTCTCAGTGGGAGACGCTGCTCTCTAAGCAGCGAAGTTTCAGCCCTGGGTAACGTAAGCCTTAATTTCCATCTTGCAGTGAACAGCTCTGAACGGAGATGGACGAGTTTGGGGGCAGAGGAGGAACTGGGCATTCTCAAGGTGTCCACCAGTGAGGTTTGCTGTCGTTCTGAAGCTAGAGGTTTAACCGAGATCCCCGTTAAGTCTTTCTCCATCACCTTCCTGCTTAGGTGGTCTACTATATTAGTGCTCATGCTATAAATAATAATAATAATCATTAGAGTAATCAAGAAGGTTGTTTAGCAAGGTTGTGCTGTGGTTGTAAACTTGTCCTTCTTAGGTGCATGTGGCTTTTTTTTGGGTGTTGGAACAGGACAGCAAGTCCTCTAGCAGTGGGCTGTGGATGTAACGAGCACGGATCATTAGCAGCAGCAGTCAATAGATACTTTTCCTACCTTCCTGCCAGAAACTGATGAAAACGTATTACGAAAATTCAAGCCTCCTACCCATTTGGAACAAGCTTCCTGCTCCTCTCTGTAATGTCAGCAAGCAGGGAGGTGGTGTTCCCATACACCCCGCACCCACACATGTACACACACACCCACCCCTGTCCAAAACGTCTGGAGCACTGAAGCACCCAGGCTGGGTTTTTGCCCAGGTGCAGGAAGGTGCACTGGCTGCTCTGGGTGATGCCTGTCAGGAGCAGCAGGCAGTTGGACAGGAGCGATTTGCAGCTCTGCCTGGTATTGTACTAGTCCCATGTCCCTTCTGTGGGGGCAGGGTGAAATGGTTGGAAACGGCTCCTGCTAGGCAGCTCCCTCTGGCCAGCCTGGAGTTGGGAGACGGCACTAAGCCCTCAGACCCGGGGCCCATGCTCTGCTATGGATATTTTCTGCCTCTCAGAACTCATGGGAGCCTGCATGAATTAGGACATCAACAACACATTCCTTCTGCCCTAACTTGTGTCGAGACCATCTCCAGATGCTCACCCCTCTTCCCCTGGGTTGTCCATGGGCACTGCATCATCAGACCAGACACGAAGCCATGGGGTGGCTCTGAGTTGAGTTCAGTCTTCTGCCTTGGTTGTAGGCTCAACATCCCTTGAGGTGGCTACTGCCCAGGTCTCACCTCCAGGCTAGCCAGGCATCCTTAGCTTGGCCAGCAATGTCATTCTTCTGTGTGGCCGGTGAGTCTGGGACCTCTGCTGAGAGGTCATCTCCTCCTAAGGAGTGGGAAGAAGGGATGGAGATGTGAGGGCCAACCACCTCCTTCTTCCTGCTGTCCTCTGACTGGGGACGTGGTGAGTAGGGCCTTCTTGCCTTGTGCCCATAGTTGAAATATGGAGATGTAGCATGCTCTGCCTCTGCAAACAGCTGCCAGCCAGAAATCTAATCACCAGGTTGGCAAGGTGGATAGGAGTAGGCAGGAAGGGGCTGTGCAGTGGGCCACATCCTGACAGCAAGGGAGGAGGAAATCCAGGCACAATTAGGGCTCATTCGGGGAAATTGGGCATTGCTCCTGCTGCTGTTCTGTCAGGAGCAAAGGGACAGTGGTGCCAGGGCTGCCTGCCACGAGCCAGCTCCGAGGTGGCAGATGAAGGTTGACAAGTGAGCTGGTGGGTGAGGATGGGCAGGTGGGTGCAGGGACTCTGGAGATGCTGACATGGGTGTCTTGTGCCGGATGCAGCCGGTAGCTGAAGGTTGATGTGGATGAGCCAGCTGGGAGGTGAAGGGGGGGAGGTTGTGTGTGCTGCCTGCCCCGGCTCTGCCTTTCCCTCTCCTGTTGGCACCGGGAAGGTCCCTCACCAGCTGCCCAGGGCTTGTCAGGAGTTTATGTGTCAGAGACCTCTGCCCTTCAGTTTGTCAAAATGGTCTTGTTAGTATCAAATTAGGGAACAGATAGTCGAGTGCATGAGCAGGGACTGCTTCAGCCTTGTTGCTGAAAGAAATGAGGCTATAAAAAACATCAGAGGATAGAGGAAAGGGATCCCTCCAAGGCATCCATGGGGTTCTTGCTGGGAAATAAAGACCCAAACTAGACACCACTGCTGAGCAGTAGACAGAGGAATCTCTATCGCTACTTGAACAGGGACCTGTGCATGCCAGGAAGGGTGAAGGGGGTCAGTTCCAGGTGCTTTTTTGGCCCTGCAGGAAGCACTGGATTCAGGCTGGGAGCTGGGCAGCTTTCAGTGCACTCCAGCCCTCAGCTCCCACTGCAGAGCACTGGGCTCCTGTGGGTCCCATCCCCTATTGCCAAAAGGGCTTCATGTTCAGCCCCAGCTCCCAGGCTGCTCTGGCTAGCTGACAGCTTGCAGGAAGCAGAGAAATAAGGTGTTTGCAGAGGCTGAAGCTGCTGACTGTATGAGTAGGATGAGCTGCTGCAAACACTCGTTGCATCACAAGTCCTGGGGACTGGACACCCCGTGCTGTTTTTCTGACGGAATCCTCGCTCCCTTGTCCAATTTGTTTGTTATTTTACGTTTGCCCAGGTAGCTGTGCCTCTCATACTTGTTATTGCAGAGGTAATGAGCTGTGCCACTCTTGTGTTATTGTAGGGTTGCCTGCACAGAGTGAATCCTCCCCTCCCCCTAAATACCGTAGGGCAGCCCAGGGAGATGCCCAGGCTCTGCCGTGTCTGGCCCTGGCAGTTGGTGCCAGAGGGGATTCCTGGAACAGATCACAGCGTGTTTCATTGCTGCAGAAAGGCTACTAAGCAGTATGTCTCCAGTCTGCTTTCAGACCTCAGATTGCCGTAACACCTTTGTAGCAAAGGATGCTCTTCTACTGCACCTTGTACAGTGTCATTTACCGGGGGACAAGATCATTCCCAATTTAATCAATTTCTTCCCTATCCCTTCTCTGTCATCCCCTTATAGTAGAGGAGCCCCAATCTGTGGGGGCCTTTGAATCTTGCAGCAAGTAAAAAGACCCCAAACATACAAGCGTCAAGGGGCAAAATGGCAAGAGGATCCCATCCTGGGGATACGTGCAATCCCAGGGATGGTGAATGGGGTTATTCATGTTGCTGTGGGCAGTTAGGAGGGTGCTGAGTCTGGGATGCTGACCCAGCTCTGTTCTTGTGGAAAGAGAAGAAAAAGCCTGCTTTAGTAAGGAAGCAGCCGTGGAAAGCTTTCCAGTTTTGCTGGCAGAGGGCAGGTCTGTCTTGGCAAGGAGGAATTGGAGACGAGTAGTGGTGGCAGGCTTGGGGGCCCAGCGACCAGCCTGTCCCCTCAGCCACCTCCAAGGCCACCCAGCTGGGTGCGTGTGACAGGCCGGTGCTGCCATCTGCCGCTGAGCAGTGCATCCGTCCCCCTCGCCGGGCGTCCCCTGGGCAGCCTGGTGGGGCAGAGCCATCCTCCGCCCCCCTGGGTGCGTCTGGGCTCCAGGGAGCAGTCGGTGTGCAGGGAGGCTCCTGTTTGACTTGTTGGGGGTGGGTTATCCACTTTTATTTTCATCCTGAACCTTTTTCTTTTGTTCCGACAGTGATATTGCAAGGAGGGGCCAAATTGGTGCCCTGCTGTCTTCACCACAGAGTTGCAGGAGAGGATAAGCCAGGTTCACTGGTATCAAAGTCACAGGAGACACCATGCAGGGAGGGATTTCAGCTGCTCTAATGCTTTTCCTTCTGCCACAGTGGGTTCCCCTGTGGCTGCACACTGGCCCCAGCACAAACCTGGTGTCAGGGTAAGGCTGCTGGGAACCAGGGACTAGAAGACCAGGAGCCTCAGAAGTCTAAACTCTATTCAAATTTAGTCCAGAAATAACCCATTTTCACTCTGGGGCTGTACTAAATGTCACAAGTCATCTAAGTTTAGACTGTCACCAGCTCTCCTATATATAACTGCACAAGGCTCTTGACTGCATCCTGCCGGCACAGGTCATGCTGGTGCGATCCAGGGGGTGTACAGGAAGGCAGCTGCCAGGGACAGAGCATAAACGTGCTCCCCCCTTGCCGTCAGTACTGTTGGTGGCAGCTACGGTCAGGCAGCACCGCCCAGCAGTGTTACCCTGAGCTTTGCCAACTGCTCAGCAGGTGCCAGCAGACAGGGGCTGGTTCAGTCCTGTGAGTGTGGGACTGCAGACTGAGGACCCTGGAGATCCCAGGACTTGTCAGCCGTGTCTTCATCAGCACTGCCAAAATGTCTGCCCAACCACGTGGGGCCTAACCCTAACCCTAACCGTACCACATGGTGGCTTTGCTGTAGGATTGACCTTGACTTTGGAGTTGTCTCTTCTTCAAGCATCCCTGGCTTTTGCTCTTGCATCTGCAAGGTGGGGTGGGGTGTGAATTTGTCACTTAATCCTCTACCATGGCTAACGGGGCTTCTCTGCCACATTTTGTCTGTCATATGGTCCTTTCTGGGTTTGGGATAATGCTCTCACCAGTCCTTCTCCACTGACACACTTCCAACAACAGTGGCCTTGTATGTAGGACCCCATCCTGATCCCCATCTCCTTCATGCCCTCAGACACCTTCTTGTCCGGAGCTTGGGGGTCATACAAAAGCCACACGAAGTCTCACAGAGTGGGATAAAGCCAGGGCTGTAGGCAGCAGCTGGCAAAGGCATTTCTTTGGTCATTTGTTCCCATCCTGCCTGGTGCAAAGATGTCCTCTGGGGTCAGGCAGGAGGGTCTCTCTGCAAAAGCAAGCCCAAGTCAGCTCCTGGAGACCTGACGGTTTGGTAACACTTCCCTTCCAGAACGGGAGTCCCGAGAGCATGAGGAACCGACCACATCAGAGATGACAGAGGAGACCTACCCACCCAAGTCCTACCGGCCCAAGCACGGGCGCCTCTCTGAGCTCAAGGCTGAGGCCCTGAAGAAGGACCGTCGAAAGAAGCTGACCCTGGCCAAGTTTGTGGGCATGGCAGAGAACACAGCACACCCTCGCGTCGTCATCCCTGAGCTCCGGCAAGAGTTTGAGCTGGTGGGTGCCTTCACCTTCCCTCTGTGGGGCTCCTGCGGGCAGGGGGCCTGGGGACCAGGTGCCAGTGCAGGGGGACGGGGGACCTGAGGGCATCTGCAGC
The DNA here is from genome assembly GCF_003259725.1 of Athene cunicularia. Lineage (NCBI taxonomy): Eukaryota > Metazoa > Chordata > Aves > Strigiformes > Strigidae > Athene > Athene cunicularia. The sequence goes on from NW_020799107.1 coordinate 21,678,131, forward strand.
TGAAGGCTTGCCACAGGTGCTCCCTTTCTCACTGTCCATCTTCTCCCTGCTCACAGGGCCCCTGCCGCAGGCACATGGAGGCATCCCTGCAGGAGCTCAAGAGCAGCCAGCGGATGGTCCCCCGTGCTGTCCACCTCCCCAACTGTGACCGAAAAGGCTTCTACAAGAGGAAGCAGGTAAGAAACAGCCCCACAGAGGGATGCTTCCCACCCAGGGATGGTCTGCTGCCCTGGATGGAACGAATGGAGGTTTTTTCCTCTACTGGTCTGGTGGGGAGGTTGCTGTGAGCATCTCCAGGCACAGTTAGTGGTGGGTGGCCTTGCTAATGGCTCCGAGTGCTGTGCAGCCTGAGGTGAGCAGCTGAAGGAGCTGGTGTGGGAGGAGAAAAAGTCAGAGAGCCTGGGGCTGGGGTAGCAGCAGGGATGGAGATGTGCTGAAAGCAGAGAGCAGGAGCTAGGTCCTACCCAGGGGACTGCATCACTGGGGTGAAAAGGGCAAAACACAGGGCTCATCCTGACTCCCAGTGTGAGAGTGCCACATGGCGTTTGGTGGTCAGCTCTTGATCTCTGCTCTTGGGTGTCTCCCCAGTGCAAGCCCTCCCGAGGCCGGAAGCGTGGGTTGTGTTGGTGTGTGGACAAATACGGCATGAAGCTGCCGGGGACTGACTACCTGAGCGGAGACCTGCAGTGCCACGCGTTCGACAGCAGCAACGTGGAGTGAAGTCGCATCCCCCCCCTTTGCCCCATCACTACCTACCCAGGCTCCCTTCCACCCTCCCCTTTGCACCTCCCCGTGCCCCGGGACTCCGATTCCTTTCATCTCATGTAAGAAGAAAAAAAAGAAAGGAAAAGAAAAAAGAGAAAGGAAGGAAAAGGAAAAACAGAGAAAGGGAAAGAAAGAAGTAAAGAAAGGAAAAGCGAAAAGAAAAAAAAAGGAAAGAGAAAAGAAAAAAAAAGAAGAAAAAAGAAAATAGAAAAGAGAAGAAAAGAGAGGAAAATTAAAAAAAAGGAAGATAAAAGAAAAAAGAAAGACAAGAAAAAAGAAAAGTAAAAGAAAAGAAAAGAAAAGAAAAGAAAAGAAAAAAGAAAAGAAAAGAAAAGAAAAGAAAAGAAAAGAAAAAAGAAAAAGAAAAGAAAAGAAAAGAAAAGAAAAGAAAAGAAAAGAAAAGAAAAGAAAAGAAAAGAAAAGAAAAGAAAAGAAAAGAAAAGAAAAGAAAAGAAAAGAAAAGAAAAGAAAAGAAAAGAAAAGAAAAGAAAAGAAAAGAAAAGAAAAGAAAAGAAAAGAAAAGAAAAGAAAAGAAAAGAAAAGAAAAGAAAAGAAAAGAAAAGAAAAGAAAAGAAAAGAAAAGAAAAGAAAAGAAAAGAAAAGAAAAGAAAAGAAAAGAAAAGAAAAGAAAAGAAAAGAAAAGAAAAGAAAAGAAAAGAAAAGAAAAGAAAAGAAAAGAAAAGAAAAGAAAAGAAAAGAAAAGAAAAGAAAAGAAAAGAAAAGAAAAGAAAAGAAAAGAAAAGAAAAGAAAAGAAAAGAAAAGAAAAGAAAAGAAAAGAAAAGAAAAGAAAAGAAAAGAAAAGAAAAGAAAAGAAAAGAAAAGAAAAGAAAAGAAAAGAAAAGAAAAGAAAAGAAAAGAAAAGAAAAGAAAAGAAAAGAAAAGAAAAGAAAAGAAAAGAAAAGAAAAGAAAAGAAAAGAAAAGAAAAGAAAAGAAAAGAAAAGAAAAGAAAAGAAAAGAAAAGAAAAGAAAAGAAAAGAAAAGAAAAGAAAAGAAAAGAAAAGAAAAGAAAAGAAAAGAAAAGAAAAGAAAAGAAAAGAAAAGAAAAGAAAAGAAAAGAAAAGAAAAGAAAAGAAAAGAAAAGAAAAGAAAAGAAAAGAAAAGAAAAGAAAAGAAAAGAAAAGAAAAGAAAAGAAAAGAAAAGAAAAGAAAAGAAAAGAA
>NW_020799107.1:21680105-21750286 GCF_003259725.1 Athene cunicularia
TTTTTTTTTTTTTTTTTTGGGGGGGGGGGGTGGTTAGCTAGTTGCTTTCTAAAGGGTCTCAAGAAAAAAACCTTGTGGCCACAAGCATTCCCCCTCCTTGCTGCAGTCCTCCAGAGTCTCCTCCCCACATCACTGGGACTCACTCGAGTCGATTTGGTTTGACTTCAGTCTGAAACGACCACCCCGGATCCAAGCAGCTTTTGACACGTTGGGAGGAGGAGTGGGACTGCTGGCTTCGTGTCTGGAGATGAGCCGGGGAGGGAAGCACAGCTCCTGTTAACGGCATGAATATCCCCCCCGAAATATTCATGGACTTCAAACAGAAATAATCCAAAAAAGAAAGATACCCTTCTCTGTCCAGTTCCTCTCAAATGGGAGGTCAGAAATCTTTTTGGACAAGTGGGACTTTAACCATTGTCCATCTAGGTGTGGAAGTGTTTGTCACCTGCGAGCATGTGCGTATGTGCGAGCATGTGTGTGCACGGACATGGCTTTTCCTCCTTGCAAAATTTTGCCTCAAAACCTGCAATCTGGAGGGTTTAACTAAGCAGGGGGAGAGATGCTGCCCCCCCCAAAAAAAATAATAACCTGCCGGACTAAGCACAGGAGCAGAGTTTCAGAGAAGCACCAGTGCCTGCGGGATCAGGGCCCCGCTGACACCAAGGGCTGCATCCAAGCCAACCCCACAGATACTCCATCACTGTCCAGACTGAAGCATCCCTATGTGGGAACAGGGAGATCAGGGCCAAAACTCTTCACCACCCTTTGCTGCCATGAGGAAGACCATCTATGGAGATTTTTATTTTATTTTATTTTTCCACAGCCAAAAAAGTGGTTTGCTCCAGGGGAAAAAAAACCCAAACCTATACTTTGTTCTGTCTTGGATTTTGGTAAGGATGGTTTATAGCCTTTCCCATGGGTAGGAAAACACCAGTCTCCATCCTTTCGCATTGAGGATACTGCTCACATCACCACCCTACAGTGAGATCCTGCAACAGGCCTTTGACTTTAACCTGGGACCCAGCTCCTTGTTCAGTGACAGCAGCCACCGCACCGCAGAGACCCACTGCCTCAGGTGTGCTGGTACAGCCCTCGCCTGCCTTCCTGACTTTTTCGTTGGTTTTAATTTTTACATTTGATTTTGAGACTGTTGCCTCTCGTTTCCCCATGACAAGGGTCTCCGAGACATTGGTGCTGGGAGGAGATCTTGCAGTGAAGGAAAGTGAATGGGGTCTGGGTGCTGCAGTCACAGTGGGCAAACACTCACCCACTGGGGACCACATCCTGCTGCCATGGCTGGACACAGCAGTTGGTGCTGGTCAAAAGACACGGCCGATCTCAGGGGGAAGGTTTCTGCAGCCCCAAAGTCCCTTTGAGCATCCCAAAGATGGGCAGAGAGGAAAGGGGGTCTGCAGCACCACTGGGTCCCTGCCAGCCAGCATGGGACAGGAGGGATTTGATGCCAGGTGGGCCTGGTGGAGGCTCTTCTTCATCACCAGTTGAGCCCCTTCATAGCTTTCCGTGGCATGGCACCACTCCCCCAAGCAACCTGTGGGCCCCCACCAGGGCACTTGCCCCAGTTGAGGGCAGGACTGGACACCCCGTGGTTATTTCCCCTGGAATTATGGCAGGGCAAGTTTTGTCAATGGCCTTCCACAGAGAGCTGGTGAGGCATGTTTGGAGCTGGGGGCGAGACATCTTCCCTTGCTGAAAAGAAGGGAGAGTGCCACCAAATGCAGATCTGTCCCCCAAAAAAACTTGCCAGAGTGGTGTGACCCCCTTGTTGCTGGAGGGGAGCACAGCAGGTTGATCCACAGGGCTGATGGAGCAGGGTTGGTTTGACCAGGGTGGTGGGATAATGGTGTGGTGAAAGTGGGGTGAAGAATGGGGTAAAGAAGGCAGGAGGAGGAGCCTGTGCCAACCCCAAGGGCCACAGGTCGTCACTGTCACCACTGTCTCCCATCTCCTCCACTCACCGATCCCTGTGCAAAACCTCCTGTTATAGGCCAGTACCACCTTCCCCAGGACCCCTCCCTCCTCCTCTCTCTCTCTTTCTTGCTTTTTTATTCGTTCGTTTGTTTTGTTGTTTGATTTCCCAAAACTTGAAAGCCTCTGGCTGCAGAGAAAGGAGACGTGCTGCTGGGGCAGGATGGGAGTGGGTAGAGGGACAGCAGCTCCCCAGGGACCTTGCCTTTTGGGCTGATGCTTTTGCAGCTTGAGGGTCAGCTCACAGGGCCTGGTGGTGGTCTCATGATGTGGCCATCACAGTGACAATGGGAGGGGGACACAGGGTGCCTCCCTGACCTCTCCCTAGAAAGCAAGTCTAGCCAGGGCCCCAGGAGCCCAGAGCACCAAAATCCATCCTGTGCAGCCTCCCTCGCTGCTGCACATCCAGTGCTGGGATGGTACTGCCTGTCCTGTCCCCACCGACCTGGGGGGAGGAGGATGCAAGGAGGGAGCTGAACCACCCTCACCTCCCCAGGCCACCTCAGCTCCCGGGATGGGGCACTGAGAGAACCCCCAGCCATCCGCTTCCTTGAGGATCCCTGGAGGATGAGGCTGTTTGCAGGCTGCACTAATATTTAGGACTGGAGTTGGAGCCTGGATCAGACTGGGAGTGGATTCAGGAGAGGTTGGCCCCCCCATCAGGGGTGGCAGTGACATAGTGGTCCCATTCTCAGTGCCCTTTGCATTTGGGGTGAGTAAAAGCAGATCTGGGAGCTGGGGAAGACTGGGTGAGCAGTGGGAGGGGTTGAGGAACGTGGGGAAGTGCTGGCAATTTGTGCATCAGGGGAGTTGTGAGGCTCGGGGGTCTCCAGCCAGTGTTTGCACCAAGCAAGCCCCTGCTGGTGCCCAGAATGCTGGATGCAAAGGAGAGGACAAGGATGGCACAGGGGTCAGGACAGACCTTCCACCACACCTCCCCGGGGAGCGGCGCTCAGCGGCTGGGCTACCCCTTGTCTGTACTGCAGTGGACTTCGAAAACCACTAGTACAAGAGCATTTTGCACTATTTCTCTGCTCTTTCTCCCCCCTTCTCTTTTTTCTCCCCGTCCCCCATGAAAACTTTTTTGTTGTTGTTGGGTGGGGTTTTTATGTTGACTTTTTTTTTCCCGAACGGAGCATTGTATATTTAACGACTGACAGCTCACCTCACTTCCAGACCGCTGTCCTGGCGCTGGCTAGGAGCCCTGCCTACTATGCCCCCCTCCCCAGCCCTGCCAGCCCCCCGCCACTGCCACCGGGACAGACGTCACTGCGCACGTTACCCACCGTTGTAACACAGTTGTTAAAACACACCAGATTCCGAGTTTCCTGCCTGGTTTTTATCTTTAAGCAATACTCACTACACATTTTACGGTAGCTTTTTATAGCTTTACATACATACGGTAGCTCTGTTGTTTTGTTTTGTTTTTGTTGTTGTTTTTTTTTTTTTCCAGTAAACAAGAAATACTCATAATCTTACTGGTGGGAAAAAAAAAAAAAAGCAGTTTGTGAAAAACTGACAATGGAAGAAGAGCTTAATGCTCTGTTTAGCATTTTGTACTTAAAAAAAAAATCTCACATTTTATTAAAAAGTGAAGATTGCTGTATACTATTTATTCAACTTATAATTTATGTTACTCTTTGATCTTTGTCTCATGACAAAGCATTTATTTAATAAAGTTATGCATTCAGTTAGCTTGTGCCTCACCCTCGTGGAGTGTCTGTGCCAGTGAGCTGCTCCAACACTGAGCACCCCCTGGCCGGCTACGCTGTGCCCCTGGGGGGGGCTCAGCCAGACCCATAGGGGTGCTGGGGGAAGTACAGGGCACGGGGTAACATAGTGGCAGTGGCTTAGGAGAGCTTTTGATACCAGAGCAACATTCTAAGGTGGTGATAAAATTGCAAGCTTGATTTTAGAGTGTCTTTAAAGCAGAGCTGCCTTATTTTATTTTTAGCAATTTCTTTGCATGCATGTGGTAGTGGGACAATTGTGTTCAGACATTATGGAGGAAGAGGGCCTGGTTGCTCGTCGTGCTGAGCTCCACAGTTTGCAATCAGGCAGGATGTTTGAGCCTCAGCCCTCTCTAGGCAGCAGGGAGATTGACCCCAGTGTGCAAGAGCATCCCTGTGCAGCCTAGCTACACCGTGGTCCTCAGATGCCTCATGGTGACCCTTCCCACTGCCTCGTGTCCTCCCGGATGCCGGATCCAGCCTCTCCCTCCACCCACACACTCCCTCATCTCCCACCTCCTGTGCCTCTCATCCCCTCCATCCACCCCAGCTGCCAACATCACCCCATGCACCCAGAGCAGGATGGAAAGCAAAAAACGTCTGCTCGGGCTCCCACTGGGGACTGTTGGTTGCCAGTGGTGTTCTAAAACATATCCCCCATCCTCTTTGCACCACCCGTGGCTGGCTAGGCCACCTGCTCTCCGATGGCTTTCTCACTCCATAGCACAGATGGGGCCAAAAACTGACACCCTGGGCGCACGAGGTGGGGGAATCTGCACCCCGCTGTACCCCCATGGCACCCCCCAAGGCTGGGCCCACTCCCCCAGGCACCCCACGGTGCAGGAGCTGCACGGCATCGCAGCCAGCACCAGGCGGCGCTGCCTGTGCTGCCCAGCAGAGAGGCATTACAGAATCACAGACTCCTCTAGGTTGGCAAAGACCTTGAAGATCATCCAGTCCAACCATTAACCCAGCACTGACAGTTCCCAGCTACACCATATCCCTCAGCGCTATGTCGACTCTACTCTTAACACCTCCAGGGATGGGGACTCACTCCACCACCTCCCTGGGCAGCCCATTCCAACACCTAACAACCCGTTCTGTAAAGAAATGCTTCCTAATATCTATTGCTGCTGCTTTCAGCCACACAGGCACTGAAAATGGGCTTTCCAGCCAAAAAGTTAGGGCTTTTTTCCCCATCCCCACCCCCTCACCTCAGCTAGTGGGCTAGTAAATTATACTCCTACCCACAAGCTACATACATGCATATAGATAGCTACAGCAGTAAATAGATACAGTCACACGTCTTACACTAATTATAGCCTTCATATTAAATATTATTGTTTGCATTATACTAGTGCATAATTTTTGTGCTATGCTAAAATTGTAGTTTGCCAGTGTAGATCGGTTTGTGTCTGTACACCGGAGCTGCTGGGGTTTCGGCTACTACGCTATGTGCAGCAGGCCAGGTCTCAATGCCTGAGCACACACGCCAGGAAACCCAGACGAAACCTCAGAGCCAGGATCCAAGCAGTGACACCCATCAAACCCATGCACACACATATATGCAGCCTTCCAGGCCATGTTGCAACCCTGGGGAAACCTAACCAGAAGCTCTTTGCTCCCCTTGCCTTACTGCAGTCCTTCTGCCCCAGCTGCAGGCTCCCTTTGCGAGGCTGAAGCCTCTTGTTTGCCTCCAGCCCTTGAACTGGAGGATGGCCCCAGGCATGGCTGGGCTGTGGGCTTGGGCACCTCTGCCACCCCCAGCCCTCCCTGGGCAGCACCTGGCTTGGAGCACCCTCATGCCCAACAGTACTACTTGGCATCCCCCCCACGGCACCTCCTGAGCCACCTTCAGCTCCCCCCAGGGGCACAAAACTGGATGGTACTAAAAGTTAATTTTGCTCCTTTCCCATATGCTCCAGATCATATCCCACTGCCCACCCTGCCTGTCCCCCCTCCCCTGCAGCCCCATGTGCTCACTAACCTCTTACCCCTATACATTTTCCTGGTGCTCCCCACCACTGCCCAGCCCCTCAGCACACATCAGTCCTACTCAGTGTACTAGCATGGGGTAGGAAAAAACAGATGGGGAAGCAGCCCAGTGGTTTTGGCTTCCTTTGGGGCGGCCAAAGAGAAACCACAGCCACCTGGATGCTGGCTGTCAGGGCCACACAGGGCCTCTCCTTCAATGCTGCAATTTTAATTGAATGCAGCTTGGAGTTTTAATTATTATTGTTATTCTTTGCCTCCCTGTGGTGCCCCAAGCACTGGACTGTGCCATTATGCTCCCTTAGGCAGCACCTCTCACCCTCAAGACAGTACAGGACCTTCAAGATGACTGTCTCCATGGCCCCAGGAGTGGAGCAGCTCAGCCAAGTCCTGATACCACATGCAGCCCAGGCCTCCCTACACCTGTCCAGCAGCCTGGTCTAGACAAAGACTTCACACAGAAACACTAAGGCTGACTTTTTGGCTGGCTCAAATTTTGCTCTTTTTGAGCAAACAAAGGAGAGAGCCCTTGGAGGGTCCCCCATGGAGGGTTTTTCCCTGCAGAGCTCCGCTCAGCCAAGAAACCTTTGCATGGAATGCGGAAGAGACCAAAACCACAGCTTAAAGGAGCCTGGATGATTCATAGAGAACAGGTCCATCTGCCAGCTAATGAACAGCACCAATGGATGCTCTTGCCACCTCAAGAAGCCCCTGACATACCAAGGTTGGGAAGCTGGAAAGAGCAGAGCTCCCTTCTCCTTACAGCCTTTGCCCAAGCACCTGTTCAAGGAGCAGGAATCACCGCTCTCACGCAGCTCCTCAGCAGTTCAAGGAGCTTCACAAGCATCACACTGGACAGGGCATTCATGCTGCTGCCCTCTCTGCCCAGCAAAGTAGGATACAACCACCCTTTTCCACCAAATCTACCTTCTGTCAGGCAGGGAGATGGTCTCCACACACGTGCTGACCAGATGTCGACTCAAGAGAACTCAAGGGTACGGTTATATGTTGCAGACTCACAAGGTACCACGAGTGGAGCAGGAATATAGCAGGCCAGCGGACAAGCAACACCAGTTCCTCCCTGCTCAAACAACTGGGACCAGTAATGATGACAGGTCCAACTCCCATCACGGCTTGTCGGGCCCGGTCTTTACTACACCCCCTGGACAAAAGCTGAACAGGCCCAAATTTGGGTGTGATGCACTAGGCAAGGAAACATGTCCTATGAACAGAGGGGAGTGGGGAGGGAGGAAGATGACAGTTTTCTGGCATCCCATTTAATTTATTCCAACTTTATGTAGCTCAGCTTTTCCAAAAGAGAAAAACACAAAAGAAAACTTCCTGATTCCTAAACAAAACAAAAAGTACAAACTTCAGATGAGAGCCAGCATGTGCAAGGTTTACATGAAAAAGCAGAACACCCTTGGATGTTAACAGAAAACAGGTAGCATCATTTTTACAGTTACTTGGCTTTGCATGCAGGTGTGTTTTCTTTCTCTCTCATGCACTCACTCCCTTATACACATCCACGTGCATACACCCCCACCCCTGCCTTTACAAATGGGGTCCTTTCCCTGTCTCCTCCATTGCCACATCCAAACCCCTTCAAAGTCATGAGCAGCTTAATTTGCAGAGACCACCTATGCCCTTCACATTTGGGATCTGAAATATGGGTCCAAGAAGGGGGGAAAAAAGCAACAAACGCCAGCACTCCCCTTCCTCCAGAGCCCCAAAGTCCCCAGATGAGGACGTATCAGCAGTGGAGACCCCAATACGTTTTTTCTCCAGCACCTTTTGGCATTTCTGGGGTGTGCTGACAGTCACCGGGGGCTGGTTTCATCCCTGAAGGTCATGGTCACAGTCAGGTAGTTTTGCTGCCTGGCCCCCACCATGCAGGCAGAGGGTGCTTCTAAGCAGCACCCACACTCACCAAGGAACCCCCTTCCTCCACCCTGTTCAACCTAACCCCACACAGGACCTGGGATCTGGAGGCTGTCTGCTACTTAGAAGCATTTGCCAGAAGTCAGGAGATGCTTTATTTCCCACTCCTCCACCTTGATTTCATTTAAGGAAAGCCTGAGACTTCTACTGTGAGGAGAAGATTTTTGCAATTGCTCTGCAAATGGTATCCATATTAAAAAGGAAAAAAAAAAAGGAAGAAAATAATAAAATCTCCTTGCTTAGGCAATGGGGAAGTTATTTATTCTCAGCATTGGTGTGTTCTGTACAGAAAGAAATCAACAGGCGAAATAAAGCAGAGGCACATCTCTCCTCAGAGCAACATGTCCAGCGCAAAACCTCTCAGAGCGCCTGGAATCACTTGGGATTTAATCTATACAAATGTGTATGTGGGCAGAGGGGTACATGTGTGTCAGGGCCTTTACAAAGCAAGATATATACTGTAATTTACTTACAAAAAAAAAAAAAGAAAAAGTGTGTGCTGAAAAGCAGATGCTCACTCCAGTCCCAAGCAAAAATGAGGGACAAGGGCAGCTGCTTGGGAGTGCAGGTTTTAGATGGGTTTTTTTCTATCTAGAAACAAAGAAAGAATGAATGAGAGAGAAAGAAAGAAACACTCCCTGGCTTGTTATCCTAAATCTACAAAGGCATCCTTCCACCCAGCCCCAGCAAGTTCACTTTGGCTCCCTCACCATAAGCTGTTCCTAAGAAATACTGGGCAACAGCCCTTCAAATCCCCTGGAAAACCAAGCATTTAGCTTCACCGCCACCCAAAGGCCCTGTCCTTCCAGACCAGTGGCTGGAGCTGGGTCCCTGTGGGGCTGGCTGTGCCCCAGCACCAGGAGAGGAAGCACCCAGGGGTGTTTTGGAGGGGGCTATCTCACCCTTAGCCCTTTCCCTCACTGATGCCTCTTTGGGGGATGCGTCCCAACCACACCAGCATGATCCAGCTGGGAAGCTAGAGTCTTTCCTCCTTCCCTCCCTCCCACACTGCATCCCATGCCAGGACCGATGGCTGGGCTGGGGCACAGGGGACCGGCAGGACGCAAGAGGCAGGCGACAGTATTTACAGTCTTTGGTCTTGGGGAAGGGAGGGAAAGAGGGGGAAAGGGTGGGTTTTTTCCTTTGTTTTTTGTTCCACTCCTGCCCATGGTGAGGGGTTTTTGCCCCCTGGGAGGTGTTGGGGAGCACACAGCGGTCTGTGCTGGAGGGTGTGAGAAGATGCCATGAAGCAGCAGGGAGGGCAGGGCCACAGGGTGAGGAGCAAAAAAGACTGGTTCTCTGGCTTACGTTGGGTGAAAGACTATAGGAAAGCAGTCCCTTCTCCCTGCAACCCCCCCCACCGCCCTTCCCCTCCCATTATCCCTCCCCTCCCCAGGAGCCGGGCAGCAGGGGAAGGAGGGCAGCACGCAGGACCCAACCCCAGTCTCTTCCAGAGCCTAAAGAGACATGCTGAAACCCATGTAAAATCCAGCACTGGGGCCACGGCGAGCCGCCTCCAGCGAGTGGGATCACGTCCATCTACTGGCTCCGCAGGGCATGTGCTCCCCGGTCCTCCTGCTCATGGGCTGTGTAGAAGAGGTGGCACTCAGGGTCCCCACGGATGGTGGGTGCACCCTGGATCACCTTCCCGTGGATGGGGTCCACGCACCAGCACTCGCCACGCTGCCCATTCACTGACATCTTGCACTGCAGGGAGAGGGACAGGACAGGCATCAGCTGAAGCAATAGGGGAACAAAATTCCCTTCCTAGCCCCACCAGCCCAAAGCCCAAAAACAGGCAGAGCTGGGGTTTCTCCAGCAATTTGTTATCAGTTTGAATTTAGGCAAAATTTGGGGATGCTACACTTGGACACCCCAGGGTCTGTGCTGCACCAGCATCACTGCTCCAGCAGTCCAGGCTGAGGGCTGGACCTCTTCCCCCAGGCGCTACGCCAGGGACCAAGAAGCCAATTTTAATGAACCATAAGGACAACTGTCCCCAAGATGCTTTGTGCTCTGTCAGCTGTGGATGAAAGCATCCATCGAGTTAAAAATCCCTGGGGGAAGAGGGATGAGTCAGACTGACAGAGGAGTAAGCTGCTTCTCACCTGCAAATTGGGCTAAACAAACTGAAACATGAGAGCAAGGCCCCCACAGACAGACACAGATATGTTTCCAAACACGGTTTCACTCTCTCCCAGAACAGAGACAAGGACCATGGGCCCTCGACTCTGCCCCACCCAGCCTGCTCTCGTTAGAGAGAAATTTCTTGCCCTAATGGTTAGTTATCATCCTCCTCTTGCCCTGGAAGGGCTGCAGGCACTTTGAACCTAATGCTTATCCCTCCATCCCCAGCAGATACACCTCTGAATAGAGTGTAGTGGGAGACACAGAGGTTACTCCAGCAGGCCAGCCTCTGCATGCATTCTGTAAAGCTGAATTCAGGCCATTTTTTGAAGCTGGACTGAGGTCAAAATACAGCCTTGTTCATGGGAATAAAGAGAAAGAAGAAAAAAATCTCCCCAGCAGGAGAGTGCATCCAGGCACCCTCTACTCAAGCACTGGCCCACAGGAGGTGGGAGCAATGGGGAATGCTTTTGTTGCATCCACTTTCCATCAAATGAGAAAGAGCTGGTACTCAGTTCTGGAAACACAGATGGAGGGAAATGGGTATCGCTTCACATTTGCCTTGTTTGCCCTTAACCAGGGCAGGAGGGGTGGGGAGAACACAATTTTTGTTCCCTCTTTTTCTCCACCAGTGACCAGTGCATAACCCATCTGCACCCTTGAGTGCAGGCTGACTGTTTCCCAGGCACAAGAAGCAGTAGAGACTGTCTTTTCTTTTGTAGCACACGATGCATTGCTGCATTGCCCAGGCTCGTTCCCCGGACATGCCTCATATCCTCACAGGGAATTTGCCAGCTCTGCTCCATCCACCCTTTCCAAGTGTGCTCATGCTGGGGGATCCAGCCAGCCCATGGGGCTCTTCAGGGGTAAGTGGAGGGTGAGGGTCCAAGCAGGACAGGGAAGAGGGAAGGGATGGAGAGAGATTATCTTAGAGCATCCTACTTTTTTTTTTTTTTTTTTTTTTTTTAATGTGCCTGACCACGGGGTAGAAGTAGCCCTGAGAAAAAGGCTTAGCTATGAAAACAGCAGGTTTTCTGGGGTCTCCTCCAAAGGCTCAGTTACACATAGCTATAAGGGGTGTTCATATGCAGGTACTATTCACACATGGCTGCCAGTCAACTCTGGACAAGCTGGTGTTTTGCTGCCCAAGAGGTTCTTCCTGGCATTTTTTTCCCCATGTCTCAGCTGCTGACACCTCCTGGTTTTGCATAAATAAAGCCAAGAAGTCAGAATTCAGACAGACACACATTAAGTCACTTGAGTCCTTTTGGGTCCCATAAATACTTTCAGAAGCATGCTGCAGCCCAACCCCCACCTCGTGTCTGGAAGGAATCCCTCCTGGAGCTGTGGGACCAGCCTCGATTTGTGGAGGAAAACCAGTAAACGCACTAGAAACCTTCCTGACCCCAGGAGAAGTGTTTCCTGCTTTGTCTGTAAGACTGGCCAGCATTCAGCCTCTCTCTGCTTTTCCGCTGTAGTGGGGCCCAGCCAGAATAAGACCTGGCTCAAAGTACATGAAAATAGACCTGGACAGATAAGCAGCTCTCACAGGAAAGAAGGGGCTCTGAACTAAACAGATTCTCTGCCTCTGGGCTGCCTGTGGCCATGGGTCTCTCATCTCCACTTGCTAGCCCATGGGTGCAGATGCACCTGGCTCTAAACCTGTCCGTTCCACATGTGATATTTGCTGTTTAACCCCACAGCTCAGTCCATGCATGTGACATCAGCCCAGCCCTGAGCTGTGTGTGTCCTCCGTGGTTGTCCATGGCAGGGATGCATGCTGAGCCAAGGGCTGCTGCCGGGAAGGCAGCCAACCCTGGGGCTCTAGCTCTCCCCGGCATTTACCTGTTTGAGATTATACAAGCCGTGCTTGTCACAGTTGGGGATGTGGAGGGAGTAGAGGTGCTCCAGGGGACCTCGCTCATCTGGCAGCCGCATAGTGGAGATACGTTCCAGGACCTGATCCAGCTCCTGCTGACAAGGGGTCTGAAAAGAGTCCAGAAAGCAGAAGACAAAACAAAAAATCAGGGCAATGGGACTATTCAATGTCTACACTTTGGACAACAGAAACATCGGTAGGGATGAACACCTGTGTGCACCTCCTCATGACACGGGTTTGCCACAGGGTCCCGCTGCGGACTTCACCTGCAGGCACCCAAAATCCCAGTGCTGCACGCCTGTGCATGCTGGTGTGTGGAGATCCACACAGGGAGACAGGCACATCTCTCCCGTGTGCCATGTGCCTCATGTGGCCAAGAGCTGTCATGACACCAAGTCACAGGCCGTGGAGACAGAGAAGTCTCAGAGATGCTCCCATGGGTCCCACTGGTGGTAACAAGTGATGTGAAGCAGGATTAATCCAGACAGACCAGGAGGGTTTTCATGAGCATAGCCCAGATCCCACACCTGTGATGCAGCTTTGGCCCAGAAGTGCAACTCAAAGCATGTGAGACCCCATGGGAGTGGAGGGGAAGCCCCAGGAACGAGAGCACCCAGCAAAGCCAGCCTCTGGAGGCGTTCCACTCGCTCCACAGCAGCCCCAAGCCAGGGCTCCCAGCCAAGGCAGTATGGTTGAATTACGCCTGATGTGAGCTGGAGTAAGTCTGCACCTCTCTGCTTTTGCAGTTGCTGGTTTGGTTTCTTTTTTCCAAAGAATCATCAGCAGTGTGGAAGTTCTCTAAGTCAACAGTGCCTGCACCTTATTTTGAATCTCTTATTTGCCTGTCCATGGAGCAGTTTTAAGGCCCTTTCTTTCCCTGCACTTCCCAGATATAAACACACCATATGTTTATACGGATGTGTATTATGGACCAAAATTTTGGGGAGGCTTTCCATCCTCATCCCCATCTCATCTAGTTGCTTTGACCAAGCTGCCCACTAGAGGGAAGCCACAGCCAAGGACTGGAGAGAGTGCCCGGAGCCCTCCCTATGTGACGGCCCCGCAGCTCATCCTCGGGGGCTCGGCGACCCCCCAGCCGGGACTGGGGCTGCCCTGCAGGAGGCAGACAGCCCCCACAAATCCCCTTAGGCCATCCCTGGCACTTCCTTAGGGAAAAAGGGTGTGAGAAAGCCAGTCGGCGGGCAAAGGGCATGCACGCACCCCTGTGGAGGTAGGTGTCAAGCCAGCGGGACCCCCCTTCCCCGGCTCTGCTGTCAGGAGGTGAAGCAGCAATGAAAATAACACCTCCTCGCCAGCACATCAAAGGTCATCAGATGGTGTGCTGGGCCCCAGCTTCAGGCCAAAACAAACGTTTACTTTTCCTTTTTTTCTCTCCCCATCTCCCCCCTTTTTTCTTTTTTTTTTTTTTTTCCCCCCTTTTTTTTTTTTTTTTTTTTTTTCCTTAAGACAGTTTGTTGCAAATGTCACTAAGGCTTTTGCATTCAGCATTTCCCTGGTGAGCCTGCAGCTGCCTCCATTAGCTCCCCACACCCTCCTGCCTTCTCACCCTGCCCGTCGACAGCCGCGACTTTTTCGAGTCTTCATGGTTGTGATGGGGCTTGCCAACTTTACCCATCTGCCGCTGCTGCTCGTTCACCTTCTCCCTCATAACTGCCAGCTCCTTCATGCCCGACTTTATGGGCTTCCTCCCACCAGCTCCGCTCAGGATCCCTGTGGTCCCATCCACATGGTTCTCGGCAAGGATGCTCTCAGACCGGTCATCGCCATTATCTGCAGGAGACAGGGCAGACAAGGAAAGGGTCAAGCTCAGCCAGGCACTTTCTCACGTGTTCATCCCATCCTGGATCACTTTCAAGCATGGCCAGTTACCAAACCAGAAAATCTTTGCATGCAAAAATTTTAAATTGCATTAGCCCTTTCATCTGGAAGGTGAGAATAGATCCTTTCATTCTGGAGTTATTACCACACTAAAAGACAGTTTAGAGAGCAGGGGAAATCGCTGCTGGAGAAGTTCTGTCTGGTTTTTCTTTGACCTTCTAAATTACTTCCTGAAGAATGTAATTTTCCCCTCAGAAGTCCAGTTGGATTAGGGATGCCAAGTGTATTCAGCTCCAAAACTTAAAACCACAGTGATTAGTAACAATACCTTGAGTCCATCTATCATCCCCCAGAGTATCTCCAGGAATACTTACTCAGTATTAATGTGCTAAAATAAATTCTCAATTTCAAAAATGCCTTGCCTCTGTTTTATGGCCACCCTAATTTCCCTCGGAGATCCTGCCATTTCAGTGATCATCTTTGCTGTATCATCTTTCACATCATTTGTCATACGGTGCATTACTCATTTAGCTTCTACCTACTTCTGCATTTAGCCACTTTTGCTGACCATGGAATAACCTCATGTGTCCTGGGTCCAACTCCACCACTGCTGCAAGCCACAAGACCCCCAGCTAATTCAGCTATTTTAAAATCAGTTAGTAAAAATCTGGGAATAAACACTGGACTTTTCCACCTCCTCCACTCTCTACTTTGTGCGTTTTCCCAGTTCACTGGGTGCTGTTTCTGACAGCAATCCTTGCCCAAATAGGACACAATGTTACCATGCTGTAGACACTAGTCCCTCTGGACTTTGCAGCAGCAATTAGAACAGATCTCAATTCCTCCTGCTTGCTCCAGAAGCCCAGAAGGTGACAGCTGACCCCTCCTTGGTGCCCGGTCTGAACTGGCTGAGCAAGCATGTCTAACACTATAGCTGGATCTAACACTGAAGCTGGCCCTGCTTTAAGCAGGGGCTTGGACCAAGGCCTCCAGGGGTCCTTTCCAGCCCAAATTATGATTCAACCCATGCACGCATATCACCTCTTACCACAGAGACTAAGTATGTCTCTGTGTATAGGAGCTCTTCAGCAGCTCCACAGGTCCTACACCAGTGACAGACCAGGCCATTCTGGTCCTACAGCGGTGACAAACATGAAGCATCTTTTAGCATATGCCAAGGAAGAACTGTAGCACCCACCCTCTCCCACCATCAGCATTCTCTCTGGTACCTCTGATTTCAGCGTTCCAGCACTCTGGAACTCAGGCACTTACATAGAAGTAAAGAAATCACATGAAACTCTGCATGATGGAGGGCAAGCAATGGGTTCAGCTCATGTGACAATGCTTAATTTATGGATCTCTCATGCTTCTTGGAAGATCAAGCATACAGAGCATTTACAGATTTTAACATTGCCTATTTTTCAGAAGCTGCATCATGATGTTTTGTCATGGTACAGCTCTACTGTCCTGATGGAGAGTGAAAAATCATAATAGCAAATGTTTTATTTCTGCCACAGTTTCCCAAGCTCTCTTCAGGTGTTACAACCCCAGGCTCACACAGGAGAAACTGCAAGAAGAGCTTTGTCTGAACTTACTCAGCAAATGTGTGGCTGCCTGCAGACTGATAGCAAAAAATGGCTCAAGTGGGCTGGATCAAAGAGCCACTCCAGCCCAGCATGCCATCCACAAGAGACCACCAGCAGCTGCTTGGGGACACATGTCAGAAAAACCATTCCCAATCTGTGCTGCAGACCATCAGTAAAAGCACTTTCATGTGTGGAGACTGCATATGACCCCCAGGATTTAAAAGCCACCAGGAGACCCATCCCTCAATGGATTTGTCCAACATCCTTTTGAACTTCCTCACCATTTTGGCCTCAGATCTCCCAGTACTGGGATTGTCCCACTTCCCAGAAATACTAAATGTGTTTGGTCTGCAGGTTTTTAGCTGCTTAAGTAGCAACTGAAAAGCAAACACAGGGCAAAACCAATTTGGCAAAGTCCATGACTTTCCTCAACACTGATTCCAGATGAGAACTGGGACCAGGTTTGATAGCCAGATGGGCAAGCTCAAAGTCTGGGCTGCTGCCTGGCGATTGCCATCTGGCCGTCATCCTAGGAGTCGGACAAGGAATATTTTGAGCAGGAATCTTCTGTTTATACACCAGTCTCCCCATTAATTAGAAACACATAGTGAGAAGAGAGAAGGCCATGAGCCTGCCCTTCAGACAGGATCAAATGAAAAAACACTGTGCAAGAGATGGGCAAGGCTGGCCAGGCTCTGATCCTCAATTAGCTGCTTAGGAGGGTTTTAGCCTTCCAACACCTTTTGTGCTCCTCTCCTTGCTGTCCCACCAAGCTGTCAACAACAGCAGAAGAACAAGTGTAGCAGCAGGGCAGCATCTCAGACACGTTGCAGTCCCCTGCTTCATTCAGAAAACTGATGGTACAAACTGATGGAAAAGCAGCAAACTGGAAGCAGTGCCTTCCCCCCATCGATTCTCGCTCCTTCCTGCCTCCAACTAAAATATATAGACATCTGCCCAAATAAGCACTGTGCTAGTAAATGAAGGCAAGCTGGTAAGCCTCTTGTCGGCTGATTCATTCACAAAACCTGCTTCTGATAATATTTTTGCTCATTTTTCTCACTTTCCAATCCTAACAAATGTCAGCCCAAAGAAAACCACTGATGGGAGCAGAGTGTGCAAGACCATGTGCATGAACACACCCAGGGACAGGAGAGATTGGTCTTGGCTCCCCAAGCACCACCACAGGAGCAAGCCTAGAGCAGAGGCCAGGAAGGTCTAGTTGCTATCAACTGCAAGCTCTCCTCTCCAAGGCCAAGCCAGCCATGGTGAGCCATACCTCCACCTGCTGCCAAGCTGGACTGATTGACCTTGGGCTGATGCCAGAGCTCCATCACAGCTTTCCCCTCTCCCAAATCCAATTCTGCTCTTTGGAGGAGCACTCCTGACCTGGGGCTTGGAGTCAGTCGCTAGGGAATAAAGGTGGGACAGAAGAGTTTGGCCCCATGTGCAAACCACTGACATTTCCTTCACGGAAAAGCTGCATGCAGGGGAGGAGGCTGAGCACCAGGTGTGATGGACCACATTTCAAAGAGCAAACGGGCTCAGTAGTGACGACAGGAGAGGAGACATCAAGACTCAAGGTCAGGAGAACACAGAGCATGCCATGAGCCAAACGACAGCTTTTACACCAGATAATGCTTTTTAATGCTACCCAAAAGTAGTGAGTTGTGCGTGCTTGCTTATGACTATCCATGAAACAATTAAGCCACCCACCAACCCTACCGGCATGGGATGGGCAGGTATGCAGTTGCCTCAGACATACAACCTTAATCTGTTTGTCATCCTGGCAAACGCCCTTTCGCTGACCAATTTCAATTCACACTAAATATATCTGTGAACGGAATGGTGCCAAACTCCAAAACAATTATGTTTTATAGTTCTTCCATTTTCCTATGGCATGTGGAAAACATCTCCTGTGTTATTTTGGATCAAAAGGTAGAGAGCTTTGTGCAGGGTGGGACAAGTGTGGCAGGAATCAAAGCAGATAGCTGAAGTTCTCCTGAACACTGATGTGAAGCCCATGAAACACCTCTTTCCACGCCAAGAAAATGATTTCTTTATGGTCTTTTTCAAGGAAAATTCCCATTGGCTTCAATGGGGCGAGGACTTGGCAGAGGTGAAAGCGTGTTCAAACGGCCATCAGCTAACGTCTGTAGGGAGCTACACAGTCTCGCCAACATTTTCAAAAGCGGCTACCAATTTCCAGTGCTGAAATTTTTGGGAATCTGGTTTGAGACCTCTAGGCACCTCCGCTGAGACAGCTGAGAAACAGAGGGGCTTAAAAACAACCTGCCACTTCCAGATCCGCAAGAAGAAAAAAAGCACCAGTAGAAAAAGGCAGCTGCCTGATGTTAAAAATACATCTTTATCCCTTTGAAGAACCCTGAAGCGTATCTGGGCTGCAGGACGGGATTGAGCCAGTAGCACTCACTTTGCATGAGAGGGCCAGCCTGTATCAAAGGGAACATGCACCATGCCAAGATGATAGCTGTCCTCTCCAACAGGACAGCTTGCCCAGAGGGTTTCACATGCATTTGCTTATCTGCCCACGGTGTTTGCATAGCATTTAAGCGCTGATTAAGGGCCCAGACCCACAGAAAGCTTCACCCAAGTGGCCTTCAACACCCTGCCCAGAGCCCCATAAGCCTCAGGTCCTGGCTGTGTCCAGGGCTGGAGGGTGCTTATGTCTCTCTTCCACAGCAACTGCAGCCTCCGTTGGCCAGTACTTTCTCTCTGAAGACACAAATGCACTATGAAGTTCATTAATTACCCTGAAGAGAAAGGTGTTCATCCTGGGCTGCACACAGTGAAAAAAAAAAGGCAGGGAAAAATTCAAATTTGAGAGTGTTCTCAAAGCCTCACAGGGAATCAATGAGCAAACCCAGGAGCCTGCACTCCTGCCCTGGCACCGCACTGCACAGGAGCAAGCACACTTGGGATTGCGGGAATGTGGCATCCAGAGAGTGATTTTTCACCCTTTTCACCCTAAGCAGTGTTGTCCCCTCTTTTAGCTTCTTGTGGCCACAAGTTCTACCATTTCAGAATAATTTAAGTGCCTGCTCTGGGTTCTGCTTGCCTCTTTTTATTTTAAGGAACAGAACTGCCTGTCCCAGGCTGCCAGAAACCCAGCACTTGTCCTTCGCAGCCTGCAGGCAGGGCCTTTAAACCTGACCTTTAACATGCACAAAAGCCATGGTCAGAGAATTACTTGAAGGAAGGTAGGGAAGTAGACAAACCCAGACTGGAGCCCCAGTGACCTCTGCTTCGTAAGTCTGTAAAGTATTTCTAGGAGAGCCCTGGGCAAAGGTTCCTGTGCAATAGCTGTAGTGTGGGTGTTGTCTGACCTGGAGCTCGGATACCTCAGAAAACTTTTGCCAGAGGGGATTATACCGACGCTGCAATTTCCTCGCAGCAGAAGCTGCCAAGAACAAAGTCCCCCCCTGGGCCCTCTGGCCCATCCTACTCCAAAAAGGACCCAGGGTTTGCTGATAACCACTGCCAAACTGCAAAGCGATGAGCCACAGCACAGCACTGGTCAGAGCTCAGCTGGCAGCAGAGGGGAAACACTGGGGCACCAGTACCTGGTCTGGCCCCAGGCATAATGGAGCCAGGGTGGGATGCAGCTCTCCAGACACAGATGAAACCAAAGCAGCTGCTCAAGTTTCACCCTTCACTTTGCACAAAAAAAGAAGCACGACTGCGAAATGCCAGAGAGAGCGTATAAGCAATGGGCCATGTAGGAGAGGGGGCAATGGAAGAAGGGATGCAGACAGAGAAGTCCCCCTGACCCAGGACATCTCTCACAAAGGCTGAACATGGATGCTCAGAGGAGGAACAGAAGAAAGGATACAATTACAGAGCAATCCCTCCCCAGCTCCCCTGGGAATCAGCAGTTCAATAGCCATTGACAGGCCTAACTGGGGAGGAGTTTCTGGATTCAACTACAAGGACCCCTCGCATACCTCCTCCTGATCCCCCCTCCCAAGCTAGCAGCCTGCTCTGCTTGCCTCAGCTAGTTCTGCACAGGCGGCATGTGGATGTTTAAGCACTTGATTTGGTTGCAGAGGACACACAACGAGCATTCCCGGGCAGCCCAGGGGTGTCCATGCACCCAGCTTTTGGGAGGGCTGCAGAGAGCCTGGTCTCCCAAAGCTCTCAGAACTGAGGGCTCCCATGAGACACAGAGATGGAGATCAGCTTGGAGCATCTCTCCATCTGCCAAGGAGCTCCTCAGGGCAGGTTCCCAGGATCTTCTGCCCGCCTGCCCTCCTGAGGGTTATTTCATCACACCAGCTTGCTTCAGTAACAGCACGGCAGCTGCACACCATAGCCAGAAAAATTCCTGCATCAGTCTCTAAGAGCTTGTTTTACCTCTGTGATAAGCTGTACACAAAGAACTCTAAGATCCCCTGGGGCCAAGAGCCCTGGGGCTCTGCAAACACCCTTTATTTTTGCTGTGAGATCTTTTCAGCCCATCTCTAACAGCAGGGAGGGCACGACTGGGGAGGGAACGGCATGTCCTGGCCAGGGGTTGCTTAGCAAGCTTCTCTCCCTGCCTTGAGCGGCTGGCACTGAGGGGTGATCCAAGGGGCACCCAGTGCCTTCCTTTGGCTCGGGCGTCTTGCAGGAAATGCTTTATGCTCCTCCAAAGTGACGGGGACATTGACTCGGCGCAGCGCAGCTCTCAACAGCCTGCTTCGCTCTCTTTTCTCTGTCCATTCCTGGTGGCTGGAGAGAGCAACTTTCCCTCCTCCATCCGCCTAGGTCCAGAGCCAGAGAAAAATTTCTTACCCACTGCACAGTGCCCTATAATGCACCTGTGCCCCATTGCACAGCAACTCCTTTGGCACCCTGGAGCAAGCACAGAAGTGATAGTGAAATGGAGCTGATGTCAGAGACCGAGATGTCCCTTCCCCTGGGCTTTACTTCAAACGGTCCTTTTTTTAAAAAAAAAAAAAAAAGTTTGTAGACTGGTTTCCCAAGGATACAGGACTTGTGCAATAACACAGCCTGCCTCTATGTGTTTCTGCATGTGCATGTGTTTGCATGACTGCCTGTCTCCCTATTAGTCTTCCTCCCCCTCCACCTCCCAATATATCTACAAACACGTCAGCAAATGCCAACTACATCTCAAACAGGAACACAATTCTCAAAAATAGTAAGTTTCCACCATTTCATGGAAATGTGCAGCCAGGCTGAAGAGATAAAATAGCAGGGTTCATTTTGTTAGCTTTCTTTCCAAACGATTTGACTGATGGGCCGTGTAGCACATCACCAGCCCACTCTGTGCGGACCCAGCAGAGCACAAACCACCACTGGGGAAGGTCTGCTCCAGCCCTCCTCCTGCCAACAGCAAGCCTGCAAAGTGTTGTCTGTAACATCCTGTTCCCTCCCCCGCCAGCCGTTCACTGCGTGCCAAGAATGATAAGGGAAAACACCGTTCAGGTCCTTCAAACATGCAGGGGAACACTTTGATCCCCCTCATTTACCCAACCTCTACTTGCAATCCTGCTTTTTTCTTTCACCCACCGCTTCCCCCAAATGTGGAGCTGCTGAGCATCCCAATACGCACCTACAGCAGACTCTCCAGACTCACCTAAAAGCTGAGGCTGAGGACCCAGAGGGTCTCATCTTGTGACTGATGACAGCGGTTTTGCACATGTGCTTAACTTCAACATGTGTGAAGGCAGCTTGCTCAGGGGAAAGACCTTAACATGTTTGGAAGGTTTTGCCGAGTGAGGCTCTCCAAGCTCCCTGCTGTCATAAAAGCATTCCCCTTTGTTAGTGAACCGTATCTCAGCCCTTTCAACACACTTCCCCTATTAGCCCTCCACAAAGCTGCAACCTTCCCAGCAGAACCAAATGAATTAACTTGAAAACACTTCCCAGATTAAATTAATTGCACTGCAGCTTCCCGATTTGACCTTGACCCCATCTGTAAAATCCCCGGAGTAGTTGCTACTTAGTCATTAGGTGCTTCTGCCTGAATGAAATGAGCCCTTAACCTTACCAGCCAAGTCTCTGCTCTCCTTCCCTGGTCACTCGCATGCATCCATGTGGTCTTTGGTGCTCCAGCCACCTCAGAGAGCCTGCACCGACTTCTAGTATAAGCTCAGCTCCTTCCACAATGAAACCAGACCACAAACCCACCTCATTAATTTCCTATAGATTTTAATGCTATGTTTGAATTACCTTTATTTCTCCAGTTTGTTTTCGGAAACACAGGCTCACCTCTGACCCCAAGTCCAAGCCCATGGGGCCTTTTGCATCCCACAGTCCAGACTACGCAAGCATAGAAAAGCTTTCCTTACTGCAGCCTCCATGTTAATTATTATCTAGATGATCTGTGTTCAGCACTAGGATGCTGTACCTCTCTTTTCTGCAGGAGAGCCACAGGCTGGCAGAGTTACAGGAGCTGTGAATCTTAACAAGGCTGATTCCCAGGTACGACACTCTGCAGCCTGCCAGAAAGGGCTGATGAAAAACTGATGATCTGATGGACACGCAATCACAAATAAGAAACTCTTCCCCAAATTCATACAAAACATTTCTGCCTCTCTCACACATTTTTGGAAAAAGTGTAATATACAGGACCTGTTCAGACTCTTCTATTTTAAGATGACTACCCTTGTAGGTGCAGGCAGTGACAAGCAACACCAAGTTAGTTGGAGACAGACTGTCAAAAATCAATTTGAACCTGCACCAAGGAAAGACGTACTACTGGAGGAAGTGCTTGCATCTGTCCATCAGGGTCTTCAAACCCACGTAATGTCCTCTTGGATAGGGTGCTTTACGCAAATACAAGATGTCTTGCTCCAAGGAGAGGTGGCTGAGGAAAATTTTATGGTCTTTATCATGTAAGAAGTCTAGGGGTTGTTTTTCCACAATGCCCTCTGCCTGTTCTGGATCTTCAAGGATGGCTTAGCTCACCAGAAAGATGTTCTCTGGCTCTGAAAGGTCAACTGTGCCCTTTGCTGCCTGTTCACACCCCCCATCAAGATCAACAGCTGGTGGGAAAGTGACTCTGGACAGGGCATGACCAGAGGAGCCTATGGCAGAGTATTTCTCCACACCTTCTGGGAAGGCTGTGTGCAGAGGGGCCAAAAGTCTGACCTTCTGCCCTGCATAAAGCTGGAAAAGCTTCAAAACCAGGAGGAAAAAAATACTATGAGTAAAGTGAAAAAGACTTAAACCCCCTAAAAGGTCAGAGGCAGTGCCCCACCCTGCCTGTGAGAGCTGTCTCTTGCCTATCTCCAGTATTGCTCCACTCCCTTCTCAGCTACATTGGCTTCTCCAGTTATTATGACTATTGCATGCAAATGGAATGAACTTCAGCCATTTGTACTACTATTTTTTAAATAACATCTTACTTTTCCACAGTCAATTTTCCAGACGGCAGCTCAGTCCAGGGCTCCCCTCACCACCCACCCAAATCTCATTGCGCGTTTCCTCAGAGTCTGCCCTTTTCAAAGTGCATTATTATTATGGTAATTCCTTCCTATCTTCTCCTCAGAAACCCTGCCAGAACCCAACAGCAATTACCAACAGTGTCACCTCGAGGTCTGCTAGATCTACTGTACCCATGCAGCCCTCTAGCCAAGCACCAGCCCTTGAAGCCAATCCTGTATCTAACTCCCTCTCCTCCCCAGAGCACAACTGCTTCCAAATACGACCAGAGCACTGAATTGTAGGTGGAAAGAAGCAGTATCTGCTGTAATTTAGTTGAGTCTCTTCAGCCCACCAGCAACTCCCAGCTTCCTCCAGCACTCACAGACATTATCATCCTCTCTTCAGGGCTATTACCAAGTTGCCATATCCCACGTTTAAAGCCCCAAGTCGAGCTGTTCACAAACTACATTTTTTTTCTCATTTGATGTTCAAGCTAAACAACACTGCAATTGTTTTAGGTTATGTCAAAACACTTTGTTCATCTGTTCTCGAGGCAATATTTCACCCAGTTTTGACATCACTTTGCTGGATTTCTTTAACCTTTGTTTCTTCCTTCTCCCAGGTAGATGAAGAGCTGAATTTGAACTCACCTCATCTTAGAGTGCACCATGAGAAGGGACTGAACCTGGTCTTACATATGCATTTATATGCACATTTACTATTTGACTTACTATGTGCACTTACTGCAATAAGGCAACTGCCACTGTTTAGACACGAAGCCTTTGTTGATACAACACTGCTATTGAAATAAACAGTAGTTTTGAAAAATTAAGACTTGCCGATTTGTCCCACTGCTGAATCACACACACACACACACACACACACGCAGTAACACCATGAAGGGCTCAGACTCATGGTCAGGCTACCAGAAGGCAGCAATTTACTGCAGATCAGTTGATCTGCAATAACTTTGTGGCAAACAACAGGCATGCATGCAAGTAATGCAACCTTTATGGTCCCTCAGTGATTTCCAGCTTCCAGAGCCTACAGCATGGCCTGATCAATGTCACTTGGCCTTCACAAGGGGAAGCTTCCTCCCACATAGGTGGGAGGGAAGCAGTGCAAGGCAGCCTGCTGCTTTGCTCTGCTGTCATTGCTTTGGTCTCTTGCCTTTATAGAAAAAGGGGCTGGACCTCACTTTGTTTGCAAACGACTCTGTATTTTGGGCCACCCATGAAGTTGCCCAAGATCCAACCTCAGGAGTATGCAGACTCCCACTGAGCAAAAGGCAGGAAGAGAGAGTCATAAAACTGTGGTAGAGGAAGGAAGAAAAGACAGGGGAACATCAGTCAGCTGCATTCCCAAGGAGGAGGGAGGCATTGCAAAGCTTAAAACACAGACCACCACAAAACACAGTGATGGAGACAGATGTGATAAGCCAGCTGAACCACTGGAAGGGAAGCTCGGATGTGCAACAATCAGCTTTCCACTCAATCAGCTCCAGAAAGCATTTCATGTACACCCAGCCAGCATGCCCAGCACCAAGTGCCCTGGTGTGTATGCTGTGCATCTGATCTACACAGCACCCCTTTCCAGGTGGGAGGATCTGGCTACCACCTAAAAGCTTGGAAGATACCCAGGTTTGTGGCAGAGACCTTTAAAGGGGGAAGCTGCTGGTATGTGGTGGTGGGGTGGTCCCCAAGTTAGAGGAAACCACCCATGCCTGTGTTAACAAGACAAAGAGTTAAAACACTGAGCTAGTGTAAGAAAATGCCAGGGAATCCCCTGGCTTCAAGAAGGACTGGCATTCTCATGGAGTTCACCCCAAAATGCTGGACAGATTAATCTGGCTTGTGGGATACTGATGTTGAAGTCCTTCTCCAAACCAATCCTGCACATGTTCTAAGCCTGGCCCAGGTGAGCCTCCCCAGCCAAAACCCAGCTGGCTGCTCTGCAGCAAGCATCACTCATGCCATATGTTGCAGGTGTTGTAAAGCATGTAAATATCAGGTTTTACATGGCCTTTATCCATCTTGCAGCTGAAAGCATCCTCACAGCTTTCTGCTGCATTTTGAACCCCCAGATTTTCAAAATGTGGCAGTCATTTAAGGGCATGTAACTCCCCAGGCATAGGGTCTGGGGAAGGAGCACATCAAGGGGGCCACCGCAACCTCCCAGGAGCACCAAGGTGGGAGGCTGTCATTAGATAGTTTGCCCTGGAGTGCTGTAATGAACCCACCCTCACTGCTCTCAGACAGACCACTGCAACTGAAAAGCACCATAACCGCAGCCATCCCAGGGGCAAGGGGGCATGAGCCGAAGAGACAGTGGGAAACATCAGCTCCGAGCACCCACATACTCGGAGGGCTTTCATCAGCCCTCAGAACAAAAGCACTGCTGCGCCATTCCCGTCGGGAAGCAACAGGCACACACACCCGCCTCCATCACACTCAGTCCATAAAGCTCCACTTCATTAGAGCCACTGTTGCCGCATCTGTTAGTGCTTTAAAGCACGTACATCTGGCTTAATTGAGCACTTGACTTTATTGCTGCTTTATCTCCATTTTCTGAACAGGCCTTGGGGAGAGGGTTTTGTGCGTTTCGGGTTTGGATTTTTCCCCTCTTCCTTTTTAAAATATTTTCCACTGAAATCCCACCCGAAGCAGCAAAAAAAGCCCCTGTGACAGCTGCGTACATGCTGCGGACTCCTTTTAGGTAAGTCTCCCCTCTGGACAATGAACCCCATCCTAAATACTCTGCGTTTATGTGCTCTAAAGCTGCAGAGCTTTGACACACCAACTCCCCTCCCACTCTCCCTCCTAGAAAAAAAAAAAAAAAAAAAAAAAAAAAATTAGAGTTACTGGCGGAAAGTGTCGCAGTACATGCCAGGGAGAAAAGAAAGAAAAGAAAGGATCTTGCTGCCCCTGCAGTCTCTGAAACTTTGCCTCTGCCAAGTTACAACAAACAGGAAAAGCAGAATCAAAACACAGCCCCCACGTCCCCCTCCATCCACCCAGCGCAGGCTGTGCTAGTGCCAGCTACTGCTCACAAACAATCACACTGCAAGCCTCCTCTGGCACATCCTTCCAGGTGGCCTGAACAACAGAAAAGCCCAGCTCAGGAAGCCTGCATCCGATGCATGGGGTGCTTGAAATCTCCTCCGGGAAGCACAAAGGTCCTTCATGCCCCCAGACAGAGGAGAGGTTACCTGCAAGCCCCTTTGCCAGCTCCTACACTGGAAGATGCTTGTGTTTTCCCTGTGAAAGGAAACATAGCTGGGAACAGAGAGTAGTACTGGCTGCAAAGCTGGCTGCTTTCCCACTAAGCCACCCCAAGTGCTTACCAGCCACTAGGAGAACAACAGGACTAGTCCCTCCTGTGTGAAGGAGCTGGGGTACCATTGCTGGGCTGCAGCATCCTTCCAGGGATACATGACCAGCATCTCACCACAGCTTTCAGACCATGATCTGGCATGCACAGGTACCAGCAGTGTCTCTGGAGCCTGGCTTTAAAACACTACCCCAGACAGCATTTCTCTCGCTGCAGACTGAGGCTAGGACTGTTCAGTGGGCAGCCTGGCTTTCACCAAGTACTAAATGCACAGCAGATGCATTATGCTACTTAACGCTAATACGGGATGCAATCCACACATGCAGCCCAGGAACTTTAAAAGCAGGACAAACTGCTGAAACCAGGACTACTGCAGTTTCAGGGTAAGTGGCTAGATGAAAAGTGATGCCTCATCATACCATCACACATCATGGCTGTGATGCAGCAATCCCACAGTCTGGTTTGGACACTCAGAAACCATTTGCTTTTTGTGCCCCCATCAGTCATCTCCCCAGATGTGCTGACCTGACCATCAGCTACTTGTTCTCCTGCCTCCCACCCACGGGGGAGTCCTGTTCAGTCAGTGTCACACCTTGTAAGTGCTGGCTTTCAACTCTTCCAATGGAAGGAAGCAGGCGATGTCCTCCCTGTCCCACTTCCTACAAGAGTAAGATATTCAAAGCACTGTCAGCTTTCCCAATGCCGTGTTCCAATCTGATTTCATGCTGCAGTGCTAAGTCCAACCATCTTTTATCCCCGCTGCCTGGTATCTTTTCTCACATGTCTAAACACAAAAGCCACCCCTGAAGCGAGTAAAATGCAAAGCGTACTAGCAGCAGCCGAATGAGCTCCCCAGGTCCTTCCTGTCCCAGTCCAACAAGACTTCAAGACCAAGGGAAGAAACATCTGAATAGTGAAGTGAAAGAGGGTCAAAATTTAATTAAGCTCTGCACTTCCTATCCCAAACTGTTAGTGGGTGTTGCTCTGGGTTTGAGAGTTAGTTACTCAGGCACTCTTGTTTCACTGGAAAGAAAAACAGTTCCATCTTTAACAAGTTCTTCTGTATTCCTTGGGAGGAAGTCAGTAAGGCAATTTATGAATTCTGAACCCCTCCCTGTCCTCTTCCCCTCCTCCATCATGGCTCACATACACAAAGCAGAGACATCTTTCCTATCAAAAAAGTCCCTTTAGGCTTTCCAACTGAACCCAGCTGAGCTCTACCCATGGGAAGACCAATCCAAGTCATCCTCACAAGGACATCCCATCTTCCAAAGTTGGTAAGGCAGAGAATTTAGATACTGCAGTACATATAAAGCAAAACCTGCAATCAGAGCCTCTGACTGTGTGTCCTCTGCTTAAGGCCCATGAGCTGAATGTGGCTCATGTGCACGCCATGTTAACCCCCCTTCGACTGAGAGCCATGAAGAGGGGACAGAGGAGGGCACCTGCAGCAACGTTCACCAGTGAGAGAGGGAGTGGGCTGTGGTGGTTCCTTGTGCAGAGACCAAACCAGTCACGAGTCTGAAACACAAGCTGACCATGACGCAGAGGCTCATCCATGCAGAGACTGAGGGAGGAGCAGAGCAGACCCATCCAGCTGCACGCAGCTTGTTTTGAGACCCCAGCACATGATTCTTCTTCATGTCTCCCTGCCAAGGCACCAGTGTGCTCTTCCAGCACCGGGCTGCAATTTCCATGACCCACCAGCAGCTACAGCTGTGGTCAGCAGCAGATGTTAAGAGGAGCATAGGACTGATCTTTTGCTCTGCTTCTGGAAACCAGTGGTGTAGGGACTTTCCAAGCCAGAGACTGCACATGGATCTTCATATTTCATAGCCAGCCATCTCTCTATGAATTTCTATACTTCCTTTTAGAAGCCATTTATATCAAGAACATTTCTAACTTCCTACAGCAATTACTTTCATGGTTTAATTCCATGCCCTGCTCCCCCAGATGTGCTACTTGACCTTTTCATGGGATGCCAAATGAGCTAAAAAAATAGCTATCTTCTCATTCCTCCCCTTATTCACGATTTCATAGTGCTTAGCCCACAGGAACAAGTAATCAGAAAGACCTAAATACCAAAGTGCCGGTCTTCATACTCTGTTGAGAGAGGTTTTGAAGACCCCTTAATCAAGGGGTGAGCTTCAGAAAGCAACATGCACCTGCTGTGCGCCACACATGCCTCCATCATGCCTCTGAAATCAACCACAGCCCTTGGGAGGGGCTGGGAGCCAGGACACCTCTTCTTTAAAGGGAAAGAAAAATGCCTGGCCTTTTCACAAATACAGAAGGGCCTTGGCACAAGCTGAGGGCACAGGAACGAAGCCAAAGCACATGGGAAACAGCAGCAGCTCTTACTGCTGCCTGTCTAATTGGAGAGCTAGGAGGCCCCCCCAGACTATGGGATTCATTGCAAGCTCCTGACAAGCTGCACAGGGTGCCCCAATACAGGGAGAGACCCCTCCAGTGCCACCCCTGTTGCTGCCCTGACAGCCCCAACCCATCAGCACTCACTCTTGTCACGTGCAGCTCTTCATCAAAAGCCTGCAAAGCATGTTGGCTGAGCCCCAATAAAAGCACCTTCTAATGGGATTTTTCAGGTTTCAAGGATATCAGTGTCTGGCACAGGCTGAAGTAATTAAGAGGATGTCCAGCAGACGATCTGGCATTGGTTAACTGGCTATTTACCACTGAACATTACAAGTCCCACTCAAACTCTGCACCAAAATACTTTCATTTTCCTAATTGTTTTCTCCCTTGCCCCATCCCTGCTTCTCACAAAGCCCAGCTGTGGCCTCTCTCATGCCGCTCCCTTGGCCTCACCACGCTTTGACTTGCTAAATAAACCATGATGGTGTTGGCTGGACTAAAGCTGGAAGGCTTGCTGAGGGTTAAAAGGAAAAGCGTGTTGCTTTTGGCAAACAGATGATCCCAGTTTTCACTAAACAGGCTTCAAGATGGACAGCCACAGCCACATGCACTTGCAATCATCACGTCTGCATTTGACTCTTCCTACTGAATACCACAGTAAGAAAATCCTTGGGCTGATTTCATTTCTACCGGCTTTACTGGGCTGGTCCCTTCACAGCCACAGATCTGTTCATCAAGTTTTTCCAGACCAGAGATGTCCCTAAAGCTGCAACAGCCAAGTTAGACTAATTTCACTGCAACTCCCTCCTGTATCACTTGGAAAGTGTGCCTGAAGGAGCAACAAACTGGTGCCCTGGAGGGAGGTGTTTGTAGTGACAGTGAAGAGTTGCTGGTGGCATTTAACACCTCACAGGAGTGGCAATGCAAATTCTTCAGGGAGAGAGCATTCAAAGCCAGGATTTGTTACAGCAGCTAAGACAGCAGAACTGGCAGGTCCATTTTCACTGGAAGGAGGCTGGGTCCTCTGCCCCAGCAGAGGCGGGCCCCATGCAGCAGGCTGAGCAAGCCCTGCAAAATTTGTCAGGTTTCATCATGCAACTGGCCCGACATGCCGGGAATGAAAGATCGGTGGGTTTTTAACAGCAATTGCTGTTTCCACACACAGACCAGACTGCATAATGCACCACATGCGCTACCTCTTCTAGACATGCCAAGCAAATTACCAGAGTACTTCCACTTTGTCCTCCCCTCTCTTTGAAGAAGTAGAAAGGTATTCTACTCCCAGAAAGCTCCAAAGGAGCAAAATGCACCCAGCACCTTCAGTATTTGGGTCCTCCCCAGCAAAGCTGTATCATCTCTGCTCCTAAAGCCCCCAACAGCAGCATGGGAGATGCATGGGAAGACTAGAGATCAGTGGGACAGCACCCTGCCTCTTTTGAGGTCTGCAGAGTACTACGTAAACTGATGGAGCAGCATAAATATTTATTATTAAAGGAGCATAAGAGAAGAGGAGAATAGAAACTGCTAATCAATAATGAAAAGCAAAAGTGAATATAACATGTAGAGAAAATTGCCCACAAGCTGCTTACTCATTCGTAAAATACAACTGTAATGGAACACCACAGAAGAAAGCAGGATAAATTGGTGAGGTAACATATTAGAAGGGAAAAAGAGCAACCAGGGAAAATTTTACTTAGCCTTTAGTTAAGTATATGAAGATCAAAAAGAAATTAATGACTGTTGCAAATACTCTACTGAGATGAAGACTATTTACTGGATGAAGCAAACATGGACAATCCAGATTAACTAGCCACTGGCACAGTTTACAAATGGGTTGTGATAGCATCTCCTGTTGTGAGTGATTTTAAAGTCAAACCTTCATTGTCTTTGTAGCACTCTAGTAAAAACAGCAATTCACACAGCAAAAATCTGTCTTTCTGAACTGGACCAGGAATAAGGCTTGAGGATAGGACACCATCCTTCTGGCCTTAAAGCTGTGAAAAATGAACCTGGGAGCACCAAAGATGGGCGCACCTAGGAGAAGATCTGACATCACATGGGCTGACCCAAAGACTGGAGTATTTCTGCCACAGAAAAGGGCAGCGCTCAGATCAGACCTGCTTCTGTGGAGCTGATAAGCATGAGATGGAGGTCTCCAGCTGATGATTCCTTACAAAAGCAGCAGTTGCCATGACTGATGAGGTTAGCATATATCCTTAAATCAGACAGGAAGCAAGGCAGTGTCGATACAATAAAAGAATAAACTCTTAATAGAACATCAGGTGGTGGAAAATGTGAGAGGTCACTGGAGAAGTCATCCAGACAAATTAAATGGAATATGGCAGAAGGCTGATGAATATTTGGCGCCGAAACAGCCATCAGCCTCCCTGGGATGTTCCCAGAATGAAACTGTAGAATGAGCCATAAATAGACTGAAGTGCATCTTGCTCCTTTGCCCCAAAGGCAGCACGGCCGTGCTGGGAGAGCTTGGAGGTTGGAGAGAAGCAAATGCCTAAAACCCAGCTCTCAGAGCCACAGGAATAAATCACTCTACAGCAATCAACAAAGGACCACTGTAAACTGGGGAAGAGCCTTCTGGAGGCCTTAAAGGCATGTGACACTTCTCAATTTCTCTCCTGCCAGCTTTTGTTTCATTTACAATTAAAGTATCAGAGATGCCAGCTATCCTTTTCCCTGTTTCTGTCCGGGCTGTTGGCCTCAGACGATGTACCTGATACCTCCTCTTGACCAACTGATTCTCTATCAAGGGCTTCCTAACTTTACCATATCATCTAGTGATTGGCATTGTACAAGGGCTTTGTTTTAAAGTCTTTCCCCATTTCCCTGTTGCAAATATTAACTTTCTGAACATTTGCCATTTCTCCATTCCCCAAATCCCCTTTCATTCAAAGTTTAAGGTCACAAAGTACAGATTTCCTCATTTCAGTTCCCCCCAAAGCTGGAGTAATTTGGCTTGGCTGCAGGGCAAACTCTAGAGCCCAAAAAAAAACAAACACATAGGACATTTCTGCTACCCTGAAATGCTGAGCAATAAAATCTCAGTAAATAAATAAATACATGGAAACTCGCTTTAGGTCAGATCATGTCATGCTGCTTGGTTTGCTACAATTAAAAATAAAATCTATTTAAATAAAGAAAACAGACAAGCAGACTGGGGTCCTGCACCTAGAAAACAGTATTAACAGAGACTGCAAAAAAATATCTACATCTCCATTCCCTTTGAAAATTAACTATAGTAACTTGTGAAACAGGAACACTGCCCTAGCCTAGATCCAACTCCACTTTAAACCAGACCCCAAATTCTGAGAACACAATTTTATTTTGCATTTAGTGAAAGATACTGATCTTTAATAATGACTCTCCCATGACAAAGCTTCCCTTTTGCCAAACTGAAGGAACATTAGTATTGCAAAGTTGGCGCTGCTTCCCTGTGCACTGACAAAACCTGCTGGGCCCATGAGCAGAACTACAACATTTTTAAAAATTGTTATTAAAGGAAAAGATTAAATCCTCCCTGGAATTAATGCAAGGGACTCCTGAGCCACTGGACATGGGACTTGCATTCAGCCACATCACACCACCCTCCCTGGAAACAGAAAAGCATCTGCCCTGGCCTCAAAGTTTCACCTGGAGATGATGTCCTAGAAGGACAGTGCTCCAGCCAGCAGAAGATGCAGTGTTTTCTAGACAGGATATTATTAGGGCCGAGTTATGGTATGCTGCCCTCCTGCCAGCACTCTTCTCTAGCTCATGACACTCTTTCCCCTCCCCATGTTTGTTTCCCTCCCGTATCTTGAGGGAGCAGCCAAGTCCTCCCCTGCCAAGCCCTCCCCATCACACATGCTCCCACTACCCTGGAGCTGGTCCCTGCACCTGCGCCTGCCCACATCCATTTTTTCAAGCTCATGACTGCAGCCAGGCGCTTGCCAGCTGCTTTCAGAGGGGTTAACACTTACCTCCCCTTGTGGGAGGCTTCTCTCTGGATACAGGGTGAGCCTGGGTGGGTTTTGCAAAGCAGGGCCCAAGTGACTGTCCACCCTCACCCTGGGATCGATTAAAAGATACAAGTCTTAGTTGTCCACTGACAGACATTGCTAGCAAAAGTTCAGTTCAAAGTCTCCAGCCCCGTCTTTCGCTGAGCATCCCAGCACTCTGTGCTATTCAGTTTTATCCTATCCCTGACCCTGTCACACCTCCACATCACTTATCCTAAAGAGTTTTCCATGCCAATGAACCTAACTCAGTGTAATAACAAATATTTAACACCTTCACACCTACAGTTCCCACCAGGGCCATCATTACAAACCCACAAACAGGTCCACCTCACGTATCCCTGGGGTCCTCTGCAGCCAAATCTCACCATCCCCGCACAAGCCTGTCACCCCCTCACCACTTCTCAAACTGTATCCCCTTGTCCCTATTTTAAGAAATATTTTCTCACATGCATTTGTACCTACTGCTCCATGGGAGATCACACAGACTAGATAACTGATTTTCAGATAATTGTAGTGTATCAGACAAAAATATCAGCTCAGCCTGGCATGATCCACCTTTGCTTCATCTGCTTAGTGTTTACCTTCAAGCCCTTTATTATTCTGTCCACCAGATCTGCCAGTGTCATCCACAGCTGAGGCTGGATTAATGGGTTTGTATTTGTCTGAATCGCCTCCTCCACCTCTGGCAATCTGAAACACTGGGTCCCTGTCTCCCATGTACCACCATGACCTAAAATTCCTTACACATGACAGTGATTTTTTTTTTTTTTTTGTCCTAGTCCTTCCAGAAATAGGGGCCAGTGTTCCTCTGCTCTCCAACCTATTTTAATCAATTTAATTCTCTGACTTTTGGGTTTTCCTCCTCAGTTTTCAAGGTTTCCATTTTTTGATCCCCTCCAACTGTACTGAAAACTGAAGCAAAGTTTGGTTATACTGGAGGCATACCTATATCATCTTTAATCTCCAGTTGGTCCTCACTGCACAGCGGCTTCAAGTCTCTTTTTATTTATATAGCTGAAAAACCTGTTGCTATTTGTTTTAATTTCCTTTGCCAGGCCTAACACAGCTTGACTTTTGGCAAATCGCATTTTATCCCTACCCCTCCTGACCTGTAAGACATTGCTTTTTTGCCGATTAGTCTTTTTTTCCATTCCTTGCAGACTGTCTGTGTAATCCCAGCTATCCTTTTTAAGGTGGTTATTCACCAGCTTCAGCAAGGAGCCCTTTCCTGCCGTGTTTTCCTCCTTTGCTTATCTGGAAAGTGGGTCCAGATAGTTTCTGCACCTCTGAATTAAAGAAAGACTCTGCATCCTCTGCATTTAAGTTCTCATGCTTCTCTGCCCAGATGACTTCACCCAACAGTGTTTTTTTAATTTTTCAGTTTGCCCTTTCAAAGACAAGTATCCTACTTCCAGACATACTTTTGTTTAGGCTTCCATTTAATTTAAAAGGAATCCATTTTATGAGCACCAAGTCCAAGATTCCTCTGTACAGTCAGGCCCTCCTGTAACATTAACACTAGTTACCAAAACAAAACCTAAAATAGCACCTCCATTTGCTGGTGCTGTTACTATTTAATGAAAAAATCTGGGCTATCACATCCAGGAATATCTATGTTTTACCTTATTAATACAATGTGCTTGCCAATATGTATTCCTAGATATTAAGATACATTCCTAAGTTCCCACAGCAATATTATTTTGGTAACATTTATCTTTCTAATAACATAACAAAGATATCTCTGCACACAACCCCTGCCACCCCTAATTTCACAGTCTGCAGCTCTATCTATCTATCCTCTCATGGCTATATCCCAAGGTACTCGGAACAAATGCCCTCTTCTGAGGTATTTTGTGAATACCTTTAAGTGGTCCTATCATCAGGATGTCTCTCAAAACAATCAGCTCATCACATGAACAACTGTACCAGCTCAGACCACAGGTCCATATAACTTCATCTCCTACAGTAGACAAAAGTGGGTGGAGATCAAAGACTGTTTGAGGGGATTTTAACCCCCATTAACTTTCCCAGTCTCCCCTTGAGCACTCAAAGTTTGAGCATTCACAGCATCCTCTGGAAAGTAGTCCCACAACTCAGCTACTGATGCTATGAAAGGGCACATCCCTTTATTTGGGCAGCCCCTGATCTCTCAGCCACGGTCCTCAAAAGAGACTCATAAAACACCTTTCAAAGGCAAGCCTAGAAACAAGCATTTATAACTCTGCTACATACTAGAAATCCTGGTTTCAACAGGGAGACTGGCTTTACTGCCTACTGTAGTTCTGTCCTGCCTCCTTCCAGCTAATCCCACATTCAACAGATGGTAAATTCTCTCTCTCTTCCCCAGAGAAAGTAAATTCCTTAATTTCACTTTTTTTTGTTAATATCCCTCTCATATGCAGGTATGAATTACCTTCCTCTACTACTTACCTGATCAACCTACCTCATTAAGCTTGAAGTATTTGCTCTCAAATTGAATGTAGCTTTGAAGATTGCCATCTCTGTTCCAGACTTCAACTAATGTACCTGAAAGCCTGGCCACCAGCCTATCCTTCCCCATAAAGCTTGCCCTGTCTATGTCTTTAAACTACTAGGAAAACACCACTACAAGTCCACATAGTCTACATGCTAATGCTGTGGTGTAACCAACTCTGGGGCCCTTGACTTCTGATCACAGCATCCCAGATCCTCCTCCTTTCTGAGAACACTATTAAAGAGAATAAAACATACTACCACAGACAAAAATCACCACAAAAACCCTCCACTGAAGATCATTTAAGTCTTTGCTACTGGTGTCCTCATCTTCGGTCTGTTTGAAGTGGAGTCAGGAGCGTTGTCTCAATGTGAGGGACTGTGAATGGACTTGTCATGGAAGTCACAGGCTCTGACATGGTTCTTCATCAAAACCAATGTTAACCAGAAAAAGGGAAAATGCAAAAGAAAGAGGACAAATTAGAATAAGACAAAAATGGATTCTGGTGGATTAAGAAAGTCCCCAGTGTCCATTCTGTTACAGACTGTGAGGCCAAAGCTTTGCTTTCAATACTTTGTTCCTGCTTCTTCTCCAATTTTTGTGCACTGTGTTTCACAAAAAAGTCCTTGAAAGCAGCTAATGTGGCCCTGGCCATAACCTGCTTAAGGCAGTTTACGTTGATGAAATATAGCTGACTTCAGGGAAGTCAATCCTGACACCAGGAAGGTCCCATAAACAGTCTCAGGGCCAAGAGGATTGGATTCAAGCCTTTCTACCCTGCTTCCCCCTCCTTAAGAGACCTTGAGAAAGTAATTTTATCACTCTATCCAGCAGCGCACATCTATAAAAAAGGGATGATAAAAATCCCATCCTTGACAGAAGGACTGTTAGCATCAAGCCAGCAGATAGAAGGAAGTCCTTGTAACTATGGCAAGGACAGCCGGATAGCCACACTGAATATTTAGGTGCAAGTCCCTTGTTCTGACACTGACTGTGCTTTTAGGGCCACATAAACAATTCCACTTTATTTTGGCATGCTATTATCTCTGCACATATAGGTTAAAGAGAAAAGGGGGTGGGGGTGTCAGGTTTCTTTCTCTCTTCAGCCCTACAAAGGCTGGAGCTGTTGAGTTAAATCTGAGAGGAAGATTGTGGCAATTACCTCACCTGAATCACTCCAAAGATTGCCTCTTCATAAAAAAACTCATAAACTGCAACTGCCCAAACTGAGACAACCCCAGGCATTAACCCTGAGCTGTACATCCAACCTGGTTTTTATCCCAGGCTATCCAGATAAAGCAAAGCTGACCCCATGCAGAAATCCAGGAGGTACAGCTGCCTCTAGATGCTTACCCTGACATGGCTCCCACTCCAAACCACCCAGCAGGGTCAGGAAACACAGCTGTTTCCCCACAGCACCAAACACGATCCACCTAACCATATGACCTTGTTACCTGTTTAAAAACTACTATTCTTGCTTGGCAACCAGGCACTGTGATTACCAAACATGGCAGAGGTTGGACACTCCTCAAACTTGGGACTTTCAGGAAAGATTTGGGTGCGTCTTTTTTTCCTCCCATAAAACAAGAATCAGCAATTTTGCAGAAGTTATTTGCATTTTCTCAACCCAGTCATTTTTCATATCAAAGAGGTGTACGTGCCAAAACACACGTGAGCTTCGGCACGTAAGAGGCAACAGTAGTCTCCAACTTGCCCTTGAGAAAAGTCAGGCAGTAATGAGCTATTTACTCATGGAGAGAAAGTTGCTCCCAGTCAGCAAACAGCTTCAGAGGGACCAAGATTTGGTTCTGAAAGAACCATAAGAGTCCTGGAGCAAAGGTCAGACTCTGCCTCCTAGAAGTGATAAATTAATTCTACACCTGAGCCACTTCTTCAGATGCTACTGTTATCTCAAGATGAACACATTGACCCAAGATCCCTTCAGGACAGAGTCCCAGCATAAAATTTGCTGAACAAACCCATTTAGAAATAATCTTGTCTCCTAAAGACTTCTTCAAAGAAAAACAGTCAGGCTTTAAGGGAAGAGCTGAGCACCCCAAATTTCACTGTTTTATGACTGGATTAGCTAATATGAATCTTGAGGTTCAGGTCCTGAAGCTAAACTCCCTTAAATCCACCTGCTCCTGGCTGAACCTCCTGGGGCCCGGCTGACTCAAAGGCTGCAGTAACTAACCACATGATGGAGAAGTCCTTCAGCCCAGAGCCTTCACCCTCCTTGAATGCATCAAGGTTTATAAGTTCTCTGAAATCAACACTGCACCATCACAGTGCTTCCATACAGCAGACAGGCAGGCTGGAGCAACCAAGAGTCATCTGCTCAAGATGATGCAAGCATCAGCAGCAGAGCTGGGAATACAGTCCCAGGCTCCAGACTCCAGCCCTTGTTCTTTCCACAATGGAGAGCGTAACTCCAGGGTTAGGCAACGTGACTTGCACAAGTCCACTGGGTGCTCCTCCCACCATAAAGAATGCTCTTGCCTGTTCTCCATTGTATGGTCTGGATGGCCATGGGTTTGGAAGGAGGTCAAAGCAAAGACAAAGGAACAATACAGGAGTACAAGACAGCACCCTGGTCTCTCATGTTGCCCTATCTCCTCAGCTGGTTATAATCTCTTTCACAAAATAAAGTAACAAGAGGATGACTACTCACTGGAAGATGAGAGCACCTTGCTGAAGCAACACAGCAGGGCAAAGGACCCTTACCAAGGGCAGTAGAGAATCTTATTTCATTACATCCATGAATACAGCAGCTATTTACCTATCTCACCAGATCCCACTGTGCCTTCAGTAGAGTGCTGAAAAGAGAAACCCAGCCTTTATCTCCCACTGATTAATG
This sequence comes from Athene cunicularia, assembly GCF_003259725.1. NCBI lineage: Eukaryota > Metazoa > Chordata > Aves > Strigiformes > Strigidae > Athene > Athene cunicularia. The sequence goes on from NW_020799107.1 coordinate 21,717,627, forward strand.
CCCCCAAATCACCTTAGTTACTCTGAACCCATTTTCCCCTAATGAGCTAAGCCAGCTTTACACTCTTGCACCACAGCTGTTCACAAGCACCTATTAGAAATATCTCAAGCACCCAGAGAAAGCAGCATGAACAGGATCAGCCAGGAAATCCCCAGATGGCCTAAGGGGAGGGAAAAAAGGCTGCATGATGCAACCTTGTGCCGAACTAAACCTGCCCTAACCAGCTCCCATCCAGAGTAATTTCTTCCCAGGGCAAATTAATTTCTTCCTGAGACAGCTGTTTGTTCATGTACAGATGTCCAGAGGCAGCTACCTCCAAGTTTCTGTTGCCTCGTCTCCACTATTTATGCCACATCAATTATATCTAATGTTATTTCACTCCCTACTTTGAGAAACAACAGCTTTTGTTTCAAGGAAAGAGAAGAGGGAAGAGCGTTCTTGTTTCCCCTCCATGTTTCCACATCTTGGACCAAGCCTTTGCTGTAACTTTTCTGAGAGCAACATTAGTTTGTGACCCTGTCCTTCCTACTGCTCTGATGCCAAATAAGTACTAGTTCAAACTTACTGCATAATGAGGATTGCCACCTGGATGAACCTCTGAGGACTACATCAGTTTCTGTAGCAGCTTACTCTGAACTTGAGGGGTTTACATGATCAAGAAACACTTGGAGAAAGGGAACTGGGCTTAGGGAGCTGAAGAAGGAACCAGAAAGGTCTGGTAGACATCAACCTGCCATCATCAGCAGGGGTGGAAGAAGCAGCAGCAGCTCTCAAGAGAATGATGAGAATAGGAAATAAAAGGTTTGACAAGCCCAAAAGAAATACTTGCCTTAAAATGGTCAGGTTTCTGAATACCCTAGGACTGCGGGAGAATGAGGCCAGTTTTGGCATCTCCTCTGCCCAAAATGACAGTGAACTGGTGGGTCCTCCAGGGAGCAGAATCAAGGAGGTCAGCGGTCCAGGGATCAACACAGATGAATACTTTCCATGCAGTTCTCCAATATCAAGGATTAAAAGGGTCTCATCTCTACCAGTTTTCATAAAATGAATAACAAATAGTTTAAATGGCTTCAAAGATTATTACACTGGGCATGCTATGGAATGACTGAAACAGGGGGAATATCACCACTTCTGTTTAAAAACATGCTGGGAAAAAAAATCACCAGTAAGACCTGACTCCCACAGTCAGTCTAGAAAGACTGACAAGAGACTATACATTTTCTTACCACCAAATCTTTCCTTCTCAAGCATTATCCATCCCCAAAATTCAGCCTAGCATGGAAGCACCGAGAGTCAAGGTGGTGCTGGAAAAACTCCTGGTGCCAGAAAGTAGCTGTGTGCCACTGCAGCTGGACAAAGCAGAGAAAGAAAAAAGACTTGTCACATCCAACTGATGGGGTAAGACAAGCCAATGTGTCTTCAATTAATGTCTACCCTCTATGAGACCCAACACCTCCAGGAAATGTGATAACAAGGTGGTCCACAAGGTTCCCCTTCCAGTCCCATGCTTTATTTCCTCATGCTCACTGCAGAGCGTGTGACCTTCATGAAGGCAGCAGGGATGATGCTGACCCCAGGATAAGCTTCAGAGAGGCCCAGAACACACGCATCCCTGCAATGGGAGTCTCAGCAAGTCATCTCCCAGAGCCAGAAACACTGTCAAATTAGAAACATCTTTAAATCTCCAACTGGGGAGGTGCCTGAAAAAAGCCAAAACATAATAATGATGATGATGATGATATTTGTAACTGCTGTTACTTGTTATCTTCTCAAAATGTTGACAGCAGCTCTTAGCAAGCACACACCAGTGAATAGCTTACATGCCTAATTCTCTCTTAAAAAGCACATGCTTAACCCTCATCAGAGAGGGCACTTCTCCATCCCACATGCAACCTTAGGGATTGTCAAAATGATTTAAAACCCTAGCAAACAAGAGCTCTTGGAGGTGATAATCAACCCCCTCTTGCCCACACTTGACTCAAGGTCTGTTTCTCATGCTCTACAGTTTCCAGCTGGGACCCATCAGCAAGCTGTCAATTGCCCCTTACCTACAGATGAACAGGTAATTAGTAAAATGACCTAATTAATATTAATACACGGGAGTGACAGAACTAACAAAGCTTGATTTTTAAGGGTTTTTTTAATGTAGCTCTTTCCTGAGACTGTGCTTGTGAGTTGGTTGTTGGCTCTCTGATGTCTAATACTGCCTGCTTCTGCCACAACCCATCAGGAGACATGAACAAGGTACAGTACCACCACCCAGCAACTATTTCCATAAAAACTGCAGGCAACCAGTATCTTAAAGTTCAATCCCTCCAGTGAATTTTCTGGTTTAAAAGTTTTCAGGGTACCCATAGAGACAAAGATAATCCACACGTGCCCACACACATGGCTTGTTTGGAAGAAAGCCAGGCTCAAAATGGGACAGCCAGTACATTGCTATAAAACAAGAAAAGGAAGTCTTTACTGAGTGCAAGAGCTAAATAAGGACCACATTTGCACTTTATGGCCCAGATGCCCTCCCCACAGAGTTAATGCTGCATGGCACACTGCAAAGGTGTGGAAACGTTTGCACAAAAGGGGGAAAGGTTTGCACTTTGACTCTAATCAAATGCTCTGGATGCATGAAGCATGCATGCATGTGATGGAGATGAAAAATGTAAGATTCGGGAGTTTTAAGGGGTGGGGAAGAGACAAAGTACGGGCACAGTAAACCCTGCCTCACAAAACACATGCACACACTCGCCTGCACTAAGTGAAGACGCCAAGAGCTTCGGCATCAGGACCCAAAGCAGCACAGGGGATCCCGCCTGCCCTCCCCATCCCTGGGGCTCAGGCGGCGGCACGAACAAGTGGGGACAGACGTGTTATGGAGCAGCCTGAAGGGAAGCAGAAAGCCAGTTGCTCACCTCACAAAGCCTGCGGATAAGGCTTGCTCACCACCTGCCCCCAGCCACTGCGCCAAGTAGACCTGGTCCCTGCGCGCACAATGCCAGTGGGGTAGCCCCACATGGAGGAATGGGATGTTTTACTCCAAACACCGTCCAGGCCTGGGAACCTGGCTGGCTGGCTGGGCTGGCCACGCTGCAACTGAGGAATTCAGGGGGATACCTTCTGCAGGTGAGAGACCTCCCAACTCCAGTGTCTGCAAGGAGCAGTATTTGCCTCTGTGCTGCATCACCCAAGAGGCTATCAAACTAGTCAGCAATTCAAATAGTCTCACAAGTTTTTGGCTCTCCGCACAATGGCACAGTTTTCAGGGAACACTGTCAAGGTTGACATACCCCTAAAAAAAACACAATCAATCACATCCCCAGCCTGAACCCTTCAGAAGTAAGAGAGGGAAAGGAGAGAGAAAGAAAAAAGCTGTGTCAGGATGGACGACACAGCACAAAGGCTGAAAGCACAGGCACGTCGACAGCCCCTGGGAAAGGGGGGGGTGGGGGGGTTGAAACACAGCCCAGGCCTGCTGCTTAGCAGCTGGGGTTTTAGCACTTGTTGCAGCAAGAGAAATTAGTAACAGAAATCAGCACAGGGAAAGATGAGGGTGTCAGGTTCAAGGCCTGTGCTACACCAAAGGAGAGCAGCAAAAGTAGTGTTTAGGGAGGAGTTGATTGGCTTTGTTCTGCTTTGTTTTGTATTTTTTTTTAAACAGTGTTTCAGACTCCTGACCACAGCCCCAGGAGATATACACCCTCCCTTAGATCTTCCTATTCCACCATTTTGGTGCATCTCCAAGGCATGAACACCCTGGAAATGTGAACTGCAAGTTAATTTTTATTATTTTCTCTGCTGGAGCTTTTAGGGAGTTGAAAGAAAATGTTTTTGTGAATGGCAACAGCTAGCTTTGTTAGCTGCAGTCCCTTCCACTAATACTGATGTGAGGAGGAAAATTTTAAAAATAATCCACATTACCCCATCTCACAGCAGTTCAGCTCCAGCTCACATCCCACAGACACGTGTACCACTGTTGTGAATCAGAGCCAATGTGTGTGTTGGTGCTGCCCAGGCATCGCCCACTGCATGGCTCCTTCAGCACTAAGCCACCCTACAGCTCAGAGACACTCTCTCCCCCACAGGGGAAATACACATGGAACTGAAGATGATCAGGAGCCATGCTCACCATTTTCTGAGGACAACCCCATATTCCTGTTGCAGATACTCTACAATCATAGGGCCCTGCAGTGAGAGGAAGGGCACAGGCAGCAAGCTTCCCCACCATCAGGATACACACACACCGGACCCCCTGACCCGAGAGCAGCACTGGTGGGAGTGCAACTTAGGGAGCACAGGGCACTTGCTCCCTTCTCAGAGCAGCCTCCTGAGCCACCAGCTGAGCCACAACAGCCACCCGCATGCAGCACTCCCAGGAGTCTCAAGACATCCAGCGCCTTGCTTCCCCTTTAATCTGTTCATAAGAAACTCAAGAAAAGAGTGATTTAGGCTAAGCCATTTTCTTTCATAACTGGAGTGGAGGAAGAGCAGGCTTGTGCTCAATGGCCCTGCTTTCACCAACAGCAGAAACCTCTGCCCTGCTGATGCTCACACAGACTTGAACCCCACCACACAGGTTCCCTGGAAGGGGAGGATTATTTTTACATAGAACTAATGAAGAAATAATCCGTGCCAAACCATGATTTTAAAACTGATGCATAGCACAGGTAGGCTCTTAGCTGCAATTTAACAGGTGCCAGCAGTAGTTCAGGTTCCTACTGCAAATGGCAGAGCTCTCCTACATCAGGATAAGCAGTGAACACCTCCATCCCACATCTGAAGTTGTTTGAGCAAAATAAAACACTGAGCTCAGACACTGCCCATCTGAGGCAGTATTACTGAAGTGAAGGCTTCTGAGCTTTTCCCAATACCTTTGTGCGGGGACCATGTTCAGGTTATGGCTGCAGAGGATGATGCAGTCCTCAGCTTCTGAGATTTCTTCCTGCAAGGAATGCAAACTGCTTGGAAACACGGGAGCACTGAGACACCAGGCAACCACAGCCTCTCAGAAAAGAATTTGTGATGAAAAATGATGGCTTTCCCTCCTGGTGGGGGTAACCTTAAACTGGGAGAGACTAGACCCACATTCTGCACCATAGCCACTCACTCCAAGCATAAACCTCAGAGCAGGGAGGGTTGCTGGATCAGGACTGCACCTACACATTAGGACTCTTTCTAAAGCGTATCAGTCTATGAAGAGACTCAGCAGGAGCCTAGTTGGGCCGGTGGACAAAAGGGAGGGGGCAGGGGAAAACTGTGACAAATTGAAAATTCAACATGGATTGTGTAACTGCATGAATAATTCCTTTCAAGCCAAAAAGGATTCCTGCAAAAAAGGTAGTTTGCTGCAGTCCCTCAGCTCCACTTAATGAAAGAAGCCCCAGACAGCTGGGTGGTTTTCATTGTTTGGTGTTGGTGTTTTGCTGTTTGGTTTTGTTGTGGTTTTGGGTTTTTTTTCCCCAAAAATAAATGCGTATAACCCTGTTGCAAGCTGTAAAATGCAACTGATCTTTCATCAGCAGAGATGAGCTGGGGGAACCAACCAAACAGGCAATACTGGAGACAGATTTCCCCAAACTGGCTAGATGAGAAGTTTGCTCGAAATGACAAAGATGCTAATTTCCTTTTGCTAGAAACAATTTTTCATTAATGAAAACAACGTATGAGATATTCATAGGAGAGAGGGGAAAAGATCTCCTGACAAACACTGTCTCTAAAACACTGAGATTTATTTAAGTATGGGCTCACCTCCCAGCAGGAAAGAGGAATTGGTGAAATGAAGAGGGGAAGACTGAAAAAGCGGGGGGAAAAAAAGTCCCAGCAGTAAGATCTACTCAAGTTATTGAGTGGCATGCCCAGAAGTGGGGAAGCCCCATCTCTCAAACTATAGGATGCACACATAAAATTGCACAGCATGAGGAAGGGCCCCCTCCTCTGCATTTCCTGGCTGCCACAGCAGGGTTAGGCATTTTCCATATGCAAAATCTAACTCTGCAAGAATCTGTTCTGGACACATGAACCCCAAGAGATACTGGTCTCACTGTATTCCCATACAACCCTAAAAGCAGCCAAACTGACCCAGAACAAAGTCCATTTTTGCCCTGCATCCAGTCTCCTACCAGGATCAACTGAGATGCAGACAGGGTATCCACACCCTGCAGGACCAACAGCCACCCCAAACCCTGGGGCTGACAGTATCCTCTCAGCAACAGCCAAAATGACCCTTCCTCAAAGGCAGTAGCCCCCAAGAGGGGAGGATTGGTTGTCCAAAGCATTTCACTGGGTGAAAACAGGAAACTGGGAGGTGGAAGAAGGGGGTAGAGGCCATCCCTGAACTGAGGGAAGACCTTATCACTGTCCACAACTACCTGAAAGGAGGTTGTTGTGAGGTGGGTGTCGGTCTCTTCTCCCATGTAAGAAGTGATAGGACTAGAGGAAACAGCCTCAAGTTGTGCCAGGGGAGGTTTAGATTGGATATTAGGAAAAGTTTCTTCACCAAAAGGGTTATCAAGCACTGGAACAGGCTGCCCAGGGAAGTGGTGAAGTCACCATTCCTTGGGATATTTAAAAGACACATAGATGTGGTTCTTAGGGACATGGCTTAGTGGTGGACTTGGCAGCATTAAGTTTACAGTTGAATACAATGATCTGAAGGGTCTTTTCCAACCTAAATGATTCAATGATTTTCATACAGAAAGTGCATTGTTTCCCAAAGGGAGAGCCAGCCATCACAGGAGCAGTGCTACCCATGACCTGCACTCTGGGCATTAGCACCCACACAGACACCCTGATGTCTAATATGGCGGTTCAAGCCACACTACAGCCTTCCTCTCCAAGTAGGCACTAGCAGAGCCTTTCCTCCTCTACCTGGCCAGTGATACTCAACAAACTTTCAGGAAAAAAATCATCAGTCAGACCTCTACACCACCCCACATGCAGGGAGTTGGTCCATGTATCTAAAAACCAGTGGGAAAGTGAAAGCCTTGACAGAAATCAGGCTAAAATGCATTCCCTCCAGTGGGAACTTTAGGAGCCAAGCCCAGTGGCTTTGGAGCTCCCTCCTTGAATTCCACATCATATTTTACACTGTTTGCCTAAAACCAGATCCCCAACTCCCTGCCAAGCGCTCCTAATCCATCAGCTTTGAGGCCAGGATTGCAGCCCACTCCACAAGTTTCTCCTCCCCTCTCCCAGGCAGCCTCAGCTTCTCCTCCTCTTCCCTGAAGACCAGCCCCACAACTGCTTATTCACCATTTCCCACCTCCACCCCAGTTTCTCCTTCTCCCTCTTCTTGCTTCCCACATGATCATAAGCTCTAACTCCCCTCCTGGCCAAACCCAGGTCCCATTCTTCAGGAGAGCCTGGGTGTCTCTCATGAGCTCCAGGACCAGGCATGAAGACCAGAGAAGGGACAGAATGGCAGGTTGGGTGATTTGTAGGCTGCTGCTTATTGGGAGGATGGGAGAGAACCAAATTCCTCTTCCCTGCTTGAGTCCCTGTTTGGGGCTATGGATGTGTAAAAGGGGTGCAGGACTGCCTCCTTCTCTAGTCCTTTGGTTGGCAGAAGGAATTTTGTATCTCAGTGCTTTGCATCTGCTCAGGATGGCTCCAAGCACCCACACTGCTACCAGGAGATGCTGTTCCACGTGCTTCCACACCACCCCACTCAAGATGGTGCTCACAAGAGAGAACCAAGCCTCTCCATCCTCCTGTCTGGTTCCACTGGGGCATGAGCAGTAAAACCCACAGCCTGACCCCCAGCTCAGGAGCAGCTGTGCTGCACAAGTGCTGACTCAGGCATGAGCAACACCAGTGCGAGGGCATCGCCTGCCCTTGGCATCCAGGGCCTAGACAGCCCATAGCTTCAGCCCAGAACACGTTCTGCCCCAGTGAATCACACACCAACCCCGGCAAGTCCTTTCAAGACCCATCAGTCACCAGAGGGGAAAAAAAAAAATTACATGCACACAAAGTAATTAGAGGTGTAACCCTCTCCCCTCCCTCTGTGCAGGCTTAATGCTCCCTTTGTCCGGGCATGTTTGCTTGGCTAAATCGTGCCTCGGGACAGCTTTCTTGACAGAAAACAAAGGTTAATTAATAAAAAAGAAGAAAAAATACAAAGAGAAACTCCTCATTAAAATGGCCACCCTCTCTGCACAGCTCTTTACCCAGACTGGTCCTTCCTGGAAACAGAGCACTGACCCATGGCTGCGACCCCTGCAAAAAAGCCAAATTACACACAGCCAACTCAGGGCTGTCTCCAGTGACTGAGGGGTGGGAAACCAGCCAGGAGAGCAGACCCGAGACACCTTACACAGCAAGGTGCAAACCTAACCTGATGGTTGTTGTCCACCTCACTCACTGAAATCCCAGCCTCACTGACCATTTGCCTCCAGTTAAATTAAAACCTTCCCCTGATAGCTTGGTGGCACACGTCCTGTGTCCTGCTGTAGCTCTGCCACCCTTCTGCACCAATGGTTCTTGGGAGTACATTATGGAGGATGGGATATCAAGTATCAAAGATGCCCTGCTCCCATCCCACCTCACCTAAGCAGCTGAAGCCACAGCAAACCTCACTTCTAATTTACCACCTGCATTATCAATTACTTCACCTCCACAATGGAAGTCTCTCATTACAGCACAGACATAAGAAACAGGTAGACGTCTGCTTCAAACCTTCACTCTGCAAGTCCAAAAAACATCTCTCCCACATACTCATCCAATTTACCTCGGACACATAAGCATTTTTCATCCTGTTAGCTAGAGAGAGGAGGTGAAAGAACACACGCACGTGCATGCTCACCAGCCAGCTCATTAAGTCTAATTAGACAGTTTTCCACAGGGAATTTTGAAACACATATCCAGCAAATGCTGTGCACTGCTCTTTCCTCAACCCTCTGGATGTGTGAGCATGATTACTCACCATATGAAAAATAAAAACTAGTATGAAATTTAAGGGAGCTGCCATACTTGCACATTAACAAAGGTTCCCTGTAGTTTAATCAGCCTTCCTGCTTAGAGACAAATATGGTGGCAGCAACATAGGGAAAGAACAACACCCAAGCCGCAGATTTGGATCCAAACTTCTTCAAGAAACTGACAAATCAGAATACCAGAAGTTTCCCCCAGTAACTGCTGACATTCTGGTGTGTAAGGTGTGGAGACAACACATGTGCACAAGACCATCAGCACCATGAAGATAACTAAACCAAAGTACAAGGGACTGAATTTTGAGAGACTCAAGGAAAACAAAAAAATCTTCTCCAAGAGCTTCCAGTATAGGAAAATTGTGCTTCAGACCTGATATATCATGTATAAAGTATCTGAGTGCTGAGCACTGAAACTGAGGGTCTGATGCATTCTCCAAAGCATACTGCATCCTCAGCTCTGCCAATGTCACAACCAGGGGCAGTTAATGCCAGCTTCAGGGACATTCCCTGTGCTCAGGACAGATGTCCTTTACAACTGCATCAATTCATCGCATAACAAAATCCCTCAACTGACTTGTTTACATAGGGGAAGCTTAATCTGAATTCATTTTCACAGTAGAGTAGCTAAACTGTGTTAAACATGCCAACTCAATACAGAGCATCTCTCCTTTTAGTTTGCCTTATTTGCAGGGAGAATTATGCTTACTTTGAACAAGGAGCATTTCAATTCTCTGTATGTGCATTGCATTAAACCTTCCATAGCTAAAACTAATCCAGACTACATGCACATCATTAATTCCTGAGAGTCCCTGAGCATCCAGACTCAGCAGCCTTCCACCATGCCTAATCCAACAGATCTCAGATGGGTTTGGTAAACTCACAGTTTCCTTGCTGGTGTGAAAGCACCCCAGCAGGTTTGACCAGGAGATGTCAACAGCATTGCTCATCTGCAGCAGCCTATGAAGGGTACTCAGGAGTCAAAATAAGCATCTCTTCTGGAGCCCATCATTTCTCTAAATTTTGTCCTTTGTTGGAGTGATTGGTCACCTAGAACTGGTCTACTGATAGCAAAGAAATGGTGTCCATTGAAATAATTTATAAACATGTAAAATATGAAAAAAATAATTCTTCTGCATTGCAGGGGTCATAGTCTGGTCTCTCCACGATCAAGTCTGAACAAGCAAACCCAAGCAACACACCACTCAGAACACAGAGCTGTTATATACCTCTGATCCCAGCAGCAATAGGAACTAGTCTCACCTTCAGACCTACATCCTTTCAGATGAGCTTTACAAATGCTTTAACACACAGGGATCACAAAGAACTTTAAACATACATGAACCACTGGAAGTTGAAGAGCATTTAGCATTTCAAACCCCAGCATACAGCATGGAGGCCTTCACTTGACCATGCCATATTACACTCCTGCTAAGGGTGATGCTGCGCTCTCAGGACAGTTTTGCATCAGTACAAGGTCCTGGATCAGAGGCTACAGACCTCAGCTGCTGTTCCTGTTTGAAAGAAGTTGAAAATCTCTCCCTTTCTGTATCATGAGTGTTCTGCCCCCAGCTCCCCATTCCCTGTTGACTCTGGATGAAGACCACCCACAGACTCAGCACCCCCAGACTACATCACAACATCTGGCTGCCCAGTGAGGAACATTGGGGAAAAACCTCTTACAGTAGCATGTAGGGCCAAGACAGGCTGCAAAACCTTGTACAGGACCAGCCTCACAAGCAGGGGAGTCGCAGCCAGACCTCACTCAGCCACAACCACAGAGCCATCATCCTCAGGAGCTCACCGGGCCAACACTGCCCTTCTGCCACAGTGCAATAGAACTGTTCCAAATCCAGGCACATCTGTGCAGACACATCTCCGCGCACATGGGCTATAGGTAGCTGTGTGTCTGTCTGGGCACATGACGCTGGTAATTTCATGTCAGATGTTCTGAAAACAGGAACAGATACAACAGACACAAAAGCTACATACCACAGCTCTGTAACAAAACTTCCCTAATCCTTCTCTGATACACTTTGGGTCAAATCCAACTGCAGACAAGGATGAGGGAAAGGCTCCCACTGACCTTCTAGGAGTTGGATATGATCTTCATGTAGATGCACTTGCACAGGGCACAGCCAGTTAAGCATAAAGCTGGTACATTTGGTGAATTTGCAAGCTTGGCTAGTGAAGCTAAAGGGTCTGCAATTTCCATAAATCAAGGCACTCCCCGTTTTTTCACCCTTGCTCTTTTAAGTCTTAAAGACAAAAAATATAACAGATACACACAAAAAGCTCCTACAAAGTAGGAAAACTCATGGAATACAATGGACTAAAACAATCGTCACTCATTCATATGGATGATATAACCATAGCATTTGTCTTTGTATTTCTCGCTGGTTAAATATCTAACTTATGTTCCTACTGTTGACAGTAAGAAATGTAAGTCCTAAAATATGCAGGATGACAAGGATCCAGCTAGGGTTAGTGCACACAGCTGCACTGATCAAGCTGTTCAAATTTTATGATTATTCTAATGACACAATTTTATCATAGTCGTTACAATTTCAATTTAAAAGACGTCAGAAATGAACTGCAGCATATAAAGCTAGATAATAGCTAGCTGTCAAAACAAGACTAAACAAAAAACATTTTCATCAATAAGACTCTTCAGAAGATCAAGATTTCAGCAAAGTGATACAGACAGTGAGTGATAGCAGGAAATTGTACTTTAAAAAAATCTCAGAAACTAAAACCAACAGCTTTGTGTAATTTTTGTGACCCTACATTTTCACTGACTTTTCATTACGGCTCATGATCAGAGACAGCAGTGACATATTTTCAACTTTTTTTCTCATTTTGGTCTGAAAACTTTGAATTGTAGCAAAGACCTTAAATAAAAAGAGAACCTGTGAAAATTGAGATACAACGCAACCAAAAGCTTATCTGTATTACAGAGCTGGCTTTGCTCTCTCTGTAAAAGCGTTATTTCAGCAAGAAAACTAAAAGATAAAATGGCATTTATTCCAGCTACTAGAAAATACAGATGTTACTCCTAGCTTATATCCTGTTAAAAAGAAAAGCTATGGGAGGGGAAAAACTTTTTTAAAGTATCAGAGTCACAGCAGTTTTTTCACAGAGACAGAGAGAAGCAACTTGAATATAAATAAGTGTCCAAAATAGGTCAGCACTCTTTTCTTGGCCACTGAAGTTTGATACTTTTCACTTGAGGTTAGCCCGGACAGTGGTGGCACACACACGGCAGGGGCACAGACTGAGCCCATGGGCAGCTCCTAGCTCAGTGCGAGCCCCAGTGTCCCCAGCACAGCCCCGTGGTGAGGGACCAGGGCTCACACAACCAGCGTCACCAGGTACACTCACTGCAACAGCCACACACTTTGCAGCAGTACCTGCATTTTGCCAGATTGTACAGGTTTCCAGTACAAGCTCACTCCTGTTCCAGGAGGGTTTTGAAGTACTGTATGTCCACAGCCAGTTCTGAGATTAAGCAATAAGCATGTCAAGAGACAGGGGGGATTCCACAGCCCCTGCCAAGACCCACCAGATCCTTGCATCCAGCCCTGATCATCCCAGCCACAGCCTGGCAGGGAGAAGCAATTTTTGTCAGGATAGGATTGGGCCCTGCATGATCCAGCTATGGTGGGCAAAGCCACTACCTCCCCGCCAGAGGTTACAGTACCTTAAACCAAAGCAGAGAGCAGTTTCAGAACCAAAAATCAGGCTATGAGGTGCAGAGCATCCACCTCAGCTGCTCTGCCACTGCTTCAATGGGAGAGACTGGTGGGAGCAGTAACATCAGGCTGCAGGAGAACCACAGGTTTTCTCTCATGTTTGGTTTTTTTTTTAAAGGGAAAAAGCGAACAAGTTATTTCTCAGCACTGAGAGACAAGCCTGCCAGTCCAGCCTCAGCAGCATTCCTGCCTAGCTCTGCTTGTTTACCACCAATAAAAAGCCCATTAGTTGCACAATGTGCCTGTTAAAAATAACTCAACAAAAAAAATCATCACTGGCAAATTAGTAAGACAGCAGGACGCGCAGACACCTCAGCGTGGCGTTATGGAAACCACGGAGGAGTCAGACTTCCCTCAGGAGTTTTTCCCAAGGAAGATGAGCCCAAAGACTTATCTCCCTTTGAGTGGACTCGGCTAATTTGAAGGGCTTGGGACCAAAATATGGCAAGTCACCCAGCCAACCAGCCCAGGGTTGTGACTTCCAGAGAGAGAAAGTAAACTCACCAGGCTCGAACGCTTCTGGTTTGTGCTAATGAAAGCACAAGGTTCCCCTCACACAGGGGCAGCCAGCAGAGAGACTGTGGTGCTCTGAGGCTTCCCCAGAACTTCACACCCCTACCCAGGGTCTGATACAGCAGCAGCAACAGGTTCTGACTCCAGCACACCTCTCTCCCTGGCCACCCAAGGACCCTGGTTTAAAAGCATCGCTGGTATAAAAACAAAAGGGGGCATGGTGTGAATCATAAGCTGCCTTCCTTCAGGGAGTGTTCACTCCTCACCAGACTCCTGTGGGCACTGCTGGCACAAGGAGAAAGACCTACACTTTCCCCATATATTTTAACACAACTGCTTTAAAAAAAATACCAAGCTCCCAGCCCAGTTCCTGATCAAATGAAACACAAAACTTCGTTTTGCTATCTGCCACACCCACCATTACTCTTCAGCTAAGGAGTCCACAGCAGCACAGTTCCAACCTTAGACGGGGTTCAGAGTGCCTTTTCTCATCACAGCCTCCAAATTTGTGCAGTTCAGGGGTCACTCCAAAGCTGACCCTGGGATTCACATGAGCAGTGGAAAGAGTGGAGGCGCTGCCTGGCTTCGCACAACCCTCCTCAAGCATCCAGAGCCAAGGACACAAGGGGAGAGGTAAATTCAGGAAGGTGCTACCCTGTGGGTTGTAGGCAGAAGAGCTGAAGGTTTTTACAATACTGTCCCTCTTAGCAAACCCCACTAGAGGCTGTGTAACCCTGGGAGCTGCAATGTTGGTTTTCCTCCTGAGACCAGCTGCCTTACATGGAGGCTGCCCCAGCCAAACAGCCCAAATCCCTCACATTGCTGCCAACCCACCATTAACTAGTTAGGAAAAACCTGAAGATACCACTTAGCAAGGATGCAACCTAATTTTATTCACTGACTCTCTCCACAACAGCAGGGTGTCTGTGACTCCTCTGTAATTAGGGTGTTTTTACCTTTCCTCTGTGTGAGCACTCACAACCCCTTCCACGAGCCCAGCCGTCCCTCTCTGCAGCCCAAGAGGATGCTCCTTTGGGAGCATGTCAAGCAGAGTTACACATTAAGGACACTGCATTTGCGAAATAGAATGATGCTCACAAAGTGATAGAAGGGGACTTCAAAAGCAGCTGCAAATATCCAAGGTGGTGCTTTAGACTGACCTTTTCACAAGAGGAAACTTTCCCTTCCCATGCCCACAAAGGAGAACAAATGTATTTTTCAGACATACGCTTGATCCTCCAGATTTGTAAGAATGAAAATAGGGTCACATAAGCAGGTGAGCAAGCACTAGGCTAAAGCTTGGCTGAAAATACAATCTCTGGATATAAGAAATAAAAACATCCACCAGCACAGAGGGTCCAGAGGATCTGTGTTCCTACTATTACTAACAGTTTTCCTACAGAGCCCTGAATACCAGAAATTCCCAAGCAAGACCCAAATGCCACATCAGAAACACTCACCATCCTCAGACTAGAGGACAACAGTTGAATAAACAACACTAACAAACTTATGTCTAGGGGAAAAAGAGCTCCTCTCAGTCTGTGAAGGAAAAACAAACAGCAAGCCCTCTTCCCACCTAACATTTAAATTCAGGTGGGACTTGATGGAGACAAGAGAGGGATAAGAGCTGCAACCAAATCAGTAGCCAGTGTTTTGGCTGGCATGATGCAGATGCTCAGCTGCTTCAACTGTGATCATCTCCAGTTAGAAATGGGTGACAGTAATGCACCTTGCAGGGTCTCTATTTCTGAAACCTGCATTATGATTTTAAAGCTATGCTTAGGAACAGCTTTCCCACTGCTGACAAGCCCCTTACACTGTGACTAAACCAGTAATGCCAATGAGATTACACTGAGGAAGTTTGTTAAGGTCCCTACCAGATATATTTTTTAACAAACTGCAAAGGAGTGTCTTCAAACTGAGCCACCAACCCTCAGTGTGCTCTGAATGCCTCGCAGGGATGGAAGTGGATGTGGCTATGTCAGAACAAACCACAGCAGAGCTTTGCTGGACCACTCTCCATATAGAGACCTCATCAGCCATGGCTTGTGCTGGAACACCACCACCTCCAGCCCCACCAGAGTTATGTATTCCAACATCATTTTAACTAAATAGCTTATGTCAGGTATACTAACTCCATCCGAAGAGTGCTTAAAATCAGACCCAAACCACCATGGCCAGTGACCCGCTCCATTGCTCAACCCTGCTGCATCTAATGCATCCAAAACAATTTCAGGGAGAGGGCAGGAGGGGCGACTCTGCTCCAGCAGATTTCACACCAGATAGAGTATCGCATCATCTGCACCACTGTAACGTGATGCCGGCAAGGTACTGTCAGCCCTGCCGCTGCAGGGCAGCATGCCAGCACAAACACCGTGTCGGGTGCTCGGGCTGGTTCAACAGCAACGCAACCATATCCTCAGGCCGGATCCAGATCGCGGCCTGCCAGCCGAGCTGGACGCGCACATCTCCGGTGCCGACAGCCACGGAAACCGAGCTTCGGTTATCCCTCATCGAGCCGTTTTTGGGTGTGGGTCTGACCTCCGAGCTGGCGCAGGGGAGATGGGGATGCAAGCCCCGGGAGTTTGCAATAAAGGAGATCTGTGTGGCTGGAGAGTGCGAGGTCTCCTGGGAACAGCCCTTTTACTGGGCTCCAGATGCTGTGGAGTGATTGCTTATATGAAGGCGGGGGAGGCCTCTTTACTGTTTCTCATTTCCTCCTTTTTTGCTTCCCCCCCCACCCCCCGCCCCGATTTCCTGGTTTTGTTCAGCAGCACAAGAGAGTCATTCATCATTTTTCTTCCAGCACAAGGAGTGCTCTCACCTCCCCCTCACCCCTAAATCCCTCCCCACCAGAAAAGGGCACGCGTTCGCCAGCCAAAAAGGCTCACAGCAGGGAAGGCAAAGCTCCCCAGCTCCTGCAAAGAGCTACGACACAAAGGGCCACATTTTCAGCTGGGATCAGTGGGTGCCAGCCCCCAAAGGGTGAAGGCCAAAATTCAACCAGCAGAAACGCTAAGTCAGAAAACGGATATCAGCAGCGAGGAAAGCAATTTGCACTGGTTTGAATTACAGGCAATGCAAAGCAGAGAGGAATTTGCATGCTGAGGAGACAGACAGCGCCTCAGGTAACCGGAAGAAAAGAGCTAAGAGATGAAGGTCGGCATATTTCTCAGGCCACGTGCTCTGATGGTCACTCAACTCGCTGAAACCTGGGAAAACTTTCCTTATGGAGTTGCCCCCCCACCCTCTGGAAACTGGATGGGCACTGGTCCAAGTGCAGTTCAGGCCATGCGTTTGCACCGCTCTACGTGACAGCAAGCCACCAGCCCCAGCTTTGAGATGAGCTTCCAAGAAAGCCCTGTTCAGTTTGCAGCAGGGGGGAAAAGGGGTGGCTACAGATACAGACACTTGACCCATCTGGAGGGTCAACTTCAATTGTAGAGTTTTGCTCCAAAGTCCACTTGGGTTCACAGACACACTGCTCTCTCCATAGCTTCTTGATGGCCTCTCCTTGCCCCATCTTGGAAGGAGAGCACCAGGACTAAACCATCTCAGTACAGCTGCAGCAGAGAAGAGACGCTCTCTCCAAATGCCCTTGAGAAAGAAAGCGAGTACGAAAAGCCCAAAGTAGTTCAAATTCTTGCACACATTTTTATAAAGCAACTCTGCATTTGTATGAAAACCAGGACAGTGCAAACACCTGGGGTCTGTTTGGGGTCTTTTGTTTTGGATGATGGCCTGGAAAAAAGGAAATAAAACTGGTCATATAGAATATGTTCCAGGTTTTGGTTTTGTTTGTGTCTAATCACTGCATTAACAGCAAACAGGTCAAAAACGTCTGCCTATGGTCAAACTCAAGGCTTCTTTTTGGTCCTTTCAGAAGGAAAAATAGAAGATTGTGGTCAGTACTAGGGTCAGTTGGGTGGAGGGGAGCCTACATACCAGCAGTTCCACCGAGGAGGTACATTTAATGGCACAATTTTGGCAAGAACTGGAAGCACAAAGAAAACACAATCCACCAAGAGCCCAGCCATTTGGGACTAAACTCTTCCACACCCACTGAGCCAGAGATCCTGGGGCTCCTGCAGCTGCTGCTCAGGAGGCTCACCAAGCCAAGCTGGATCACTGCACTCCTCCAGGGTCTCCCCCAAACACAACCAGCTGCTTACACCAACTGAAATGTCATTGTTTGACAAGACCCAAGTGTTACAGTGTGGGAACCCAGGCATCCTGTGTTCATGTCTTGGGCAAAGGAGGAATCTGGGGCCAATTTTCACGCATCCCGGCTCCATGGGTAAGCTCTTTGGGGCATGCTCTTTGGGGCCACCTTTTCATTCCATTTGCTTTCTTTAAAGATGCTCAAATAGTAAAGAATTTTTGCTGCTGGTCCTTCAACAACTTTGCAAGCTTGTTTTTAGGTTTGTTTGTGCTCCCAAGGAGAAACACCTTAAAAGTTACCTGAATAAAACCTTATATTTTGCTCTTTTCTTTTTTTTTTTTTTTTTAATGGTTTGACAGTCAAACTGAAATGATCAGCCCCAAGCAGGAAACAACATGTGGAATGCATTGTACTCCAAACCTAGAGCATGTCACATTCACAGCTCCCAGCCACGTTCATGCAGAACCGTGCATCTGACCCTCCCACCCAGTGTGATAGCCCCTGACTGCTCCTCTCTCTGGAGCAACAGCAGGTTTCAGCAGGTCTTCACCAAGCCAGACAGGTCAAAAGGAGCCTGTTAGCACCCCACTGAAAATATGCAAAGTAAATCTGAGAGCAGGCAAGGGGAGAGAAGGTGAGACTGGCAGAAATGCAGCAAGTGAAAACAATAGGAAGACAGACATTGCAACACTTCATAGCAGGGAAAAAAAATAAACCTATTGACCAAAAAAACACAATGGGAAAAATGTACAGAGCTCTAGGGAAAAAAAGCAGCAGAGGAAGAAGGCAAGAGGGGCTGGGATGAACACCATGGCCTGAATGCACGTGGTCATTGGTCATGGGTCGTGGTCATAGGTATAACTGGTGCATATTTTCTTTCTGGCACCAAGGAGATCCAAGAAAGCCCCCAAAAGCCTTTTGCAAATCAGGACCAAGCTCTTGACTTAGCCTGGGTGCAGCAGCTGCTGGATCATTTCTTACCCACAGGGCTCTCATCCCACAAAAATCCAGGCTTCTGCTATTGGAAAGAATATTAAAATAAACTCCAAAAAATCCCAGGGGATTTTGCATTGGAGCCTTTTCAGTGTTTTCCTCATCCTGGCATCTTCAAACTAGGCAATACATGGCACCATCATGGCTTCTGTAATGTTCATCACTAGAGCAACTAGCAGGCTGTTCAGTCCAAGAAATTTGCTCTCCTGAGATACAATCCCATCACTGGGTCTTCCAGGACCAAAGGAGAAGTATACCCAAGAACAACACACCCAGTGGTACCTGCCTCAACTTCCTTGACTTTGGTGCAGCAGAGGCCAAATGCAGGTGACCATGGCCAGTCTGTGCTTGTGGGTAGCAGAAGTACAGTCAGGGAGGGATGAGATTAATTAAATGAATAACAAAGAGCTGGATGCCAGCTCCCACCCCATGTATCTCAGACAGCAGCAGAGGGGATGCGGGAGGGAAGCAGGTGGCTCAAAACCCAGACGAGCTCCCAAATGAGGCTAGTATTACCCTATTCCAGCTACAGACCTGCATCTTGGCCCGCAGAAGGGCCAGGAAAAGTCTTGCACATTTTCTTTAGAAAGGAGCACAACAGTGAAAAGCCCCCAGTAGGAGAGTTTTCCTTTCAGCCTGACCTGGACCATCCTGTGTATCCGCCACAAGGGCACGGCTGCCGGGAGCCAGCTTGCCCGCTTGGGGAGGAGAAAAGGGAAGTTAATTTTCACAGCCAAAAGAAAATCAGGAGTTCTTTTCAGATGGCAGGAATGTAACCGTGACATTTAGTCACTTGCTATTTCTGCTTCCCGGGTATGTTTCTCTACAGGAAAGCCCCTGGATAGAAGTCTCTACAGGCAACACTGCAACATGCTTGCCCAAACTTTGATGCCTAAACCTGCTCCAAGGTCCCCGCGCTGGCGGTTTGGAGAGCTGCGGGGTTTTCAGGGAGGTTCAGTCTTGCCCACTCTGTGCCTTGGCTGCTTTAAAACAGATGCATGTGTCTAGCTGGAAAAAGAGCAAACCTGCAACCCTGGCCTAAGGCTGCTCAGGGTGTGACTCACCAGCTGAAAACAGCAAAGCCCCGATCTCCCTGTGACATGCAAGCCAGGGCATGACTACCTGCAAGCCAGGACACAAAGGCAGCACTGCGCTGCACCAGCCCCTGCGCTGTGCGAGGCTGGGTCGGAGCGGAGGGGAACCAACGCCGTGTTCCCAGCTCTGAAATGCAGCCATTGACCACCATCATGATGGGGAAATGCATTTGTTCCGTGTTGAGTTGCAATGGCAACTGACCATACCTCATGGCGTTGCTCTTGCAACAAAGATAGCACCCCTAGGTGAACTCCCCAGCTCCATCACAGGGACAGTGGCTGATCCACCATGTCCCAGTCCCTGCCAGGCTGTGGCTACATGCCCTCCAGGCACCGTGCATGCTTCCATGGGTGGAGAGAGAAGAGAGCAACCCATCTCGGGGTTACTCCAGTACAGAGCAGACTGAACACCTTGCACAACAAGCCCCAGGTACTGGTGTCAAGCAGTCAGCTCAGCTTGGGTCACAATGCTGACACTGCTCAACACGCGATTTCAGGGATTCCCAAAGTACAACCCAGTCTGCCGGCTGCTCACAGAAGTACGTTCTTCATTGTGTTACTGCACTAATTGCAGTCATGCATTGCAGAGGTTTTCTGCCACGTGGCCTGAAGCCCTACCCATTCACAGCTCTTTCCTGGACAAAATTTTAGGAACATCCCCCATTGAAAGTTTTGTATAAATCTGATGAGAGTCTACTGCTTCAAGATAAAAACTGCAAAATCTCACTGCAGACTCCACAGAGTTTCTCTGGATGTAATTTGTATGGCAGCGGGCAGTCCACAGTGGGTTGTAAACACTCCCACAGGAGCATTCACACACACAACACTGAGCTTGATGTCAGTCTTGAACATGGGTAATGATGATGAGAGACAAGATGCATAATTTAACTGCCAAAAATGCAGCTTCATCACAGGATGCCATGGAAGGGATATGCATTCAGTTGACTATCCCTGCATAAGCAGGGAAAATAAAAGAGAACTGGAAAAAAAAAAAAAACAAAACCCAACAACAAACACAGACTCAGTTAAATATTTATAGGGGGCCGCTGCATTTCAGTTGCAAGCAGTTTTTTAGGTCAGCTGGGATATTTCAGCTCTACTAGGGCAGATCAGTTCCAGGGGACAGGACACTGCTGACAACCACAACCTGGAGACTGAACTCTTCTAGCACGTAACCCAGGGAAAAAACAGACTTGGGCAGGGTTGTGTTTCCACTGGTCACAGCCCAAGTGATGAGATCTCCTTTCTCACCATGGCTTCTGTTCCTGGTCACACGAGGTGGCAGGAAATGGGATCAGGTAGCAAAATGTACTTGTAAGAGTAGCCCCAAATTGGTCTTGTACATAGAGATCTTCATATCTCAAAGCCTCAAGACACCACAGTGTTGTACACAGACAAGGGTTTGCTTGCCTCCCCCAGCACTTAAACCTCCACTGCTAGAAATCAGGAGGGCAGCTTACACACAAAGACGGTACCTCTCTGAGCAGCTGGCAGTGCTCTGGAAACCCCTGAAATCATGGGCAGAGCAGTGTCAGCACTGTGATGGGTTTCCATAGCACTGTTCCCACCTCACAAGGCTCGCTCCATACGTTTTCATAAATTCCCAGTTGTGCACCACTGGCTACCACCTAAGGCAGGATTTCAGGCTTGATGGACCTTTGAACAGGTTGGTCTGCTGCCCAGTCACGTCTGCACTGCTGAAGCGCTTTCAGTGTGGTCTGAATTTGCAAAGGTTTCAGCACATTCAGGACCAGCCTAATGGCCAGGGGTGAAGGTAATAAATCCTTGAAACCAGCCTGATTAAAAGAATAAACAGGGAAGTGGAGGAAAGCAATGACTGAAATCGGTAACAAACATTACTAGAAAGATGGAAGCCTTCCAACTGTCTGAGATTAGAAGGATTTACATCTGCGTTATCATTTTATACTCTTTTTATCAGGCATATTTTGTTAATGCTGAAAATTCTGTGTTTAAGCCCTTTGTCAGCTCAGCTGACCTTACTCCCTGCAGGATGAAGGTCACAATTCCCAAGAGGTCTGAGCACCAACCAAACCATGCTTTGCACAGTAGGACCTACAGGAACTTTACCACCTCCCTGGTCAACTTTGCCATGTTGAACTCACTTCATCCAAAACAAGGGGGAAAAAAAGCAAAGAAATCATGCCCTGGCCAACAAAAGTGGGGTTGAGCAGGCAGGAGAGGTTATTCGCAAAAGGAGAACCCCCTGTCGGAACACAGGTATCTGAAGCAATATTCATAAAGCAAACACTGGAACAACCAGCAAGCAGTGTGCATTTTGCATGCCTGCCTCTTACCAGCAGGCAAATCTCAAGACAATATCAGTGCTTCTAAAAAGGGATTAAAACAAAAGCACAGGGAGTCTATGGGCAATCTTTGTTTAAAAGCCACGAGAGAGGCGGTAAATTTCTACAGGCTCTTTCCCCACAAACCTAAGTAAGGGAAAGTTATCAGCTCTGGGCTTCCAAAAATATTTACTCAGTCTACCTGTATTCTGACTGCTCTCGAGCAGACCTTTCCAAAGTCCCATGCCATCATTTTTAGGCATACCCTTGACCAAAACTCAAATGCAGAGCACCCTTTCACAAGGGTATTTCCAAGCACTTCATTACCATAGAAGCACAGTGTCCTTGCAAGGTAGGTACAGTGCTGTGGAAACCAGTCCTATGGGGAGAGGAGGCTGAAGGTGCGCAGCCTCCACTGTGCAACATCCAAGGCTCAGATCTGAACACTGCATCAAACTGAAACTGTGGGAGTTATTAAGAAGCCTAGATGAATGTCTTAAGCCAAGCGGCTGAGAGAAGACACCCTCATGGAACAGGCTGGGGCATTTTAGTGGCTGCAATTGATCTAAAACTTGGGTTTAGATCTCATCTGGCCAAAAGCCACAGCTTGGGAAGCACGTCTGGTGGAGGATGTCAGTATACTCTGTGTGTTTCCTCACAAAGGCTTGGGATACCAGTTCTTATTTTTAGTACTATTTTCATTTCTTCATGTAATGAGTTCAGTCTTTCAGGCAGCCCTGGAGGAGCAGGAAGGACATGTCCCATAATAAAACTAATTAATTCATGTAGAATTTCTAGCCATTATTGTGAAAGTGGCCAAATTCCTCACTCCTGAAAAACTGCCAAAATGGCCATTAATCTGGCTGTGGTCACAAGCAGAATTCCTGTGGCCTCCTGCAACACCCAACCGGCCCCTGGGACAGAGACTGCAGAAACCAAAGTGGATGTTGTTATTTCCTCACACTGACTCCCACAGCCCGAGTTTTACTAAACAAGACAGTTGCCTCAGAAGGCTCCATACCAAATTCTTCCCAAGTGCCCCCAGAGCAAGCATGCCCCAGCTATGTGCACAGAGGTCTAAACCTTCCTAGACCTCCTAAATCAGCTTAAATCAGGCATTTTGGCATTATACAAAGCTCTGCAGACCAACTGTTTTCACCTGTCCAGCCTTGGCCGTGCTCTCAGTGACAGGTGCCCTGACGGGAGCAAGGTACCAAATTTGTCCTGGAGACATCAGAAGTTGTATTCCCACCACCTCACTGAGTGTGGTAGGAAGCTGAGCTTTTTGGGCCCCATCTGCAGGCAATGGGAAGCCAGGCTCCTCCACAGAGAAATTCCAGGCAAGAATCTCATCAACCAAAATCCCTCAATAATGCACAAGAATTAATGGAATCTGTCTCACTTCCCTGCAAGCTGGGGGTGACAGGGTCTGTGGGGCCTGGCAGGGAAAAAAAGCATGAAATAAACTTATTTTAGGCAGTAAAATCAGTGACAACAAAATGACTCACAATACCCACAGGGAGCTGACCTGTTGTGTAAGAAAGGCAACATTTTGCCATAGTCTCATCTTCCTCTTCCAATTCTGCATTGCTCTTTAAATTCAGTGATACATTAGAGGGTTAGCCTCTAAATAGTACCTCTAGTGCTGTCGCACCACCCAGTCCCAGGAATGGCAACATTCCCTGAACACCACTAGACGTCCAATCTGCCCCAAATGTCCTATGTACTGGACTACCTTTAACAACCTGGATTTCTAACAGTCTAAACAAAATCCTCCCAAAATCACCTCTGCACAAGCCATGGAGGCAGCACTGTTCACCATGGCCAAAGGAAGAGGTTCCCTACCATAGCCAACCATTGCTTTAGGCCTTCTCATCCCATTTTCCATCATGACAGATGATTTACCTGTCCACTCACACCACAGTCAGATCAAGATGGTGCACCAGTGATTTCCCTGCCATTATATCAGTCTGGTTCATATGATGTTCAGAAGAAAGGGAAGTACCCTCTACACATCAGGGACTGTATCAAACTCATGGCCCTTGGTTAGTGGTGGGTACTATGCTAGAAAAAGAATGGCTGTTGGAGCCCAGTAGTGCAGAAAGTGAGAAGGTTCCACCACAGGAATGTTGCCCTTGACCAGCTGGACTAAGAGATGCCTTTTCAGAGCCTGGGATGGAGCCTGGAGCAGTTCTTCCAACCTTCAGAAAGCAGTGGTTAGTGTTATCAGTCAGCATTTTCCTCACACTGGTGCAGCTGCAAACCTAGAAGAGCAAAGCAGCTACCATGTGGAGGGTGGATGGCAGGACCCCTGACAAGTGATCCCAAGAAGCAAGACATAATTCACCACTATAACTGGCATTTGTCTTTAGCACAGGCACTGCAGGGTGAGCGAGGAGGACCAGGGGGCACAAAAAAGAGCCACAGAAAGCCCTGGGGCTGTTGGGTTAGCCTCACTGCGAACAGAAGCACCATGGTGGCCAACCACTCCAACCCTACAACCTCCACATGAAACTCTCCTGGCAGCCAGGACCCAGAAGAAACAAACCAAGCACCCTGGAGAGCCCCTGAGCCAGCTGCTTTGGATTATCCACAGCCTTGGTAGATACAAATCCCTGCTGGGGCTACGGGACAGAGTCCCAGCACCAGGTCTGGGCTCCAACAGTGTGGGAGGATGGAACCCCATGCCAGCCACCCCTCCCGCTCCTCCTCCTCATGCCATTCCTGTTCGCTAAACCTGAGTTCCTCTCCCCGATTCTGCTTGCTTTTGAAGTGCCAGATGAAACAGCACCAGATGGAGGCGAGCCGCTCGCCCGCTGAAAGCAATGAGAGACGAGCGTTTCCACATGGGCTGTGTGGGAGGGCTGCCATCGCACCGATTGCAAACCCTGCATCTCCCTTCAGCTCAGCTTGCAGCCGAACGGCGTGCCGAGCACTACAGACAAAACCTCCTGAATTTAAACACAAAATGACCCCCAAGCAACTTTCCAGATGCAAAAAAAAAGGTCAGATTCTGGCCAGTTTCACTGCTTCTGGTCTTCTGCAATCACTAGGGCCGCTCCCATTGAGAGCAAAACTTGGGACTTCTAAAATACAGGGCACGCCCTACACTGCAGGAGACAGGTCACACTGGGGGACACACAGCTGATCTTTGAAGGTACCAAAAAGGTCTTCGAGGATACCCAAAAACCACCAAAACACCTTCAACAACTCACTGCCCACCAGTCCCCTCAGACTGAACCAGCAAGCACTCCTGAGACACGGACATCAGGTGCCCACCCTTTTCTATTTTTAAAACAGCAAGAGGAAAATATGGCAAGGTTATCAGACAACCTCCTCACCAAGCCAAGAGAAGTCTATTAGCAGGGACTGGGTTTTCTACAACTAGCCAAAAGATGTGAGATCAGACTGCCCTGGCTGAAGTCTGAAAAGCAAGATCTTACGGGGAACTCTTGCTGTGGTCTGGAGGAAAAATACTGGGCAAAACTTCATTAATTCTCCCATAGGACTATAGGACTCTCCAACAGATGACATCATTCAAGTGACTGCAACAGAATGTCACTGTTGTAGGCATCGTGCAACACCTGGCTACAAGGACAAGCTGCAAGGAAGCACAAAAACTCCTCTCTAAAACTCCCTCCAGACAGTAAGGTGTTGGAAACATTATTAACTTCAAAGGCAGAGCACTAGAACTCCCCTCATCCCACCTGAGCTGGTTTATCTGCAGAAAATATTAAGGAAAAGCAGGGATTTCAACACGGTCCAATTCCCACCAGTGCTTTGTGTCACTCTCAATTACAGTCCAGAATGAAATACCAAGAAATTGTTCCTCACAGGCGGCAGAATTAATGGTATCTTTGACTACAGAGAGCACCAGGCAGTGAACTTGTTCCCTTACCACCCAAGAGGCACAGTGCAGCTTTCTTCAGAATAAAAGCTGCAATGTCAAAGGATAGTTTAAGGCTTA
This sequence comes from Athene cunicularia, assembly GCF_003259725.1. NCBI lineage: Eukaryota > Metazoa > Chordata > Aves > Strigiformes > Strigidae > Athene > Athene cunicularia. Next base: position 21,743,332 of record NW_020799107.1, read on the forward strand.
TAAAAGTGACCTGATGTTTCCTAGTATTCCAGTCCATAAGAAAGGCACATGATTACTGACCCTTCCTTTCAAAACCAATTTATTTCTACCTAAGCTGATGAAGCAAGAGACTTTATCTTCCCACTGGTATCTAGCTAAATTACGTGTGGGGCAAAAAACTGAACAGAAGACAATCAATAACGCAGTTACAACAAGCTGCCAAATGCTGGGCTGCAGCAAAGCTCCAATAACTGTGCACTAACCTCTTTGCCTAGGATAGCCTCCACATCACAATCGCTTGTAATTAGATGTCAACTCATTTAATGAGGTCACGCTTGGCCAGTTCACGAACGAGAAACACCTCCTAGCTTGCTGACAGTGACTGCAAAGTAGGCAAAGATGTTTCAGTCAGACTAGGTCTGCTGAAGCTAGTTTGTCTTTGTGGAAATAATAGTAAAACTGGATTTGCAATCTGCTAAACTGGCAGAAAACTCATCATTCCAGAAAAGTGAAGATTTGGTTCGGTTAACTCCTTATCATGGCTCACCCATGGTCCAGACAAAGACCAAGACCAGTATGACAGAGCACGAGGATGTGCACCAGGACAGAGAGGGCGTGGGGCACGACTGCCATGAGATCAGCTCAGCAGGGATGAAAGGCAGGCAAGACTAACCTTCCCAGAATGTTAGGACCCATAGCAAGGATTTTTCCTTCTCTCCCAAGTCCACACCTGAAGACGCACCATGGTTAGCCTCCAAATCCCATAGCACGCTCAGCACCCATGAGGCAGCATGTTGTTGCCTGGCACAGAGCAATGGGACACATAACAGAGCTCCCTCCCTGAGTCAGACATGGAGCACTAGGGCAGCTTTCTCCACAAGGCCAATGCCATCAGGTAAAGCCTCACTCTTCCACTGAGGACAAACGTGGCTCTTCTGGAAGATGCCAACAGTCAGCAAGGACAAGTTGGAAAGCCCAGCCCAATGTGTTCAGTATGTGTTGCTAAAGAACACCCTCAAAAGCGGTCACACACGCACTGTTTCAGGCAGAACCTCCCCAAGGAAGAGCCAGGGGTGAAGACAGGGGGATGTGATAGTGGAAGCACATGCAATGGCAATGACTTTGCATCCCTCTGATACTGAAAGGGTCTGCTAAGCAGCCACTGAATCAAAGTTACGTATTTCACCCTGACTCAAGGAAAGAAACCAGGAATTCTTACACCTGGAAACTTATTACACCACCAAGCTCAGCCCTCTTCCTGTAACAAAATACTTTAAAAGCATCCTTACATTTTACCTTGGACTTACTCTGTCTGTCTAGAGCAAAAGATCCTCCCTGAAGGAATCAGAGCCCCAGTAGGAAAGGCAGATGTGACCATGCTCAGAAAGCTGGAATTGCCTGATCCAAGCAGAAATGCAAAAAATCCACCAGGGAAAACTGCTGTTCCTCGTAGCTCCTTAGTGCTGATCACGTGAGCAGGAAAAGCAGGTATAGTAGAGTGCTGCTGGCTGCTGGGCTGCAACCCTGCCTTCACAGATCCAGTCCTGTTCATGGGTAACAGCGACAGCTGCCCATTGGGCAGATAAATTAGCCCCAGCTAATACTGCAGCCAGGTCTAGTACAGAGCTATACACAAACACACCTCTTGCATTCCAGTTTTCACTGTTTTGCCTCCCGAATTGTTTATCTCGGCTCAATTCCTGGATGTGGATAAAACAAACTACATGGACTTTCTCACAGATGGGGCTTCTTGCTGTTCCCTTGACAAATACCATGCTCAGCGAGTATGAGCCTGGAACCCAGAGGAAAGGAAACAACTGCAAAGGGCAAGAAGGAAATGGATCATTTGCAAAGGGACAGCATGAAAACACATTTCTCCTTTGGGCCAGAGCCTTGAAATCTTCCCAGGCTCCCCCCTCCCTCCAAACCACCATTTTCAGACTGCTATCACCCCCACCACAGCAAACTCTAGTGGGACTGGAGCAGGAAATAGCATTATATTCAAGAAGCTGATCCACAAGGTGTTATTTATTGTCTTAAAGATGATAGCTAGCCCAGGGCCCAACAAGGTTAGCTCTTGACCAAGACACAGCTGCCACGAAAGAGCTTGGAGACCTGGTCCACCTACTGGCAAAGCCCCAGAGGCAGAGAGGACAGATGAGCTGTGTGGTTTTTAAATTCATCCCTAGAGTTGTTCTTCACTACATTCCACTTTCAATAATTTCTTCCAAGGCAAGGAGCTCTGCAGACATTGAGTTTATCCTGCGCAGAGCTGCTGTAGTGGCTGTGGACATACTAACACACTCCCGTGGATTCAGTTCTTGCAGTTGGCTTTTCTGATGTCTAGTAATGTCCAAGGTTGCATAAGCCAGGCTGAATGTCTGGTTGCAGCACTCATAACTAACCTCCATTATGCTTATGTGCTTCTGCCTCAGAAGGCATCTAGCACAGGACAAGGGGGACACTCATAGCCTGGCTTTCCTCTACCCCTCACCCACTTTCTAGTTGCACAGTGCCTTCAGCACATCCACTGCTGCATTAGGTCTGGTCAACTTGACTGACAGGGTCAGAAGTTGTGGGGGCAGAAGGACAGATACACACATGTACATGCAGATCATGACAAATGCTTTCTTTCCTTATAAAAGCAGGAGAAAAGCAGAAGTCTTCCTGGCAGTTCAGTAGACATGAAAAATGCACTCAACATTACTGGCATGATTTTCAAGTTGCTGTTAAAATTCCACTTATATTATGCTACCTCCAACCTCAGAGTCTTCTGTGTTTTGGAGCAATACATTAAACTGTCTTTTAGCAGCTGCCTGCCAAGGGGAAATGGAGGTTTTGACATTTGACCCATAAGGAAGGATGTGTGGCATTTGGGGCTACCCAAATAAGGATTTTAGTTGGATGCTAAAACAAGCTGCGTTTTTAACAGTTAACTATTTTGACGCTGTTTCTGTGTCATGGGAGTTCAAAGTGAAGTCCCTGACCAGGTGAATGAGGCAACCCCAGCCCTGCAAGCTCAAGTTTGCCTGGGGCCGCATTCTTTGCACAGCTCTCTTTCCATTTGGAAAGGTTACTTTGCACTGGCATAGACTAAAAAAAAAAAACACATTTGTTTTAATAAAGAAGTGAGATTCCAAAGCACAACTCAATAGCCAGCAGTGAGTTCTGAGGCAGATCCCACTGAATTAGTACAAATATCCCAACAACAAAATAAAACAATACTACAAAACCAACTGAACTGCACTAGCAAAAGGACGAAAAATTCCCTTAACTGGTCAGCTTTGAACAGTGGCTCACAAACTTTTTTGCAGAGTAGAGCAAGTTTTATTTCTAGGACCTTGTCTCCATTAGGAGAAAACAGATGTTCTTCAGCTATTCTCATAACTTGGGCAAGACAATTTAGGACATTTGCAGACATTGCTAAGCTCTGCCCTCCTCTACCTCCTAGCCCAAGTTCCCTCCTTGAAGCAGCACTGGCACCCTGCTGTACCTTGAGCCAGTTGAGGTCACTGATATGACAGAAAATGATTGATTTGTTTCCTGGGGCTGGCTTTCTGCAGGATTAACTCCTGCACTAGCCTGCTCTGACATAAGGTGAGAGCTAAACCCAGCAGAAGGATATTGCAGCTGAGAGCTGGACAGAACCACACAAACACCTGATTCAAGTTCATGATGACCAAAGCAGAAGGCAGCATCCCCACCCTCCAGCTGAGATTGAAGAGGTTGAGAGACCTCAATGGCACCTGAAACACCTCTCAAAGCACATTGTGCCTCTAGGACACATCTGGTCCTGGACCACCCTAGCCTTGCTTGGAGAGAAGATGGCTATCAGGGACTGGGATCTTATCTGCCAGGACACGGGCTGCTTATACAACATACAGACAGTTCTCACTCTGCTCCCTGTGTCCTGGTGGACTCAATCACATTGATTAGTCCACCTGCAAAACAGCATGCTGATCTTGCCGAGGTGCTGAAAGAATAAACACGCTCGAGACTGGCATGAACTCTGCGAGCTTCGCACGCACAGTAACAACCCTCTGTCCCCAGCGCAGGCGGTTCCAGTCAGCAGTACATAAAGTTTGTTACGCGATGACCTGAAATAAACTGTAAAAGAGTGTGGTGCAGTGGCATCGAAACTATTTCAGAGGCCCTGATCCCTGGAGGTGCCGAGCCTCTGTCTCGCTCCCTCCACTGGTGGGAGTTCGTGCACTCACCTCCCCGGGGGGTAGAAGTTCTCAGCCTGATTTCCACAGACAGCTGCTATTTTGTTCCAACATTCCCAACATCTTCAAAATACCCAAAACCTCTTGTGCAATGAGCAACATCCCCTGCTTCCTAGCTACATGGTGGTTTATGTTACTTTCCGCCTACAACCATTTCAGGATTGGCTTTACAGAGTGGAAGACTAAACAATGCTGGAGCCACAGCAGGAGAATTTGCAGAGTTTTATTCCTTGTTTCATTTGGGCAATCCTTCTGCCTCTCATCAGGGACAAAAAAACTTGCCAACCTCTTAATTTAGGAATAGCACGAGCTCTGCATTCCAGTCCTGAATCAGCCAAAGGAGCCTTTCAAAGCTGGAAAGGGGAAAAAGGGCAAATACCTTTAAGCACATTAAAAAAAAAAAAAAAAACAAAAAAAAAACCAAAAAAAAAAAAACAAACAACACCACGCTTCAACACCTGCCTTTTTCAGGCAAAAACCTGCTTTTGGGGCACTCTTGAAACTAGCTTGACATCAGCATTTGAAAGCGAATTCCTATCCCTGCTCTTTTGGGTGCCAGACTGCTTTCCCTGTCACTGCTTTAAATGAAAAGCAAACTCTCCCTCATATATGTTTTGCAGGCAGGCTGCAGATGGAAGCGATGCTGTGAGTCTGAAGAGAAGAGTATGGAGTGAAGCTGGCAGATTTGGGTTTTGTTTTTGTTGTGGGTTTGGTTGTTTTGGTGTTGTTGTTTGGGTTGTTTTGTTTTGTTTTGTTTTTCCTAATGGCTACAACAACCTGTTAAAATTTTGTAATCTGAAAAGAGCAAACCCTTTTCTGGATGTCCAAGCTCCTCTGCCAAGACATGCTTGACTATGAATATTCCAGCTGCATGTTTCACATCATGCTGGTTAAGGATGTGCCAGTATTTTTATTATTCACCCCCTATGGACATTACAGAGCACCACATACATTAAAAAGTTCTTAAACTGTGCTATTTATGTGCGTGTGTATTACACACAGAGATACAGTCAAATAAATCACATCCATCGTAAAGGACTAAAGATAATAAAATCAAGCAAAATACCCACTGAAGTAACATAATTCTGAAATAAAGTCCATACAAGCAAAAAAAGCAGCATTAACTTAGAAAATCACCTTTCAACCCATCACGGCAATGCTGTCTGCACATCCCCCTCCCGCCAACTTCTTGTAAAAGCATAAGCCTGGAAGTCAGCACCAGATTGCTTAAATCGAAATGCCCTTGGCTTCTTCTGGAGAGTGTAAAATTCACTCCCTTGACACTCATATTCTGTAGTCAAGCAAGACTTCACATCAACGTGTTCTCCAGACTCCCGGCTCTCCCACAGCTCTTCGCAGCTGGGCAAAGGAGGAGGGACAAGAGTGGGGACAGGAGTGGGGACTGCAGTGGTCACAATCTGGGTGCACAGAAACAGCGGCTTGCAATGTGCAAAGTTTTCCCAGCTGCTGGTTTTTCTTCACTCCCCTCTCTCCATCTCTGCCCCTCGAGTGGAGCAGAGTGCTCAGGCACTTGGAGCAGCACGCACAGGTACCCGGCTGTGCTCCCATCCTCCCGGGGAGCAAAGCTCGGAGGTACAGCCTGGTCCAGAGCCTTTTAAAAGAAAAGCCTCAACAAGAGGGAAGGAAGGGAATTCAAAGTCGTGCTGCCGAACTAGTTATGCGAACAGGGTCAGAGCCCCAGTCATAGCCAGGGGAGCAAAACCAGCAAGGAGGCAGAAATCTAGGAGGGGTGATTTCAAAGGATAAAGTACTGGTTTTCACTCCCAGACCTGATTCGGCAATTTTCAACACTCCACGGAAAGGGAAAGAGTTGCGGCCGATCGCAAGAGAAAGGAGGCATTAATAAAACCGAGCTCTGCCGTATGGGCATCCCCAGGAGCGCTCCCTCCCACAGCAATTGCAGCAACAGGTCAGGAGCCTGCTGGCGTCCCCGTCTTTCTGGCTATGCCCTCGGGGGATGCTCCTCTTCCCCCCGGCACCCAGTGCCTGGGCCGTGGGGGGCAGGACCCCACGGGAGCCGGCAGCAGCCACCCCGTCTCCAAGGTGGACTCTGCTGGGAAGGCAGCGATAGGGAACGGGCTCCCCGCATAGCAGGACCCCCGCAGTCCCTCAGCCACCCCCTTTCCACCAGGCAGCACACGGTCCTCCCACACGGCCTCTCCCCCTATCTTTGGGGCATCCATCACCCTTCAGGGTGATTTTACTCCCCCACCAAACCCAAATCTGAACCCCCACCTCCCTCTATTCCCCGAAGGACTCCTCTTCCCCTCAGCAACATTTCCCCAAACTTCACCTTTATCTGCCCCCATGGATTTTCTTTTCTAGAAGATGCCAAACTCCACTCTGCCCCCCGGGGCAGTCCCTGCATTCCCCTCCGTTACAGCCCACCCCAGGGTTCCTGTCCCGTGCCGAGGAAACCTCTCTAACCCTCAGGATAGCTGCACCCCCAAATACCCCATTTTCCCCACTCCCCTAGGGATGCACTCACGCTCCTTCCCCCCCTCCGGCGCCCCTCTCATCCCTGCCCCTTCGTCCCTCCCTGGACTCTCTCCTCTCGCGCTGGGACACCCCTTTCCTGCCCTCCCGAGGGGTTCCTCTGCCCCGGGAAGGTCCCCTTCAGGCCACCCTTCAGGATCCCTTCGTCCCCTGGACGTGCCGTCTCCCCTCTCAGTCCCGGGTGCCCGGTGCGTGGTGCCCGGTGCGCAGCGCACGGTGCCCTGTCTGTCTCT
>NW_020799107.1:21750336-21759583 GCF_003259725.1 Athene cunicularia
CGGGTCCTAGAGCCGCCCTGCGCCCGCCCGCCCCGCGGGGGTCGGCGCTGCCCCGGAGGGGAGAGAGGAGGGGGGGCTACCCCAAGAGGGCGTCGGGCGATGCCGCGCAGGAGGTGGGAGGTGCCCCAAGGGGGCAATGGCGGGGGTCCGGCCAACACGGGGAGAGGGCCTGCGGCAGCGCGAGTCCGGGGCTGCCCCACGGGCGATGGGGTCTGCCCCGGTGGGTAGAGCGGGGCCAAACCCGGAGGGAATCGAGTCCTGCCCCACGGAGGGGGTTGGGGCCTGCCCCGCAGAGACACCCAGTACAGGGAGGGATGGAGATGCTGCCCCACGAGAAGGTGGGGTCCTGCCCCACAGGGACACCCGATGCTGGCGGGGGGGAGCCGGGTTATCTCCACAGCCCCAGACAGAGCCGAGAGAGGGGCTGGGGGGAGGTGGGGCCCCACTCTCACCCCGTTGCCCCAGAACTGCCAGGGCCAGGCATGAGCAGTCGTGCTTTGGGTCAGGTCCCGCCATGGGGATGGGGGGGCAAAAACCTGGGCACAGGGCCAGTCCCGCCATCCAGCCCCCCGCCCAAGGCTGGGCCTGGGAGCCACCCTGCCTCTGTGGGAGCAGGACCCTGCGGCTTCGTGAGCCCCCTTGGAGAGGCAGGGCCCTGTGCCCATGGGGCTGCCCGCATCTCCAGATCGCCTGCCCACAGGGCATTTACACCCCCAGACCAAAGCAGCAGGCTCAGCGCTTCCCCTGTGGCACTGCCCTGCGAGGGTGCCTGAAAGCCGGGGTACAAGCCAGGGTGAAGAGGCAGAGCTCTCTGGGCTTTGGGGTTTTGGTGTGAAATACCCATTTCAAACCCTGTCACGCTCCTATCCCTGCTGCCCAACTCTCACAGGCCATGCGAAGGACTTTGAATACAAGGGGTATTACGTGGAGGTGACTTTTTTCCACTAATAAAAAATAATAACAACAAAGCCAAGGGAATGCAACTGAGCTAATGAAGCTGGAAAATTCGGTTAATATCATCATGGGATTGTATGGTTAAAGTCAGGCACTGAGATAGCCTGAGTTCCCTCAGTCATGGGAATGTCAGCTTTGGGGCACTTAACATTTGCTGCTGTAGTTTTCTGTTGGTTTGTGTTTGTTTTTTTCAAATTAAGAAAAATGCAAAATGCTGCTGTTGATGACTCGTGTGGCACAACTTTCAGCACAGGATTACTCATGGCCCTGGAGTTATACAACAACATGTTTGTTTGTGGGATCAACAAGCACAGGGTGGGACGATGGTCTGCAGCATTCAGCACAGTCTGTGAAATCCCCGTGATAACATCCTGGGACCAAGCACGCGGTCCCATCCCGGTCCCTGGGTCTTCCCAAGCAATTGCTCGAGTTTTACAAGAGTTTCATCAGGCATGGTCCCTTTCTTTGGCTGCCTATCACGCTGCAGATAACTTGATGTGGAAGAGCTGCCCATTTGCTTTACTTTTTTTAAAAAGTACCATTGCTTGTTTGCACATTGCTTAAGCTGAACTGTGATTTTAACCATCCCCATTTCACTTCTGGAGGAATTCTGTTAGTTTTGGGGTCCCTGTAGCAGCAGCACTCATTGCTGCTTGCAGCTCTCATTGTTCTGAGTGTAGGGGACTCCGAAACTCCAAGCCAACAAAAATGTTCCCCTGAAATTAGAAGCAAAGAACAAAAATATTTTTATTCCACTTCACGTTACAAAATCCTTTTTTGTATTACAGAACCCAAATTTCAGCCCAAGTGACTCAAGGAAGTCTCTTCAAGAACACACACACCAAAAAAAAAAAAAAAAAAATAACCCAGCACAGACTTTGCATTCGTTACTCCCACAAATCGCAAAGTGGGAAAACGGGATGCACAGCCCTGCACACAAGCAGCCCCTCAAAAGCCTTCCTTTAAAACAGATTTGCCAGCAGATGTTCAATAGAAAATGGAGTGAATTATTTTCACCGCACACTCACGACTTCTTGGGGATGGGGGGAAGGAGGCTCTCGGTACCTTTTTTATGATCTGCCGTTGACTTCACTAATGACTCACATTTGGTTCCAATGAGATATTTTCATATGACTAATGAATCTATATTTGGAGGCATAAGAGGGTTTGGCTAATTATCTGTTGCAGTCAGTTAAATATTCCAAGTATTCAAAATAGGTTTTCTTCCAGTGGCAAATGTTATGCCCCCATGGTCTGTCTTCTCCCAGTGCTTTAAAATCAGCCCGGCACTTTGACTCTTACCAAGCTGACATCTGGGTTTCTGCATGTGTAAGCACAAGAGATGGCCTGAACTTAATTATACAGCGATCCAATCCTGCATTTTTTAGGTGGCCAATAGGTCATTCCCCAAGGGACGATTTAAACCCGATTTTTCAACACGCACTTGATGCTTGCAGCGGCCCGTTTTGCTGGGGGCATTTACTGGGGTGCCATTAATAACTCCTGGCAGGGGCAAATTCCTTATGAGCACCGGTGTGTAGGCTGCTTGTGCACAAATCATTTTTCCACAGGGAGGGCTCGAAATCTGATGAGAGAAGGGAGAGAGGAGGGGGAGGGAAGGGGCTCCATCAGCTCAACTGCCTGAATTGCAAGACGACGTAAAACATAATGATCCTGGAGGGAAAGAAACCGTACGCAGCTCAGATGTGGGAACGAGCCAGGATTTCCTGTTCATATGCCTCTTTAGTAGGTGCTCGGGCTGTTCTCCTTCTTTTATCGCCGTCATTTTCTTTGTCTGCCACCGAAGCAATAACGCCAGTGCAGATACAATGGATCAGATGTTCCCCTTGCCCCTGCTGCTGCAGCCCTCAGCCGAGAGACTTCTCTGTGCCACTCTCCAACTTGAGCAGAACAATAAAGAAGATTTTACAGCTGTTGTGGGGATGGGGGGAGGCGGGGAGGCAGAGGGAAAACAGCTTGAGTGCCCGTGGCCAGCTATAATTTCTCCAGTGGGTCTTTGCTGACAGTTTTAGGATTAACAAGTGAGCTCTGTTCACAGGCATTTACCCCTCTGGATAAGCTGGCCTGTTTGTTCTCAAGGGTTTATTTTACCCTACAAAATATGGCATTGCCAAACAGATGTAGGCTTGTTCCTAGAAAGGCAAGTTATAGCTGAAGCTGCATCTCACAGAGGCTTTAGCCCTTGGAATTGTTTGGAAATGCTACAGTATTCCTCTGACCCTTTTCAGGGCAGTTTTTTCCCACAGACGTGCTGGTCGATTCTTTTATGGCTCTGTCCTTTGTCAAGGATGAATTAGGAAAAATAAACTTGCAAACAAAAAGTGGAGGCCCAGCACGGAGATCCTCTTGCTCCCAATGATTAAGAAGTGTTTTACAGCTCGGGGAGGGGGAAGGGGGGAAGAGAAAACAATATGTTCTCCTGAATTTTTCTTTCCCTCATTTTTAGCATGGTGGGTAATGGGGGGGGGGGGAAGAAATTTTTTTTTAAAAGAGGAAAAAAGAATAAAACAGTCTTACTATTTTTAAAGGCCCCCTTTTCAATAGACTGGCATGAAGTGCTTTACGGTGAGTGCTGGAGAAAAAGCCTCCTGTATCCCAGAGCTGCCATGGTGAGGGGCAGGTGATGAGGAAGGGAAGACTGAGAGGAGGAAGGCTGTGAGGATGCATGCTAGGTCGAATGTGAGTATTTGGTGGCCAACATCTTGCTTTCTACCTGGAGATTTGGCCATGAGTAAAAGTTTGCGGAGGGCTGGGACCTGGGAATTGCCACTGATGAAGCACCGAGGACAGCGAGAGGGTAGCAGGGGTGAATGGCCAAGGTCAGGGCAAGTCGGTAGTGGGGGCAGAAAGAGCTCTGCCTCGATCCCTGTCCTCTGCAGGGGAAACCTCATCTCCCTCTCAAAAGGAACAAAATAGCCTTAAAATCCAATTATGGAGATGCCAAGTCTCATCACAAGACATGTGTGCGTTCATGGTCTCAGGTGATGCCCTGCCTTTGCCAGCAGGTATGTTTTTCCCCTTAGCAGCAGGTCAAGCATGCTGCTGGAGTTTTGGCGGCCATATCCCCACCTCACCCACAAACCTAGCTCCTTTTCCCTACACTGGCATTTGGGACATGGCTCCCTCTCGCCCCGCCCCAAGCTCCCTGCCTGGCACTCCAGCCCCACCCCGCCTTGTCCCTGGTCACAGGAGCAGGGAAGGTGGCACTAACCTGCCTCCAGACACCCCAGTTCAGCAACTTTGCCCACTAAATTGGGGTGATGGGAGTGTGCTGAGCAGGGCACTGCATGGATGGTGGAGGCAGTGTGACACCCACTTGATCCAGCCTGCCTACAGTGCTAGCTGCTCCCCAAGGCAATCTCACTGAAAATGGCAAGCTTTCAAGGAAATAAAAGAATGGCCCATAAATATGTCACCAGCATCACCTCTTCTTCGTCCTCAGGGTTAGGTGCCCAGAGGTCTGCTGCAAACCTTACAGGTGCTGCCGGAGCACGCAGGAGAGAGCAAAGGTTCAAGTGGGGCAAAACCAGATTTTGCCTATCCACCAGGCTCAGTCAGCTGAAGTGGTTGAACATGGAAGTGGGAATGGTTCTCATCTGAAATGAAGCTCATGATTTCTCACTTGGAGGAATGAGCAGGCTCCGAGCACTCCCCCTGCTCTGTACTAGACAGGGACAGAGCTGCACCATCAGGGTAGCCACACATCTCCCCAGCACACCCTCTGCCTGTCCTTGCCCTCCCGCCTTCGCTCCTGGTGGTGACTCGATTTTGTTTGCCCTGGGGTTACCCCTCAGCCTCTTGTCCTTCTGCCCCCCAAAACTCATCTAGCATGTTTCATGCTTTCCTCAGCACTTGCCCTCTGAAGCTTGGTTGGCTCCTGTGTGAGAAACACAGGTACCCTGCAAGCTCCTGCAGCTCCACACTCTGAGCTCTGCTGCTCCGGACTTCACTCTCAGAGGTAGATCTGAATCTGCCTGATGCCCCAGGCCCCACTCTCCAGCCTCAAATTGTTTTCCCCAGGTGCATCAGCCTGGCCAGAGTTCAGATGTCAGCAGAAGGGTCAATTACAGGCCACTTTCTTTACATTTACCCTATCTGAGATGTTTTTAGAGCAGCCCTAAATGCATTATCTATGACCCTGATCCAGTAATTACAAATGCTTTGGAGTGGTCCAGGCTAGTTTGTTTAGGTTTCTCCAGAACTGATTAGAGATTAGCAGAGCTAAAACCACCCATTAGCTGGAAGGCATAAAGCAGTGGTGGTTTCCAGGCTCAGGGGCCAGGTGCTTAGTAACTGCCTGTCTCCCAGGCACCACCTCTCTCCAGCAATGGTGCAGAGGAGGGAGGCAGAGTGCCATGACTTTGTCTGGTCTACAGTTGCTATACACAGCAGAGACTTGTAGATGCTATATATAACAGAGGCTTGTGGATTTGGACACCCTGGTAGCCAAACTTCTTGATCATCTCTAAGCATCCCTCAAAGATGCCTTCATTAGTCTCAGATGTACAAAGAAGTTCGAAATCAAGCAGCTGACCAGGAGGAGGTGATGCAAAAAGGGTTAAATATTGACTTAGGCTGGTCAGGCACAGTGACTCGGCTTATAGGGATGATAAGAACAGAAAGGATTTGTGTGGAGATTGTCCTTGACTTCAGCAGGTACCAGGGTTAATTGCAGTTTGAAAAGGACCTGGTAAGGATGAAGGAGATGTAGCTGAGGGAAGGGAAGGAAGAGCCTTTCTCTCAGTCCGAGGTAGCAGCACATCTTCGCAGAGATTCTCCTACTTTAAACAAATCTCTGTTTGAAGTGGGACTTGGGTGACTAAAGGACCTGGTACTACCCATAGCTTCTCTATTACAGTTTTTCAGTTCCATTCCTCAGGATATCAGCAGAAGGTGTCCTCTTTGCAAAGACTCTAAAATTTCAGCACTTTTTCAGACATCACAAAATCCCAGCCCTAGCCTATAGGGAACAGGGATTAATACGCTCTGGGTTTGGTGGGCAACAGCCCTACCTTCTTACCTGAGGACCTGCTCTTCTGGCCTGACCCTCCTGCTCCAGGCCACTCAAGCCTGTTTTCCCTTCAGTAGTAGGAGTGCTCCCACAAACTCATGGGCCTGGGCGTAAGAGCTGCCTCACTGCTTACACCTACTGAGTCTTCCAATGTGCTCCTTGGTTTCCATGGGGATTTAGATCCCCAGATAAAAGTTAGATTCAAAATCCCTTTGTTTCAGCGAGTCCAGATGCTAGAGGATCCAGCTCCTTGGAGAGGGCTGGAACAGCCTCCCAGACCCATGACACAGTGGGAATAGGAAACACGCAGGATCCCCCTGACAAATATAAGAACCCAAAGATCTCTTTGACATTTACATTGACAAGCTTTCCCTCCGTGTCTGGTACCCCTTGAGCAGGGCAGTGGGATGAAAGCATTTCAAATGCTTAAGAATTTTATTAGCAGCATCAGCCAACATTTCCACTTGTTTTGTATTTGCTGTTGGAAAAGCAATAACAGCTTTGGAGAACCTACTCAGGAGAGAAAACAGCTCTTTCCTAGGCACCATGCTGTGATACTGCTTTGAGTAACAACATTGCATGCAGGAATAGAGTGGAAAGGGGCTGCAGCCCCAGTAGGAGCAGGGATTGCTTACACGAGCCCACGGAAAGTGCTTGAATGGAACAGGATGAAGGAAAGGAAAGTGTGGTGTGACTACATATCAAGAAAAGACTCCAGCTGCTGGTCTCTAGCTGCCTATGTCAAAGTCTCCTCGGGGAAGTAACTTTATTCATCTCCTGGGACAAATAAAACAAGTACTGGAAAAAATACAGAGAACAGTCCTGTGTTGGCTGGGGACAAGGCAGACCATTCAGATCATAACCCGGAGCACAGAGCTCTCCTACGACAAGAGAAGTATTTGAAGGTGCACTGATATTTACCTCTAACACAAAGGAAACCCCAAGCCCCTGCAATCTCTGGGCTCTGTCCCACCTCTGTCCCTGCTCAGTGGTAAAGGCAGAGACCAATTGTGAGCATCTTGGGGCAACACCAACTCTACCTTTCTACCTCCAGGCAAAAACCCTTGCCCTCCTCAGCGACAGCACAGGAGAAAGACTGAGGAAGCAACCCTGTATAAAAGTGTCCTTTTCTACTAGTAGCTACAGATTAACATCTCTGTTGAGCATCACAGCCATTTGGTTGATAACGGTACTTAACCAAGAAGCCAGTAGAAAAACACAGGACCTCAACTCAGAATATTAATCATATGCTTTAAAGCATGCTACCTGTCAAGGCAGCTGTGGGAAGGGGTGATCTGGATCATCTTACTCCAGGGTAACACGATGAGCCCTCCTGCACTGTTGCAGTCCTGCTGGGACAGCCAGGCAGCCTGCAGGGTGGGTTTCCCCTTCCAGGACACTCACAGCAACGAGTCTTTCCATTTCTTCAGTATGTTTATATGTACCAGCCTGTGAACAAAGCAGTGACATGCAGCCCACAAGCAAGACCTCTTCCATGACCTTCTGACCAAGCATCACTGCTCATTTTTGGCTTTCCCCTCTGGAACCTTACTGATTCCTGTTACACAAAAGAAGTTGGACTAACAAGCTCTCCCCTTCCTTGCTGACATGGACACCCTGCCAAAGAAAATGCATGACAAAAGTAACAAGAATGGGCCACTACTGCCCAAGGCTGTATATTTAAAAGGTCTGCTAGTGATCCCACAAACCATTACCTCCTGGATCCCCTCACCACAAGCAAACAGATGCCATGCAAAGCAGAGGGTTCAGCTAGAGACCTCCAGAGGTCCCCTTCAGAGCTGGAAAAGGTTGCTCAGGGTCTTTTCCAGTCCAGTTTTGAATATCTCTGGGGATGGTGATCCCACAGCCTCCCTGGGCTAAACCACTCTCCCTGTGAAATTATTTTCTTTTCATTAAGACAGAACATCCCTCACAACGTCTTGTCCCTGCTGCTTCTTTCCCCTTTCATGGTGCCCCTCTGAGAAGAGACCTGCTCCATCCTCTCCGAACCCTCCCTTTGGAGAGTCAAATACAGCGATTAGCTCTTGCCCTCTCTTCTCCAGGTTGAACAAACCCAGCCCACAGCCTCTCCTCATCACTTGCTATCACATGCTAGTTATTAACCAGACCTTTTATTAAGGATTCTGGTGTCTCATTCAGCAGTAGAGTATGATTTTAGGTTTATAGCTCTGTATCTATTTCCAAGAATATTTTACTGGCCTGATGTACAAAGCTACTTAAACTTAAAAATGAAGTCATCTCTGCTGCAGAATACAGCTTGCTAATTAACCCTTCACAAAAACACTGCATCTAAGATCTCAGAGCATGAGTACCAGCATAGCCTAAAGAAAGGGCAGAGGGCTTTTAGGAAGATAACAGGAGGGATCCAGATCACAGGTTTGCTTGGACATCAGAGCTGTGTGAGCCAAGCTCTGTCACATTGCTTTGAAAGCAAGCGGACATTAAAGCTGAGGACGCTCCCACTCAAATAAACTAAATTTGGATTTTAAGCACAGTCCCACTCTGCAAAGCAGCTCTATAAAAATGTCACTGCAGGACTTCCTGTTTATTGTCTCTCGCAGGCTCCTGATTAAACCCATCCCACCAGAGAGCTGTTTTCTAACAAGCCTTCTGCAAACACAGGTTCTTCTCCTTCACCCACCAGTTCTAAAACAGAGGGTCCAAATCTACCTCCCCAAACCCTATGCAACACCCTGGCTTTTGGGATAGCCACCAAGCCAGAACCTGCTAATCTGTGTCTTGCTCCATGCTGGATCCATCCTTCTCCTCCAGCATCTGCCTCTCCCATGGGCCACTCTGTCCTGGTGGGCGCTGCTGGTGTGGCTACAGGGGGGTATGGGGAGCAGCCAGGAGCAAACACAGTTCTTTTTTCTTAAACAATAAAATAGTTACTCACTTTTTAACCTAACAAACAGCTGTGAGCTGGAACAAAGCCTACGTACCTTCATTGCTAGGATTTTTCAGAGAGCCTAACAAAACCAGGAGCCTGTGTACTACAGGCATCCAAAGGCAAATAAGTACAAGATTTCCTACAGCATTTTTAACTCTCCAAGCCTGCAGCAAGTACAGCCCAATTCTGACCCTTTAAAGGAAGCAAATGCACAACCGGTGCTGGTTTTCTGCAGTGTCTTTTGAGAGTTGAAGCACACTTTAAATCACTTTGATGATGTACACACACTAATTTGTCCTGAGAGCAGAGAGCGTGTGCCCCCCCCCCCAAAAAAAAAAAAAAAAAAAAAA